>NW_022111378.1:4830375-4844328 GCF_000313985.2 Echinops telfairi | reverse complement strand
GTCCCTGGATTCTGTGCTTTTTCTTCTTGGTACTGATCATATGTTAGCTTATCTGCCATTGTATTCTCTGTGATAAATAGCAAGGGGTGTGGCCTGTATAGTATTTGATGAAAACTGTTAATTATCTGACTTCATGCAATTGAATTGGGTTTATTACAGATGAAGGCATGGATTCCGTGAGCCAAGGAAAGGGGCAGCAACAAAAATTAGACTGGCTGGGGTGCTCTCTTTGCCCGTGACAATGTCTCTTTTTCATAGCTGATCCTTCAGATCACCATACGGTGTATTGGGTAGTGGTTTCTAAGGGCAGTTAGCAAGTATTGACCTGACCAGGAAAGGCATTCTACTGTCTCCCAGTTCCAACTGTAGATTCAATGAAAAATTCAGAGTTGAAGAAAAGTTGTGTCCAGCAGGGGGCGTGCTCTTATTTAAAAGTCAACATTGATTCTATCAACTTTGAGTTAGGTGTTTTTATATCCTGTTTGTCTTCTTAGCATCATACTCTCAGAAATAGGAAGGAGCAGAAATTATGCAGTCCAACAACTCTTTCAGAGCAAGAATCCCCTCAAGAGCCAGGGTTGCTAGCTTGCTTCTTGTCTTCTTATCCCCTTCTCTTCCCCCCAACCCCATCCCCGGCCCTCATCTATCTGGCATAAACAATGATATCCTTCATGCCATATCCTGTCTTAAACATGGCTTGAATTTCTGGCAGTTTCCTGTTCATGTAATACTAGAATTATTTTTTAAATATCTTTGGTAAAACTTTACATGTGTGATATTATTAATATTGTGCGATCATTTCCACATTTTATTGGATCACCTTACTTTTGAATGGGCACAAATATAGATTTCTTTCATTTGGTTAGCCAGTTAACTCTCTTCCGTATTTCTTGGCATAGAAGAGTGAGTCCTTACAGTACTTCATCCATTGTTGAAACATTTCCATTGGTGTTCTGTAAATTCTCAGAGCCTGGCTTTCAGTCAATACCTTCTGTGAAGCTTAGGCCTTTTCCTTCAGTAACACCACTATTTAACAGTACTCTTTACTTTGATGTCAACCAGTTGTTTTTGGTATAGTGCTGTGTATTATTTCTATCTTCTGTGATGCTTGCTAAAAGTACACATCCTTCAATATTTTCCCCATAAACTCACTGCCATTGAGATGTTAAGGATCGGCACTATCAAGTCAGTTCTGATCCAGAATGCTCAACACACACACACACACACACACACACACACACACAAAATCACGCACGCACGCGCGCGAAGTCCCTGGCTTCTGTGCTTCTTCTTCTTGGTACTGATCATATGTTAGCTTATTCTCTGTGATAAGCAGCACGGGGTGTAGCATGTAGTAGTATTTGATGAAAACACTGTCCAGACCTGCCCTGTCCTCACCATTGTCCTTATACTTCAGCCCATTGCTGCAGCCACCAACTCTAGGTCTTCAAGCGTTTTATAATAATGCTTTCTTTTGTCTTCTTGAGCCTGCTTTTGAAATCTGGTCAGCGCCTTACTTCCCTGTTTCCTTCATTTGCGTTAGCCACTCTACCTTCAAGAGCCAGTATCAGAGTCTCTCCTGAAATCGCTTTGGTTTTTCTCTTTCCTGACTCTTGGAGGACCTTCTCCTGCTTTCTTCAGTTGTGATTTCCTCAATGCCATCCTCCAACTCATCTAGCTCAGGTTTAGTCATCGCTGTTCAATGCATCACGTTTATTTTTAAGTTGGTCTCTAAATTCAGTAGGATCTACTGAAGATTGTATTCTGCTCTCCTGGACTAGCTTTAATTTCTTCAGCATTAATGTGGACTTGCAGGTGCCTATGCCAGACTCAACCACTAGCCTGGTCTTGACTGTTACATGGAGCTCCTTCGGCACCTCTTCTTACGGATGGAGCCCATTTAATTTCTGTAGATTTCATCTCATGGGGCTTCTGGGTATAATTGCCCTTTATGCTATTGATAAGAAGTTATTTGAAGTGACAAAGTCTTTAGTCTTGCACAGAGAAATTAAACAGAGTTTGGGGTTGGGTTAAAAGTAATCAGCGGCCTCCTTTACATTTATGACGCAATCCTTTTTATTTTAGAAAATTACATTCTCTCTCTACCTCAATCCCCTCACTTTAAAAGCTGGCATGTGCCTTGCACAATGCGGTCGAGATGAAATGAGTGGACCTGGGTAAGCAGACCGACCAATGCCAGCAATAGTAAAGGCAACACAGCACGAGCTTTTACTCACACTGAGCTTCCTGCCACTGCTAATTCACCTGCTTTTTGCTTTATATTTCTTTGTATAAATTGTACTGTGGTATGGCCCGTGGGTAGCTCGCTCCTACTGCTGTGAATAGAAAAGGAAAAGATATCGCCTCTTCCCGAAGCTAAAGATTAAACCTCCCTTGAGATGAAGCTTCTAAATCTAGAATCAAAATATTCGATCTCTTGGCAATGCAGTCACAGATTGAGAGAAGTGCTTTGCAGAATATAATCAATAGGAGCGCTTTGAGTTTCATGGGTTTCAAACTTGGTTTGAATGACTCGGTGCGGAGTTTCAGGTGCTGATCCTGCTGGTATAGAGACCCCTGCCTGGAAGATAATGACCTGATAAGAGATCTCCCTGGCTGTCTAACATGGAGGTGGGTGGGTCACCTGAGGGTCCTGACTGGGGGGGGACGGGACAGCCGACTTCTCAACCACACTATTCCCGGTCAATAGCTGTATATTGTCTAAGGGGTGGCCTGTTGCCGGTTGATTCTCAAGGCTGGAGACAGCCTCGACTGATGGGATATTGATTTTAGGCCTGTGAGTTTGAATGGAATTTAGAAGTGAGCTGTGATAATACAAGCCTGTGCTTAGTTATCAAGACAGTTGCCATCTTGTTCATTTCTCTTTGCATGCAAAGGCCTTGGGTTCTTGGAAAACACGTGTTGCCTTTCTGATGGAATGATCTTTAATAACAGAGCTACGGGAAAAAGTGTTCGGGGAAATATATGGGAGAAAATCCATTTGCAACTTCCAAGGTTGTAGCAGCCAGAGCTCTGCTGGGTACAGAAAGACTCCACCTGTGTGGTGATTTTCAAGGCCGGGTGTTCACTAGATTGACTCAGAAATGCAGCACAATATTTCAACTGTCAAATCATCAAATTTGATACAGGAAGAAGAGTTTGTTTCCAAATGAGGCACTCCACATGCTCCTTGTATCTTTGAGGCTCCTGCAGTGGGACTTCCAGGAGTGAATTGGAATCGGGCTTCCCTTTGTGTCCTGGTGTACTATCAATTAAGCAATTTCCAGCAGCAACAGCACAGACGACATTTTATTGTGTTTTATGGGCTGGTTTCCTATCCTTTGATAGAAGGGAAGACCATAGCAGGAGGCAAAAAGGCTTTCCTTATTACTCGCTTTGTACTTTCTTAATGAGCCTACTTTGCTTCTATTCTGAGCCTTCCTGGGTTCAGGGGGGCAATGCAAATCCCCCCGCCATGTGGGATGTGCAACCCTGGGTCTACATTTATTTAAGAAAAAAGGCTCCATGCAATGCCATCCTGTTCTTTAAGACCCTGCCCTCTAAACTAGCCCCCTGCTTACACAGGTCAGTGTGCTTGATTGGATCAAGTGTGTATTAAGCTTAAAAACAGCATAATAAAGACAGCATGTTGGCACCGGACTGTGCTATCCGTGACAGGCACAAGATACAAACAACTCTGGTTTAAAGCCCTCCTACCCCTCAGATAGAGGGGAGTGGTGGTTTGCTGGTGGAACTCCAACTATCCAATGGAGACGTGGGTTCTATTCCCAGCCGATGCACCTCAGACACAGCCACTGCCCTCTGTACGTGGAGGCTCCTGCGTTGCTATGATTCTGAACAGGTTTCAGCAGAGCTTTGGAACTAAAATGATTGAGAAGACTTACCTTCGCTCAAAGCCCCTGAAAACTCTTTTGCATCACAATGGTCCAATCCACAACTGACAATGGATGGCACAAGGCCAGGAAACAGTTCCCTCTGCTAGACATTGGGTGGTCATGAGTTGGGAGCAGTCAATAACAAGGCAGTTGTCAAGAATACCCCATCAACATTTTCCCACCCTCGTGCTACACTGCCTTAAATTCAGCTTTCTCAGTTTATTCCTTTGGGATTATAGTGATTGTCCTCTTTTTGTTAGACTTTCTTTTTAAAATTAAATTTGACTAGCAACATACCCAACCAGCCAGCCCACTGCGTTCTAGTCAATTTTGACTCATAGCAACCTTGTAGGGCATAGTTGTCCTGCTCCTTCGTGTTTGTGGGACTCTAAATCTTAACAGGAGCAGACTGCCTAATCGTTCTCTCATGGAGCAGCTGAGGAGTTGAACCACCAACCTTGAAGTTAACAGCCCAATGCATAACCCACTACGTCACCAAGACTCCTTGAAAAGCAACATATATTCACACATATGTGGACCGAAAACAGTAACAACACATTACACATGAGTAGACAGTAGGGAAAAGTAAGTCTGTCCCTTACTAAAAGTTCCAGTAAAAATTTTATAATAATCCATCATTGTCAAAGTCTTTGTGTTTATATATCTATATGTACATCAATATACAAGCACACATACATATGTTGTACATACTAATCTATGTATCTATAGCCTAACCCTCACATTTTTACACAGATAAGGGATCTCGGATCAAAGATCTTTCTGGCTCTCTAGCATGGAATTGGAAGGGATTAGGAGGTTGTCAGGTGGTAAGGATCCAATCAAGGATTCCTAGGCATATGTCAGAAATTCCTGGGTGGAGCAAATAGTTAAAGTCTTGGCTGCTAACTGAGAAGGTGGGAGTAAAAGTCTATCAGGATCCTTGGAAGGAGAAGTTATCTACTTCTGAAAACCGTAGTCATTGACAACCTTGCTTTCATAGTTCTACTCAGACATGAATGCGGTCCCCGGGAGTCAGGATTGAATCCACAGTAACAGTTTTTGTTGTTGTTGTTTGAAATGCATATCCTACTCACTAGTTTGGATCTTGCTGGCAATGTTAAGAAATGCAGAAATTTATGGTAGACCAGCACATTAAGTGTCCAACAAGCCTCAAGTCAGTTACCTGTCCAGCTGGAAAGACACTTAGAGCTCAGCGGTCGCTGGGGGCACAAGCAGGTGGACAGCGAAATGAGTGAGGTCGGAAAACAAAATGAAAAGTTTTCCCAAGGACTACTAGAAACTAAAAACACTCTTTAGAAATTCTGTGTAAACAGTGTATGACATATCCCCACGTTGCCATGTTTAACTCTCTTTTTTTGTGGTCATATCTCACTGAAATGCCACCCTTACTGTGGACCCCCCTTTCCATTCGGAAAGAGTTTTTCCCAGTTCCCAGTCAGATGAGCATACTTTCTGTGTAGCCCCACCAGCTTACACAAAAGGCTCTAATGCATAATTACCTCAAATTTGCATGATAGAAGTAAGTTTTATATTTTCCAAATGTAAAATGATTTTAGAATATTGAAATAGAGTCTTTCAAAATACTATATTTACAGACCGCTATAGATTTTGGCACAGGTTATTTGTGAAATTAAAAGCCACTGACGTACATCAAAATGACTCTTGTTTGTCTTTATATCTCAAGTGTCCCAGGAAACATCTCTTGATTAAAGAAAATAAGCTTGGAGAAAGCAGCCTGTGTTGTTCTTGTTGTTAGGTGTCGAGGAGTAGGTTTCCGACCCATAGCAACCTTGTACACAACAGGATGGAACACCACCCGGTCTTAGGCTGTCCTCACAATCGTTCCTCTGCTTGAGAACTGTGGCTTGCTGTAGCTGCGGAGTAAAGCCTTCCTCTCGTGCACGTTCCCTCTACTTTAACCAGTATGCTGCCCTTCTCCAGGGATTGGTTTCTCCGCACAACAAGCCCAAAGTGCTTGAGATGAAGTGTCACCATCCTTGTCTCTTGGGAGCCCTCTGGCCATACTTCTTCCCAAACAGATTTATTTGTCCTTTAAGCAGTTCGTGGTACTTTCAATGTTCTTTGCCAGCACCGCAATTCAAATGGATCGATTGTTCTTTGGTCTCGCTTACTCAATGTTCAACTTTCACAAGCATATGAGGCAACTGAAGATACTATGGCTTGGATCAGGCACACCTTACTCCTCAAAGTAACATCCTTGCTTTTTTATACTCCAATGAGGTCTTGGACAGTAGATTTACCCACTGAAACTGTTTTTTCCAGTAGCATCGATTGTGGATCCAAGTAATACAGAATCCTTAACATCTTCGATCTTGTCTCTGTTTATCTGGATGTTACCTATTAGTCCAGTTGTGAGGATTTTGGTCTTCTTCTTTTTTATTTTTTTTAGGTTTTCTTTTTTAAAATTGTTTCTCTAGGGCCTCATACAACTCATCATAATCCATACATACATCAATTATGTAATGCACATTTATACATTCATTGCCATCATCATTATCAAAACATTTCCTCTCCACTTTGGTCTTCTTTCCATTGAGCTGTAATTCATACTGAAGGCTGCAATCCTTGATCTTCATCAGCAAGTGCTTCAAGTCCTCCTCACTTTAAGCAAGCCAGGTCATGTCATCTGCATAGCACAGGTTGTTAATAACCCTTCCTTCGGGCAATGAATGTACAAATGCGCTTTACACAATTGATGTGTGTATGGATTGTGATAAGAGTTGGATGAGCCCCTAATAAAATGATTTAAAAAAAATAACCCTTCCTTCAATCCTGGTGCTGCATTCTTCTTCATATAATCAAGCTTCTCCGATGGTTCGCTCAGCAAATGGATTGCATTAGTATGGTGAGAAAATGCCATCCGGAAGCACACCTTTCCTTATTTTAAACTATGCGATATTCCCTGGTTCTGATCACACAACTTACTCTTGGTCATGTACAATTTCCACATGAGCACAATGAAATGTCCTGGAATTACTGCTCTTTTCAAGGTTATCTATCATTTTTTATGATCCACAGAGTCTATGCCTTGAGATAGTCAATCAAACACAATTGAACGTCAATTGAAACAATTGAAAGTCTCTGGATTCAGCTAAGATCCATCTGACATCAGCAATGATATCCCTGTTTCATATCCTGTTCTGAATCCAATATGAACCTCTTGCACCTCCCCATCAATGTATTGCTGCAACCGTGTTGCCGAGTTTTATTGCATATGATTTCAATGATATTGTTTTACAATTTGAGCGTTCTGTTGGGTCACCTTCCTTTGGAATGGGCACAAATATGGATCTCTTCCAGTCAGTTGGCCAAGTAGTTGTCTTCCAAATGTCCTTGCGTAGATGAGTAAATGCTTCCAGTGCTTCACCAGCTGCTGAAACATTTCAGTTGGTATCCCATCAATTCCTGGAGCCTTGTTTGTGGCTCACGCTTGCAGTGCAGCTTGAACTTCTTCCTTCAGTATCACTGGGTCAGGCTCGACTGCTACCTCCTGAAATGGTTGAATGTTGCCGAGTTCTTTTGATACAGTGACTGTGTTCTTTCCATCTTTTTTGGATGCTTCCTACAGCATTCAGTATTTCGCCACCAAATGTCTGTCAGTTTATTGTACTGTGGTGGCTTGCACGTTGCTGTATGCTGGCATTTCAAATGTCACCCAAAGTGAACAGGTTTCACTGGAGCTTGCAGATTAAGAGCAGATTACGAAGAAGGCATCAGCTGCCCACTCGGGAGGAGGTAGCCACTGAAAGAATTACGCAGCTTGTGTTATGATACAGCATATGGGAGACTTGATAGGGTGCTTGGAGTGGTCTTGAACAAATCCTTTCAAGGTTTAGTTCGGTCCCCTTGGTAGCCTAAGGGGACATAATCCTGTCACCATAGACAACTTCTGAAGAAATCACTATTGCTATCCATCATCTATCAATTTGTCCTATTGTGATGGCTGATGGGTTAGTATGTGTTTTAGTCTGGGTTGACTAGAGAAATGAATTCATTGACTCTCATATGTGAATAAGAAAGAGCTGTGTATATATAAGAGCAATTAAATATTGAGAAAACATCTGGCCTAGTCCAGATCAAGTCCATAAGTCCAATATAGCCCATATGTCCAATACCAATCTACAAATTCCTTTTCAGACTCGTGCAACACACGAAATGACACTGAATGCAGGAAGATCACTAGGCCAGTGGGTAGACAGTCTTGTGGATCCAGTGGTGGCGAAAACATCCCAGTGCTGGTGTGGGTTTCCATGTGGCTCCTTCATCACCAGTGCTCTAGCATCACTCCATGTGTCTCATCACCAGGAATGTCTCCCAGGGAGTAAGTGTGTGTCCTGCCTCCAGCGAGCTATTTATCTCCATAGCGCCTCCAAATGACGTCATCAAGCTGCAACCTGATTGACAGGCTAAACTCCACCACTTCCCTCTTAATAGCCTCAGTGTTGACTACAGGTTATGTAACTACCACAGCCTGTTTATGGAAACACTGCCATCAGCATTTCAAATGCTCGCAGTGACATCCACACAATGTTTCTAGCTAAGATAAACTAGGAAGAAAGGTCTGATGATCTACTTCTGAAAACTAGCCAGTCAAAACACTACAGATGACAGAATATTGTCCGAAGCTTTGGATCACTTATATGGGACATGTCATTGGTGGAAACTGTTTACATGAGGACAGCATGTTTGGCAAAGTGGAGGACACATAGAAGTGAGGAAACCCCTCAATGAGATGGATTGGCCCAATAGCCACAACAATGGACTCTTACAATGATCATAAAGAAGGCCCAGAACCAGGCACTTCTTCTGTTGCAGATGGGATCATTCTGTTATGCCTGGAGTCGTTCCGTTGTGCCTGGGGTCACCATATTGAGTGGAGTTGACACAGCCACAACTAGAAATGAACATCAGTATTATCTGCAGCCTTGTTATTTTTATGGCTTTATTTTAATAGACTTCAAAATCGACCGGGAGACATTGTTTAACTCAAAATTTTGGGCGTGCTCTCAAGGGATGAATACATTAGTACAAATAACCACTGCTCTTCACGGTACTCCTTAATGACTGTGTAGCCTGGCAAGGCTTCTATCAAGCAAACTGGATGAGGCTAGCTGCCGCATTGATTTTGCATATAAAAAAAGATCTCAGGTTTTTCTGAACCTTTTGTGTGGTGGGAGGTGAGGGCCATAAGGTCCTCTACTGAATTGTTTTGCCTAGGATCCTTGTCCAGAAACTTAAATCCCTGTACATTTTATTCACATCAGAATTACTCCCTGCATATTCTCTCTTCTTTAAGCTGAGCGTAATTGCAATTAGTTATGACTTACAGCTCCTCTTCTCCTCTAGCAATGCTTTTCCACTGAGGGGATACCTTTCCAATGACTATCTTTCTAATAGGGTTTAAATGCTTTGAAATCAAGGAGCAATTTAAAATGACTTTTACTCTATATGAAATGTTATCAGGTAACTCTCTTTATATTTAACCTGTAAAAGGGAGTATGATTTGACCTCACTGACATGATATTATGGAATAGATGAAGCTGTCAGCCCCAGTACAAATTACAGCTTCGGAAACTCGAGGGAGGAGTTCTATTTTGTCCGACAGAGTCACTATCAAATGGCAGTGGGTGAGCAAGATATTTAATAAACTATGTTTAAACAAAGGGCTTTTATGGAAAGTTCTTGTTTTCGTCTGGCTTGTGTGAACTCTGCAGTGGTTTTTTTCCATATGCTTTTGAAGTTCCTTTCATTGACCTTTTCATGTCTCTGAGTGGGATGGCTAAGAACAACTTCCCCAACAACTCAGGAAAGAATTTGCAACTGAATTTTCCCCGAACCTGTCCATCTACCTTCATCTCCTACTTCTGAGACAGGTGGAGACACATTGCTGAATATGTAGTTACTTCTCTTTCTGAAAGTTCCTGTCTTTAATTTTACAGGAGTAAACAAATTGAGTGAAATGAATTCTAAACTGCTCATAGTATTATTTGATCCTAAATTATTCTAACCCTCACTGTGAGAGAATATATTATTTTAATGCATTAAGATGACAATAATTGGACACCTCCATCCTTGCAGGAAATAAAACAATTAAGAAATCAGAACAGCAAAGGAGAATAGTACACCTTGATAGCAATTAAACACAGAGCGCCACCACTTGGGTTCTGGTTACTAAAGTGCTGTGGGCACATCCACATCAGGTAACTAGGGAATATAGGCCTCATCCCAGCTGGGAACCTGAAGTGTATTTTACTTCTTTGTTCTCATACATATTAAATCAGAAATCCAGGCTTTGGAAAAATGCAGACAATAACGTCTCTACTCTTGAGTATGTTGTATATCTAATTAAAGGTCTACATATGTCATCTTTCAATGTTTTCACCTATCTGTAAGTTCTTCTAACCTTGCAGATGGGTATTGGCAATGTTGAACTTTCCTGAGTGGTGGCTAAATAAATTCCTTTGTGCTCTATTTTTTTTTTATTTCAAAGAGCAGTTACTGCAAAGAAACTCCTGTGTTCCTATGACGTAAAGAAGACTCACCAACGGCCCCAGGTTTACCTTTGACAAGTCAAGCATAGACCCTCCAAACTATCAGTGTTGGCCTCACTGACGGTTAGCTCAGTGATCATCCCCGTTTTCTTTCTGAAAGATCAAATAAAGCAGGGTGCTTGTTAACTAAAATTTGTTTGATGTTTATTCCCTTTGCCCAAGTCTTTAAATTACCGAACTTGCTGTTGAGCCAGCATACAGCCCCATTCAAAGGGTCTCTCCTAAGCTTTGGCTGATTTGGAGGTAAAATGTTCTCAGATCTATTATCAGATCACACCAGACTTTCATCCCCCTTCGCCACATCTAGCTGTTTCTCTCCTTGTTTATGTTTGCCCATGTAGAAAAACAAACTGTTTTTGCCCAAATTTTGGCATGAGAAGTTTGTCAAGCAACAACAGAGAGAAGGGCTCATGAGAATTCAGATAAAGGGTGTGAGCTGCACTGGGCTGCCTGGAGGTGAAGCTGTCGAGATTTGTATGGCACCCAGGGTAGAGTCAGCATTATCTCTAGGCAGCAAGTAGCCATTCTGTTTGGGAAAGAGGAAAGACAGGCATCACTCTGGCAGGGCAGCAGAGTGGATGAAGGATAATCTTGTAAGAGCCTGGAAGCAGACACTGTTGGGAGACGATTGTAGAAAAGAGAGGCAAAGCTCCTGTGAACAAGGGCTACCGTGGAAGTGGATTTCACAGGATGTGCTGGCTGATGGTTTGTGGACAGTTTGTGTGTGTGTGTGTGTCTGAGAGAGAGAGAGAGAGAGAGAGAGAGAGAGAGAGAGAGAGAGAGAGAGAGAGAGAGAGAGAGAGAGAGGAGGGAAAAGACAATAGACTGGAAATGAAGTCAGAGAGAAAGGCAAGAGAAAGAGAAATAAATCAAGGACTGAGGAAGCTTTGAGATTCCTCTGGTAATTATTTCCTAATGACTTTTTTGGTAAACATTGGGATGAATTATTCCATTAACCTTATTAACCTTGCTCCACTAGCTGCACACCACTAGAGAATTCAAGATGCCAGAAGAGCACCTTATCATTTTCCTAATTCATATTTTTTTGAAGAGACAAGTCAACAATCCATGTATTTTAGTCTAAAATGCTGTCCTAGACATGTATACTTTCCTTTTATCAATAGTATTTAAATTTCTATAGTAGTGGTTCTCAATCTGTGGATCGTGACCCTTTTGGAGGTTGAATGACCCTTTCACAGGTGTCTCCTAAGACCATTGGAAAACACATTAGGAAGCGAGACACCGCTCCTCTATCGTCTCCAGGTGGTCCGCCCACATGCAGATATGCCCACATACAAGTACCCAGCATGAAGACTGTTAGCCATGCGAAACCAAGCTTCAAGACAAAATTTCATTAATTTGTAATTAGAAATAAATATTTCACAATATATAATGACATATTTTTTCATGATTAATCACTATGCTTTAATTATGTTCAATTTGTAACAATGAAAATACATCCTGCATATCAGATATTCACATTAGAATTCTTAACAGTAGCAAAATTACAGTTATGAAATAGCAATGAAAATAAATTTATGGTTGGGTGTCACCACAACATGAAGAACTGTATTAAAGGGTCACGGCATTAGGAAGGTTGAGAACCACTGTTCTATATCCTTGGCTATATTAATGATACTACCAATAGAATTACTATATGGCATGTGGGGAAATTTATAATATTCCCCAATAAAATTATAACAGTGTCTCTAAAGTGAATCAGAAGCATATATAAATCATAGAGAGGTGAATGGATTTTGAATTCATACTTAATCATAGCCCTAATCTAAGGACAATTGATTTTTATGACATGATCCACCTGGATCCTCAACTTGAGGGAGAGCTCACTAAAGACAGGGTGCTACAGCAAAGGGTGGTGAAGCAACCAGAGGGGCTTGACTATCAGGAAGAAGAGTATCTGAGGCCATGAAGGCCTGTCTTAAAACAAGCAGCCTCTCCATGAAGTGTCAGCTAAGTTCACATGGAAGAAGCACATCAGCCTGTGGGTTTCTCAGGGTTGTACATAATAAAATCCAAGATCAGAGGAGGGAGTGGTATTCAAGCTACAATTCTAAGTATTCAGTTCGCTATTGATGACACGGAATGTCTAAAATCCATTTTCAAGGTCATCACATGAATTAGACCTCTGGCAAATCCCCTCGGAACTTTCACCAGGAACGTGAACAGCATAATCAGAGTGCCTTGCAAAATGAATTAAAGTATATGTAGTTCGGCTGTAGTAGTTTAACATCTTATTTAATTTGCTCTCTTTTTGGACCCATTTTAAATTTTTTCTAGTTTTTAATGTTTTCTGCTCCCTTTGTGACTGAACTTTTAGATCAACTTTATTTTGTTGTTTCTTTTGTATGTTTTTTCTTGTGTGAGGTCCAGGTGAGATAGATCCATAGAGGCAGTAATTGGATTAATGATTTCTTAGTGTTATGCTGGGAGATGGGGGAGGGGTTGGGGGGATATGGGGAGCTAATAATAATGAGTACAAGAAAGAGGAACATATTCTAAAATGGATTGTGGTGATGATTTCACAATCCTTTTAAATATAATTAAACTGCTGAATTATATGGAGTGTACATTACATGTCAATGACACTGTTAAAAAATAAAAATTAAAACAAAACTAAAAAAGAGTTTGTTTAAGCAGGTTGAATATCTATACAAACACTTTGACACCTTACCATGGCACCCAAACTTTGACTTTTCTCATCTTTCCATTTGTCTCTTCTTTGAAAGTCCCCAGCGCCATTGTTCATTAATCAAACATTGATGGTGTACTTTGTGCCAAGTGATGGTCTAGTGGCATGGGGGCACAGTAGTGAATGAAACAAACAAAAGGTCTTGCCTCATGGGGCAATCTTTCTCTTGCCCTATTTGAATCTCAGATTTTCTTTTGATTTCTGCATGTGGACCCGACTTGAGCATGCCCAGCTATCACTATATTTTTCTGACAAGCAGTTAAGACCTAAAGCCTGCCGAAGAAGAACTTCTCAGTCATAAATCACTCTTGCTTTAGATTTTTTTCCCCAAAGAGCTTCATTTCTGAGAGTCAGGCCCAGAGAAAGATGCCCTCTAGCCTTTGATGTTAAGGTAGTCCTCAGGTCTGTTCAGGGTTGGGTGGCCATGCTAGAATTAACCCTGGGTCCTCTGAAAAGAGAAGAGCTAGCCTTGTTTCTGGTTATTTCTTTCAGAGGAGGTGGAAGTTATGCTCGCATTGGGAGGCGGAGACGTTTCTCTGACGTTTTTTCCCCATTCAACTAGAGAAGACCACTTTCTTCTTAAAAGTATATTTTGAATGCTTTCAAGAGACTTTCAAAGAGGTTGCAGACTGGGGCAAGAAGACTGCAGGTGACAGAGCGAAGGCAGGGGAAGTGGGGCTTGCAGGAGCCAGAGTGGCTGTGGCGCATACCTCTTTATAAGCAACAGGATATGCCCTTGTGACTGCATCGTGAC
>NW_022111378.1:4828041-4829680 GCF_000313985.2 Echinops telfairi | reverse complement strand
CCCAGTATGTAAAAACCATTTTAAGTGGTCATTTTGGAGAAGACACCGAGTTATCTCTCTGCTTCAAGTGCAATTGCAAAGAAAGTATGGGATGTTTCTCTTCCGTAGCTGAGAGGTTTCCTCTCTGTAAGATCTGATACCGTCAAGGAAATAGTATAGCTATGGACAAAACAAGAAATGCTTCCAGGTGTCCTTCTGTCCAGCAACCCATTTTCCTCTTCAGATGTCTCCCTTTGAAGGATTAGGCTACCCCGTTACCAGCACAGCTGCTGCTAATGTATAATGTATGCTTTAATGAATTAATTACAGAACTATTGCTGTTGGTGCTAGTAAAAGATGTATCTATTACTTCAGACTGCTAACATCACATAATAACCTTATGTAATATTACATAATAAACCACTTGGTTATTATAAGAAACCACTTTAAACCCAATAGTTTAAACCCAATGGTTCAACGTGACAATTGTTTATCTGGCTTATGTGCCAGTGGTAGACTATTCTGGACTGTTCTAGGGAGCTATGCTTCCAGGTGCACATCCAGTTGGATTTGTACTCAGAGTATGTGTTCATTTGGGAACACATTAAAGGGGCAACAATGGCCTGGATAGAAAGTCTTCTCACCGGAAAAGTAGAAGTACAAGAGGGTAAACCACATCGCACAAGCATGTTCAAGCCTTGATTTGTATCATGTCTAGTTATATCCCATGGACAAAGAAAGTCTCCTGGTCAAGTTTAAACTCAAGAACGGAGGTGCATACTCTTCTCTTCACGATGCCACAGAAAGTTGCATAGCTAAGTGCAGCAACAATGAAGCAGGGGTCTCTACTTCTGGGGGAGGGCATTGTGGTCAGCTACTATTAAGTTGGCCCCAACTCATGGAAACCCCATGTACAGTAGAGACAAAATATTACCTAGACATGCATCATCACCATGGTAACTTGTAGATTGGACCATTATGATCCATAGATATTTCATTTGACTAGATTTAGAGAGTAGATCATCAGGTCTTTCATCTTGAAACCCCAATCGCAAAACTCCAATTACACCCAACTCACCGCACTTACTGCCATCGATTTGATTCTGACTCATAGCCACCTGATAGGACAGAGTAGAACAGCTCTGTGGGTTTCTGAGGCTGTCAATTTTCACAGGAGGAGTAAGATTCAACTCTCTCCCAAGGCATGGTGGGTGAGTTCAATTTGCTGACCTTATGGTTAGCAGCCTATCTCAAAACCCACTATGACACCTAGGCTCCTGTGCAGCATAATCACAGCACCCCACAGATCTCTGATGGATGAGTTTGTGGCTAGGTGGCTACGCATAACATATATTGGTTAGGAATCAAGCCTGAGTCTCCCACATGTGAGGATTTTTTTTCCTCTATTCATATTGAATGCTGTAATCTCTGATTTTCATCAGGAACTTCTTCAAGTCCTTCTTGCTTTCAGCAAGCTGGGTTGTGTCATGTGCATAACGCAGGTTTTTAATAAGCCTTCCTCCAATGCTGATGCTGTTTTCTTCTTCACATAGTCCAGTCTTGAATCATTTGTTCGTTGTTGAGTAAGTATGTTGAAAGGAACTTGACACATATCTTTCCTAATTTTAAGCAGTCTAATATTCCCTTGTTCCATTTCAAT
>NW_022111378.1:4811781-4824712 GCF_000313985.2 Echinops telfairi | reverse complement strand
TTACACAACAGAGTAGAAGTGGCCCGCAGGACATACAGGCTGCAATTGTATAGAAGCAGGATTCCATATCTTTTGCCCATTGAGTTGCTGGTGGGTTCCAATTTCCATCTTTTGTTTAGCTACCGAGTACTTAACCACTGTGCCATGAAGGTTGAAATGACCTCCCTAAGGGCCTTATCAACCATTCCTCTTCATAGTAATTTTTTTTTCAAATTTTCTGCCCTCATCAAGCCCTGGTTTACCAGAATATGCTAAGAGAATCCTCCCCCTTAAGTATTTTCCTCTTACTAGATTCTAGACTCTTACACCCGCTGTTCTGGAACCTTTTTTGATTGTTTTACTTTGTGTGTGTGTTTGTCTGCATAGGGAAGTCAGGGTGGGTGAATCCATGAAGACATAATGAGGATTAGTAATTAACCTGGTGCATGGAATTGGAGGTGGGGAAAATTGGAGAGTCAACAACAATGGACACAAGAAAGAAGAAAATGTGCCAAGGTTGATTGCGGTGATGTATGCACAAACCTTAATATGGTTGTGCTATTGAATTTTATGGCTATTTTAATTATATATCAATTACTCTTTGAAATTGCAAAGCTATTGCTTTATGTACTGTAAATCAACAAACATAGACTTCTTCAGATAAAGGCTAAAGAGATGGAAATATTACCATCAGAAGTGTGTACATCCTGATGGAAGATACATTAAGAAACAATATCTTTACATTTTGAAATCTTTGTTTAATAAATCTTTCTATGATTTTGTAGCAATATTTTTTAAAACTTACCCTCGTATAATGCTTAGGTAGCCAAAGTTATGGGTCCTGTACTTCTCTTTTATAAAGACAAAACATGTCCCAGCCAGCTACTGGTCAAACAAGTGAGAGAAATATGGAGATCTGAATCCAGTCCACAACCCGAAGCCAAGCCCAGCTGCCCATTGAAAGCACAGCCTAGATCGTGCAAAGCCCAAGTGCTTTCAGCGTGAGAGCCATGACTCTTGTTGTAAATCATTAGAATTTCAAGGGAGTTGGTTACATAATATTATTGCAGCAATAGTTGACTAACACAGAGGCTGAGAATCATCTTCTGTGCCCATCGTGCTTGGCCTTTGGTAAATCACCCCCTTTTCCTTCCTCTACGTACATAAATGTTTTCATTTTCACTTTTAGGTGCTTACTGCGTACTCCTATTAGACAATGGTTCCTGGGTGGTGCACACAGTTTACGAGCTCCTTTCCGAAACAAGCGTTGATGGTTCAAGTCTACCTACAGCTACCTTGGAAGGAAAGGTTGGTGATTTTCTAAACATCAAAATTGAAAAACCTGCGAAATACAATTCAACTCTGACACGCAAGGTTGCCTAGACTTGGAGTCGACTCCATGACAAATAACTGTTAGACCCAAGTTTCCAGAGGCCTGATAAGTTATCTTACTTATGCCTTCAGTCTCTAGTATAGATCTTTGTAACTTGTTGTTGTTTAATAAAGTTTCTGGATGAATGGTCAATTCTAGCCTTGTGATGGTGATGGCTGTAGTGGAAGGAACCTATATCCTGTTTAACCCAAATCCCAACCAGCTACCACTGAATTGATTCCAACTAATAGCACCTGCATGTGTTTCAGAGAATTCTCTCTCTTATGACCATAAACTAAAACCCCCTCACTGCCATTAAGTCGATTCCAGCTCATAGTGATCCTGTTGGCCAGGTGGAATCATCCCTGTGGGTTTCCGAGACCATCACTCTTCATGGGAGTAGGAAGTCCTGTCTTTCCCACAGATCCGGCTGGTGCTTTCAAACTGCTGAGTTGGTGGTTAGCTGCCCAGCACGTAACCAAGGACTGTGGTAGATCCCTAAACCCTTTTTCCCAAAGCACCTCTGGGTAGATTCAAAGCGCCAGCCTTCCAGTTAGTATCTGAGAACATGAACGATTCATGCCACCCAGGAACACCCCTGTCCTGATTATCTGCCAGCAAATAGAAAACATTGTTTCCAAGTGGGATCAGGAGAAATTTAGAAATGGATTGGCATGAAATCATCTCCATATTAATAGTGCTTAGATCTGACAGTGGAAGTAGTAAAGTAAAGCCGAGTCATTTGTATCTACCCCAAATTATCTCACCATTATTTCATCTGGGTACATAGTGAAAGATATTTTTGGAATCACCTGACAGGGCTTGTGGTTATAGGAAGTGATTGCATAAAGTAGGAATAGTTGACAGATAATACTCTCTGTCTTCTCAAGAAAAGCCATTCTACCTGCTGAAAAATCATGGAGTGTTCTTGTCTCTGTTGCTTAATTCTTTGCATATCCTGGTTGTAGTCAAACAAGGTTTCTTCAAATGGCCCCAGAACATGACTCACGAAGATAAAATATGCTATTAATCCTGTATTGTGCTGTGAACCCTGGTGGTATTTAATTGTTCTTACAAAAATATATATCAAATGCTAAAAAGTGAAAGAAAATACAAAAGCAGCATATGGTGCTCAGTTCATTCTCAGAAAGACACAAGAATAAAGTATTCAGCACATCAAGGTAAAAATATGGTAGGTCAAAAATAGGAGGGAATGCAGTGGATAAAAATAGCCAAACCACCCAGAACATTGTGTGATGATTTTTTGTCTTGCCCCTGAAATAACTTTAAGTGTTTTTAGTATAATGACAGTAAAATTAGGGAGGGCTATTTCAGGTTAAACAGCCTCAAAATAGGGTTGTGATCATTTCTTGCCGTGTGATGTGAGGAGAACAGATGTAGCAAACTCCAGGACATTCAAACTTCTCTGTCTTGGCAGACACCAAAAGATCTATTGGGACTTCAGAAATGAGATAACGAAATAGCTTTAGAAGTGGGCAAGGTCTAGGAGAAAACCAGATGAGTCATGGTAATGATTATGTGAGGCCTCCTTAGAAAAGGTCCTCAGTGAATTCCATGTGCTGAACAGGAACGAGGTCTAGGAAAATTCCACTCCGAATCTTTCTGAAACATCAAGCAATCTTCTTCGTTTCGGATTATCCAAGGATAGAGCTGGTTCCAAGGTTTTCAGCTTTTGACCCAGAGGTTCAAAAAAGCCCCCTAGATTTATTGGAGATTCTGGATGGCACGACTTAGGCACTAGAAGACCAGCTGAAAAATGTGTGCTTCAAACTCACCCAGAATGACCTATTAAGTATGACCTGGTGATCTGCCGCTGGAACGCGAAGCCTTGAACCCTGTAGTGCAACAGCTCTGCTTTGCATGATGAGGCCACCAGGAATCACCTACAAGCCACGGCCAAGTAACAACAACAGGGTTGTTAGGACATCTCAAGTGGTTTATTCCATAAGAGATCACTTTCTGACCTTGACCCTCACAGAACTAGAAGTTCACTAATAGTGGTTACTCTTGTTCTCCTTCTTCTTTGTAAAGATCATTTTATTGGAGGCTCTTGCAGCATTTATATCAATCCATACATCAAGGACATCAAGCATATTTGTACATATGTTGCCATCATTTTCTCAATATTTACTTTCTATTTGAGCCCTTGGTATCAGCTCCTCTTTTCTCCCTCTCTCCCCCACTTCCTACCTTTGTGACCTCTTGGTAAACTATAAATTAATATTATTTTCATATCTTACACTGACTGCTGTCTCCCTTCACCCACGTTTCTGTTGTTCATCCCCCTGTTTGGGACTGATCAGTCATTGTGATAAGTTCCCCCTTCCTCCATCCACTGCCCCTTCCCCCACCTACCCCCAACCCTCCTGGTATAGCCACTCCCATATCTGTTCCTGAGGGCTTTATCTTACCTGAATTCTATGTGTCCTGAGCTCTTATCTGTACCAGTGTACATGCTCCAGTCTAGCAGAACTGCAAAGAGGACTGGGGTCATGATAGTGGTGGGTGAGGAAACCTCAGGGAAGCAGAGGAATAATGTGTATTTCATAAGTGCTACACTGCGCCCTGATTGACTCATCCCTTCCTTGTGACCCTTCTGTGAGGGATGTCCTATTGTCTACAGATGCGTTTTGGGTCTCTGCTCTGACCCCACTCTTGTTCTTCTTGTTCCTTAGGGCTGTTGATTTAGTTCCAATCATACCGACCCTATGGATGGTGAAATGAAAGAAAACACTGTCCCTTCTTGCACCATCCTCATGATTGTTACCTTTAAGTTTATTGTCCCTACAACTGTGTCAATTCATCTTATTGAGTGTCTTCCTCTTTTTAAAAATAGCTGACCTTCTATTTTACCACACATAGTATATTTCTCTAGGAACTAGAATTTCCTGATAAGGTGTCCAAAATACATAAAATGGTGTCTTATCATCATTGCTTCTAAGGCAGATCCTGTTTGTATTTCTTCCAAGAGAGATCTGTTTCTTCTCTGGCAACCAGGATACTTTCAATATTCTTTGCCAACACCACGATTCTCCAATGTTATCCATTCTTCTCAGTCTTATCCATAGTTATGATCCACACAGTGAAATGGCTTTGTATAGTCAAAGAAGCACAAGTAAAAATCTTTTTGGTGATATTTGCCTTCAGCTAAGCTCCATCTTGTATCCCTTGTTCCATATCCTCTTCTGGATCCAGCTTGAATTTCTGGCAGCACCCTGTCAATGTACTTCTGCAACCATTGTTTAATTATCTTCAGCAAAATTTCACTTGAATGTAATAGTAATAATATTGTTTGATAATTTCCTCATTATTTTGGATCGCCTTTCTTTGGAATGGGTCCAAATATGGATCTCTTTTAGCCAGTTGGCCAGGGAACTCTCTTCCAAAGTTCAAGGCATAGACGAGTGGGTGCTTCCAGTGCCTGATCAGCTTGTTGAAATATTTCAATTGATATTCCATTAATTCTTTGTTTCTGGCTAATGCCTTTCTTCAATGAAGTTTGTACTTCTGCCTTCAGTACTATTGGTTCTTGATCGTATGTTACCTCTTGAAGTGTGAATGTTGACCACTCCTTTTGGAACCAGTGCATTTCTTATATCTTCTCATGATTTTTCATTCAATATTTTGACCATATAATTCTTCAATATTTGAAACTGAACCTTGCATTTTTTCCTCATTTCTTTCAACTTGAGATACGTTGAAAATGTTCTGAGCTTTTGGCTTTCTAACTCCAAGCTTATCAGATTTCATTCTAATACTTTATCTTCTCAAGCGGAGCTTTGACATTTTCTGCTCAGCTGTTTTACTTCATCACTTCTTCCATGTGCTTTAACGGTATCACATTCAAGTTTCAGTCTCTTTTGACATCCACTTTGATCTTTGCTTTCTTGTTTTAATTGTTGTGTTGATTTGTCTAAAGAAATAAATTATAGACTTGATTTACATTACTATACAATGATTTTAGATTAATATAAAATTAACCTTAATTTATATTGATATAAATATAAACATATTAATATTTATATCAACACATGGTATATTAATATATGTATAATAATACAAAATATGATACCCTAAAAAGAATAATTTTGTATCAAGAAGTAATTTCATATCAAGAAGGCATTCCAGCCCATTCCAGCTCAAGCCTATGGGTCATGTACTAGCTGGGGCCACTTCAGACTCAAATACTGCAGGCAGATGCTGCATAAAGTGAAGCTGGAAGCAGGAGGATCACATACAAGTTGGTTGGCCCAGAATTCTGAGAATCCAAGGTTGCTCTAAGAATGGCAATTTACATGAGGCCACTCTGGGAGGCCAGTGCATAATTCAAACAAAGACAAAGTTGAGAGGCAAGATAAAGAGAGAGAGATTTCCAGTGTCTCTCTTAACTGTGACTTGTTTGATGGGTTGAAGCCCACCCCTACACTTTGATCCAGGTACAAATTGATATCAAATCTAACCACCACAATGACCTTTGGCTTTCTTAATGTGTGATATCCTTGCTGTCAACCCGTCTTGATGTCAACAGTGTCTCAGGTCTTCTGTTATTAGTACTCAGAGTGCAATGTGTTTTTGAGATGGTTTCAAAATTCAGATGGGATATATTCAAGATGGGATTTTTTCTCTCATGGACTTGCTTTGAATTTCTTCCAATTATAACTGAACTTGCATCTGAGCAATTGATGGTCTGTTCCACAGTCAGCACCCAGCCTCATTTTGGCCTCTATTATTGTATTGGGTTTCTTTATTGTCTCTCCCCATATTGTAATCTTGTGCATTCCATCTGGCGAGGTCCACTTGTAAAGCAACTGCTTTTGTCATTGAAAAAAATTTCAGTAAAGACACCATTGGTTTTGCTAAATTCTATCATGTGATCTTCAGTTTTATTTCTATTGCCAAGTCTATAATTCCAATGACTAATCCTCTTTGCTTCCAACTTTCACATTGCTAACACCAGTAATTATCAATGCATGTTGATTACATGTTTGATCAATTTCAGACTAAAGACATTGACAACTTTCTTCAATTTTTTCATCATTAGCATTAGTCGTTGGTGCATTAGTAGAAATAGTAGTTGTGTTAATTGGACTTTCTTGTAGGCATATAGCTATTTTTCCTATTATAGGCAGTCTTATACTTTTAAGATAAAGACTGATATGTTCTTTTTGACTGATTGTGCTGCCATTCCTCTTGGATTTGCCATATGAGTGTCTTCTTCACAATGGCTAATCTGACTAACCATTTCAGACTACTAATGCCTAGGATAGTTATATTTTTACAGTTCGTTTCCGTTTTGATGGTGTCCAATTCTCCTAGATTCATACTTGCGTCGTCCACATTCTGAATGTTAAGGGGTGTTTGCAGCTGTTTCATCTCATTTTCTGTTGTTTTTATTATTTTCCTGGAGAACAGTCTGTGGTTGTTTTGGTACTTCAGGTGATTGTAGAGCCTTACACGTGTAGATCGCACACAAGGTCTCACCCGTTTATCTAGACCAACATAATAACAGACACCTCTTCATGAATCCCAAGAGTGCACTTTATTCTGCACATGTGACTGATGTGGATTAAGGAGAGGGAGCTTATTTCCAAGCCAGAGATATGGAGCGGGATTTAATAAGTAGGAGATTTTGCATTGCATTTCTGGCCAAGAGAAAAGCCGGAAGTCACTGGGGATGAATGAACAAAGAGAAAGTGGGGTCCAAGGAGGTACAGATACAGAGGGGGCACAGCTATTGACTGTTGAGACTGGGTGAGGGGAGCAGTGGGATGGAATTGTGATTGGGAATGGAGATAATGAGGTGTCCCAGTGTCCAGGCTTCAGCTCAAGGGGTCCTATGGTCATCTTCCTCCAGGGTGCAGCTCTGCGTCATATACACACCACTTAGAAATAATATCCTACAGACCTTTAGGACCTGCCTGACTCCAGCATAGACTCATTAACAAGATGAAAGATACTATCTATTTCCTAAGAGGATCATAGTTAGGACTTCAACAGTAAGAAGGTCATGGTTAAGGACACAATTCAAGGCATAAATTGCTGTAATCTCTAAGGAGCAGCAGGGAACCAGTTATAAACGTTTCTGCTGTTCTTCAGGTCTTGGTGGGTTTTGATGTCTCCAAATTTTAGAGAAGATTTGATTTGATGCTCCAATAGTCCTTGTCCTTCTCTACTTGAACACCATCATCACCACTTTCGCCACCTCCTACAGAATATGAATTCTTCTGTTCCCCACCTCATAATATTTCTGCAGGAGGAAAGATATACTGAAGAACAGAATTTTTTCTTACCATTGCAGGACAAGGAACAGTTTCTCAAAAACAGACAAGGCTTCAATGTACATTCAGCCAGCTAGTTGAATGCAGGTGAATAATTAAATTTTTTTTGACCAAAATAAAGAAATAAGACATATCCTGTCTTTTAGTAGTATCTGCATGCCGCTGCAATTGTGTACCAGGCTGTCCCTGCCCCAAACCCAAAATAGCCCCCAGCATCACTTTATACTCGTTTGCTATTTATGAGCTAATGGGCCTTCAGAGTGCTGTCCCTCCTGGCCTGATTGCTTTCTCAGAAAACAGAATCTTTGGGCAGGAGCGTCACTGGGGAGGGTAGCGAGGAGGCTGGGCATGGGGAGGAGCTGACCCACCAGACAGCTGCTGGGAGCTCTGGAGCAGAAACAGTTGTACATAGTTGACCAAGTGAGGTCAGGGCTCGGCATTGGTAGCCCCTCCTTATGAGGATGAGGAGACTGGCGAGCTGGCACTAGAATTCTCACTTTCTATGCTGGAGATTTCAGGTTCATTCTGGCTGATTCACCTCATCTCAGTGTAGCCTGGTGGGTGCTGAAGGGTTTTCTGGGGGACTTTCAGATTAAGACAGGTTTGAAAGAAGAGTCTGCTGAATCTATGTTTGAAAATGAATCAGTGAAAGCTTTATGGATGACAATAGTCTGACCTTCAATCTTTCTAGGGGATAGGCAAAAGGGGGCAATATTTCATTCCCCTGTGCCTTTCACATTCATACAGAGGGAGTTAGTTCAATGGCAGCTAACAACAGATGCTGCATCACTCTGGCTGAAAGTGAGAGTTTTACGTAACCTTGAATTGGGTATGAAGGTTTCCCCACATGAATAGCTTTCATTCTGGACTGTTTCAATTTTAGCTATGAGCATTTAGCTGCTAGATTCCTGGTGAAAGAATTGACAGCACTGCTTTTTTCTAGGTGTGGAAGGAGGAAATCCCTGAAGGAAGGTTCTGGGAGATTTTTTTGAGTTTCTGTATATTGAATGTCCTGATTAGCTTCTCCTTATAAAGAACCTCTTAAACTAATTTAATTTGAGATGAAACTGCTCAATTCACATGCCACTCGGGTGAAAGTGCCTGATATTTAGGAATGTTAATTTCCCTGAGTCCCCTCTGTTTTTCACTCGGGGTCACCACAGTCAGAGGCTTCCCGTGGAGTTGGTGGGGAAAAGACGATGGACTCATCACCTCGAGGTGAGCTCCCCTCCGGATGTAGCTCTTCTGGTCCATCTTTCTCCATTTCCCTACATCCTCCCCAGCCATGCCCCTAAAATCATACAAAACAAGAGCAGGAATCAAGCAACAAAAAACCAACAACAATGACACGGCAAAACATAGAAAAAACCTTAATACAAAAAAAGCAGACACTATTACAACTTTAAAATGGGTCAATAGGGAGATCGAATAATAGAGTAGTACATTTAACATAACTACATCTGCCAAAATCAACTGTACAATACTCTGTGTGAAAGCAAGGCTGTTCACATCCCTCAACTACACTTAGCGGGGATTCATCAGAGGCTTCCTCCGTGTGGGGACCCTGCAAATGGACTTTGGGTTTTCACTCTTCTGCAAACAGGGTTTTTACACTTCAATTTCTGATAGCATTCCCTCCTTTAGATTTTGATGTTATTATCTACAACCCTGGGATCACACCGGTGATATACTTTGTCCGCGTGGACTTAGTGGAAGCCTCATGGCGATGCATGCTTGTTTGGAGACAGACCTTTACTTTCCAGACGCTATTCTCCCTTTCTTTCTTTTTTTAAAAATTGGAAGCTAATTTTCTGATAGCTGAACACCACCTGCTTTCTTCACCACACTTAGCTACAGCACCCATATCGTCAGTGAACCATTCATGGGGCAAACTTTGAGAAGGGCCATGGCTTTCCCTGTGGTCTGTTTTGCCCTCAGTTAAAAAGAGTGCAGAGTTTACCAGCAATAGTTATCAGGGATCTTGCATAGGGGATTACATGATTGTCATATGCGCTAGAGTTCTATGTTTCTCCAGAGATTTTTGCTTTCCATGTGTAAAAATTCTCTATCTTTATATACCTATAAAATATAATATCCACACATATTTTACATATGTATATGATGTATGTGCATCATACTCTATACAACCTGTTATATAAATTGATTCCAATTCATGGCAACCCCTATGTATTGCAGTAGAGCTGTGCGCCATAGGGTTTTCGGTGACTGCTTCTGCAGAGGTAGGTCATTGGACCTTTCTTTTGATGGACTTGAATTTCCAGCCTGTTAGCAGTTGTTTTAACCCTTTGGGGAACACAGGGTCTCATGTATAATCAAGTTGGAATAACAAAACAGAGGGTATTGAACAAAATGGCATGGAGACCATATCTGACCTCTGGCTAAACAAGGGAGGAGAATCTATTTCGTCACCAGCCCAAGTCTAGCCACAAGGTAGGGGTCAGACATACCTCCACTCCTCATCCTTTTTTAGCTTCTTTTGATAGCACTGTTCCTGTTACGATATGCTCCTTTTTGATAAGTTCAATAATATATTGCTATGGCCACACAGAACTCACAGAAAAGTCTTCCAATTGTGGGGTTTATTAATGAAATTAACAGGCTAGCAAAAGCTAGAATCAGAAAACCTTAAGGACACAGTCATTCGTTCCCAGCAATACCTCCCCTCAGCAAGTCTGTCTCTCTGAGCTTTAGGTCCTCCATCATGCATTTTCTTGCTCTCTGCTTCCATGGACCAGAACACCTGGTCCATGGCAACTGCTCTGTCTCACAGCCTCATAGGCTTGGCACTACTCCACTGCTTTTCTTATGATCTCCTTGTTTCAGATTTTGGTCTTGACCTGGCCTGGCCTTTGCTGCCCTCACCACTTCAAGCAGGGATTTCAAATGTGCTGCCCTGGTGACTCTTCTTCCTTGAGGGTCTCATGCATTTTATTCTTCTCCTTCTGAATGCCTCATATTGATACCCACTCATCTTTTTTACTAGTGTTTCACACATCCTGTTGCATAGGCCCACCCAGTCATTTGGTGGGAGTTACAAAGACACAGGCAAGCCATTCCACTGTTCAATCTATAACAGTCATATCTGTGTGAATTTAAAGATGGCACATTCTCCTCTTCTTATGGCCCTAAACCCACGGAGGGCTGGTGGGAGAATGGACAGAGTTTCTGCATCTTCTCACTGTCGCAGCTGGGCACCTTTAAGCAGGGCCTCCTATCTGCACATCCCTGACTTCCATGAGCCAGACACATGGGTACAATCCTCAGCCCTCAGTTAGCCAGCATGGTAGAGATCCTGCTGAATTAACAATCATTTGTGGAATACACTCCTGCTTCCAATATTAGATTTGGGGCAGAATATTACCAATGGAGGCACGGATTTTCCTTTAGGACACTAGCTGTCCACATCCCTTGATGAGATCTTATTATTATTGAACTTGAAGTAAATGCTTGTACTCCGTAACTGGCAGCAATTCCTGACTTTTGTGTTGTAAATTTCAGTAAAAAATCTCAAATGTCAAAATGCATGTCACATTCTAAATAAAATTTTACACCAGAGAGTGGGAGACATGTTGTTGTTGAGTCATTTGATGTCACGTCTGACAGGAATACTGATGACTTGAAAGAGCAGACAGATGAAGACTGAGGGGGAAGCGGAGACATTTTGCTAAGAACCAGATCTGCGATTTGTATCTGGTATTTTTGAATTCTCTCTCTCTCTCTCTT
Source organism: Echinops telfairi (assembly GCF_000313985.2). Taxonomy (NCBI): domain Eukaryota; kingdom Metazoa; phylum Chordata; class Mammalia; order Afrosoricida; family Tenrecidae; genus Echinops; species Echinops telfairi. The sequence continues at coordinate 4,813,318 of NW_022111378.1, read as the reverse complement.
TCTCTTGCACTGCCAGCAAAAAATCTCACTCCAGTTCAGTGCCCCCATGTGACAGTCATCTGTATCCTAGCTGCAGCATGCTGTCAAGTAGGAACATGAGCCCAAGGTGACTGGGTGGCTGAAATGTTTTGTGCTTGACTAATCTAGAGGCTGGTGGTTCAAACCTACCCAGAGGTGATGCAGAAGAAAACTTGGCCATCTGATTCCATGAACCAAGAACATCCTGTGTAGCAGTTCTGCTCCTCAATACAGCACAACACCGCCAGTCAAAACTGCCTGGGCGGCAAAAAACATTTATTATTCAGGAACCTCAAGAGACTTTTCATTTTGTAAAGATATTTTCAGTTGTTTTGTGGTACCCCATGACATGAGAGGTGAACATTTGGGCACAACACAATCACTAAAATAAATTTGTTCCTCAAATAAATTCATCAGTATGAACAGATTAGGCTTGCCACTTAGATGTAGCAAAGAAGTCCACGTGGGCGATGCATTGAGCTGCTGATCTCAAGATCAGTGGTTCAAACCTACCAGTCCTGTGGAAAGAAAAAGATGAGACTGTCTATTCCCATAAATATTTAAAACTCTCCACTGTTCTATAGTGTCACTCTGAGTCAGAATTGACTAAATAGCAGTTTTTGTTTCGTTTTTACAAAAGTGATCATTTTTATTTTGAAAAGTATTTCATGGTAATGCTAATTCTCCATTTTTCTATTGGTAGGGATTGTTGCTTATTGGAAAGAGAGAAGACTATAGATATAAGTTTAAAGTTACTCTTTTATGACCCATTATTTATATAATTTTAGGGAAAGGATTTAAATTGTATAGGTCTATGTTTCTCTTTGGTAAAATATGGCTAAGAGTATCTACTTCATAGAGATGAGGGTGCAAGGCAACATGCATGTCTAGTTAACTAGTGCAGCCATAACAAAAATTGCCCAAATGGCTGGCTTTAAAAAACATGAATTTTATTTCTCACAGTCTTGGAGGCTTAAAGCCCAAACCATGCTGATTCCTTCTACATCCTCTCTTTTGGTTTCTGCAGTCTTTGAGTTCTCATGCTTTTACACCAGTTCTTACATTACTAGACCTTTCTCCTGTATGTGTTTGTGTCTATTCTGATGTTTTCAAAAACCCCTCTCAAAAGTGATTAGATTTTGAACCCATGCTTTCTTTTCTGGTATGAGCTCATTAATATAACAAAAATCCTACATCTAGATCAGATTACAAGGAGGTACCCCACAAAAGGGAAGTGCGCTGGGCAGAGTGGAGCTGTCTTAATACACATTTTTTTCCACTAGGTGCGCATAGAGCAACCTGCTCTGAGTTAGTGGTGTCACCTGGAAGGTTCGCTCTGGTCACAGTGAGTTTTTTCTTAAAACAGCTTCACTCAAACCTCATTTTTTGTGATGACTGATTTCAGAGAACAGCATGCTCCTGTGAACTTTTGTTTCCTGTTCGAGAAAAATGCTGTAGAAACTGTTGTGATGTTGAACACAGCTTACAAGGACAGCGGTATGGGAAAAATTCAATTTTA
>NW_022111378.1:4808246-4810400 GCF_000313985.2 Echinops telfairi | reverse complement strand
AAGGTGATAAGGTTGTTTTGTAAAAAAATTTAAATACAAAGCTTTGGGGGAAAATCCAGTTTTTTGTGTGGGGGGTGTAGCAGTAACCTTCTCATATACTTACAGGTATAAGAGTTAAAGTTTCAACATAATTTATTTGAACACACAATCTAATTGATATTAATTAGAATATGCGTGGCATGGACCTTAAATACATTAAATATTCAAGACATTGTAGGTTTTTATTTTACTTTTATTTGCTTGGTATTGTCAGGGTTCAATGTAGTGAATTATTTAATGGGGGCTCTTCCAGCTATAGTCTTGGTAACTCTTACAGACAACATGTTCCTGAGGAATCTGGGTAAGAGAAGTTGGGTAAAGATATTGACAGATTCAATTGTGAGTGCTTATTAACAGGATTCATTATAATTGCCCTCTGCTGAGTATGGGTTGATCCTTTGGGCTCGGTGCCCACAGGCTGAAGTTTATAGTACTGTTGTGGTTGTTAAGTGCCGTTGACTCAGTTCTGAACCCCAGAAACCCCCTGCACAACAGAACAAAACCCTTCCTGGCCCTGTGCCGTTCTCACCAGTGTTCCTATGCTGGAGCCCATTGCTGCAGCCACTGGGTCAGTCCATCTCCTTGAGGGCTCTCCTTTTACATGGCCCTTCTATTTGACCAAGCAGGATGTCCTTCTCCAGGGGCTTGTCTCTCCTGACAACATGTCCAAAATATGTAAGATGAACCTTGCCTCTATGGGGCACTTGCCTCTATGAACCTTGTCTCCACAGAGCACTTGCCTCTATGGAGCACTCTGGCTATACTTCCTCCAAGACAGATTTGTTTGTCTTTTGAGCAGTCTGTGGTATTTTCAATATTCGTCATAAGCGCCAAAATTCAAATGGATCACTTTTGGGGGGGGGCTGGTCCTTTTTAAATGTCCAAATGTAACATGCGTATGAGGCCATTGAAAATACCATGGCTTGTGTCCGTTTCAACTTATTCCCCAAAGAAACATCCTCGGTTTGCCGGCCGTGTGCAGCGGATTTTCCCAGTGTAATGTGCCTTTTCGTCTCTTGGCTGCTGCTCCATGAACATTCATTGTGGACCTTAGCAAGACAACCTCTTCTCCATTTATCATCATGTTACATACTGGTCCAGTTGTGAAGATTTGGGTCTTCTTGACATTGGCTTACTGAAGGCCGAAATCCCTGACATTCATCAGCAGGTGCTTCAAGGACTCCTCACTTTCAGCAAGCAAAGCTGGGTCATCTGCATATCCCAATAAGTCTTCCTCCAGACCTGGTGCCACATTCTTCTTCATATAAGCCACTTTCTCTGATTACTTGCTCAACATACAGATTGAGTAAGTATGGTCAGAAGACATCATGCTGATGCACACCTTTCCTGGTTGTAAACTACTCAGTATTCCCTTGTTCTGGTCACACAACTGCCACTTGATTGATACACAGGATATGTATGAGCATAGTGAAATTTCTCAAATTCTTGTTCTTCTAAGGGCATAATAATAGTTTATTATGTTTTACACAGTCAAATGCCTTGACATAGTCAATAAAACACAAGTAAATATTTTTTGGGGTATGCTCTGTTTTCAGCCAAGAACCATCTGACATCAGCAATGATATCTCTCGTTTCATGTCCTCTTCTGAATCTGACCTGCAACGGGCAGTTCCCTGTCAATGTGCTATAGCGATTTTCAGCAATGTTTTATTGTATGTGATCTCACTGACATCATTGTATAATTTGAGCATTCTACTGGATCACTTTTCTTTGGAATGTGTGAAAATATGAATCTTTTCCAGTCAGTTGACCAAGTCTGTCTTCTAACTTTCCTATTGTAGACCAGTAAGTGCTCCCAGTGCTCCAATTGCCTGTTGAAACATTTTCATCGCTGTTCTGTCGATTCCTGGAGCTTTGCTTTGTGCTAATGCTTTCAGTGCAGCTTTAACATTCTCCCTTAACACAGTGGTTCTTGCTTCTATGCTGCCTCCTAAAATGCTTGAATGTCGAGGAGTCCTTTTAGGTGCAGTTGACTCTGTTGATTCTTTCCATCTTCTTTTGGGGCTCCCTGCATCATTCACTATTTTGCACATTGAGTCATTCAAGATTGCAACTGGAATACTGAATTTTTTCTCGAGTGCTTTCCTGTTAGGA
>NW_022111378.1:4792753-4807121 GCF_000313985.2 Echinops telfairi | reverse complement strand
AAAGAAGGAGCAAACAAAGCTTGACCAGTAGTTTTCATGGGCGAAGGAGAAAGAGCTGTTGCTTAGGGGCCATTGAGTTCATGTCAATGGGGGTGGAGTAATTTGGAGAGGAAGATCAATAATAGGTGTACAACACGAAGAGTCACATCAATGACACTGAAGTATACAAGTAGAAGCTGTGGAATTGGAGAATGTTTTGTTGTGTATATTTTTGCCACAGTTAGAAAAAAATTACATAAATAACAACGAGTACAAGGAAGAAGAAGAACATGTTCTAGAATTTAATGTGGTGACAATTGTATAACTCTTCTTGATGTGATTGAATTATTGAATTGTGTGAAATGTGGATGAAGTGCTAAGAAAATTGTTTTTAAAAAGTTATAGTCTTGGAAACCTTTGAGGACAATTCTACCCTGTCCTATATGGTGGCTCTGAGTTGGCATTGATTCTATGGCAGTAAATATAGTATATTACCAGTCCTGAGATAATAGCTTTCTTGAAAACACACACACACACACACACACACACACACACACACACACTTCTATCAATTTGATTCTGACTTATAGTGATCACCCTGTGTTTCAGATCGGAATTGCATTACATAGAGATTTCATTGGCTGCTTTATTTTGTCAGTAGATTGCTAGGCATGGGAGCCCAATCTATGAGGGGACTTTGCAAATGGATTTTGAGCTGTTACTGCCAACTACAGCCCTTTGAAAGCCAGGATACTCAGAATACACATCACTTAAGGACCTTGTGAATATACAGGCATACACTGTTTAATTTCACTTTATTGTGCTTTGTAGATAACTTTGTTTTTAATTGAAGGTTTGTGGAAACCCTGCATGTTCAAGTCTATTGGTACCATTTCCCCCCCACAAAAGCATCTGCTCACTCTGTGTGTTTGTGTCACAGTTTGGAAATTCTTACAACGTTTTATACTTTTTCATAATTCTCTTGAAAATGTAAACAAACTATTGTATAAAATAAATGTAACTTTTATCATTACATGGAAACCAATACTTGTGTGACTCACTTTATTGGCTATTTACTTTATTGCAATGGTATGGAACTCACCTGCAATAGCTCTGACTTATGTGTGTATAATCTTGCTGTTAAGTGCTGTTGAGCTAGTTGCAACTCATAATTACTCTGTGGAAAGCAGAATTAAAGGCATACTGCCTGCCCATGATCAGCCCTCACAGTCATTGTTGTTTGAAGCTATTATTGTAACCATTGTGCCAATCTATCTCAATGAATAAAAATTACATTATCTTTTAAGTCAATTTTCCCACATACTTTTTGAAGTTGTGCCTTCCAAATCTCACATGCATGTCTCTTACTGGGAAATTCCACCCAGGAAACTTATTAGGAAAGGGATTATGGGAAGTGTAGTTATTGGATTCTCTTCTGAAGTTCAGAGAAGTTGAAAAAAAGGTGAAAGTGATTTTAAGCTTGTATTGAACGACCTAACACAGCAGAGAAAATGTTACAGCTTTTTGAATAACACACACACACACACACACACACATATAAAAAATTTAATGGGGGCTCATACAACTCTTATCACAATCCATCCATCCATCCATTGTGTCAAGCACATTTGTACATATTTTGTCATCACCATTCTCAAAACATTTGCTTTCTACTTGAGCCCTTGGTATCAGCTCCTCATTTCCCCTCCTCCCTCGCTCCTCCCCTATTCCCCATGAACCCTAGATAATTTATAAATTATTATGATTTTGTCATATCTTACCCCACCTGGCATCTCCCTTCACCCACTTCTCTGCTGTCCATCCCCCAGGGAGGAGGTTATATGTAGATCCTTGTAATCGGTTCCCCCTTTCTCCCTTACCTTCCCTCTACCCTCCCAGTATCGCCACTCTCACCACTGGTCCTGTGGGGTTCATCTGTCCTGGATTCCCTGTTTCCAGTTCCTATTTGTACCAGTGTACATCCTCCCATCCAGCCAGATTTGTAAGGTAGAATTGGGATCATGATAGTTGGGGGTGGGGGAGCAAGCATTCAAAAACTAGAGTAGAGTTGTATGTTTCATCGTTGCTACACTGCACCCTGACTGGCTGTCTTCTCCACAGCCCTTCTTCAAGGGGATGTCCAATTTCCCACAGATGGGCCCTGGATCCCCACTCCATACTGCCCCTCATTCACAGTGCTAGGTTTTATTTTTTTATTTTTAGAAATCTTATTTTTATTCATAAAAAATATCTGTCATTCATCCATCCATCCATTGTGTCATTGTGTCATTCAGACAGATATTTTTGAAGAATAAAAATAAGATTTCTACAGTCTTAAAATTTTAAAACCAGGTAATTATTCCACTTGTTTCTCTTTTTTTGCCTAGTTTGGCAGCATTTATCAACACATTCCTTGGTTCATAGATATTCAATTTAGTGAGTGGTTCCTGTCAAGAATGTGCTGTTTCAAGTTTCTGTGGCAATTATATGGTGTTATATTTCCAAACATGTGCTAGGTAGTTCTTTCTAATAAACTAAGGTGGTTCCATCCTGCTCTGTGTACATTTCAGTCACAATATATTTACAGTGTTTTGGCATGATTTTTAAGCAAAAGAGAAAGATAAATAATATTTAAGGAACTTGTAAACCAAGTGTGTAAGTACTTTGTACAATGCATTCTTTTATTCAATGAGTTTTAATACCATAGGAAGGAAGTGGTTCCCAAAGGGCTTCAATCAACTTGGCTATTGAACAGAAATGCAGAATGCAACTTGAGTCCTAACTAAAATCATACTGCTATTGCATTTAATGGAACCCATGATTTCTGATGGGGAGCAGGCATATAGAAAACCATCATTATAGAAATGCCTGTCGGGATTTGATCAACTGCATTTGTAGAGCAAATGACTACTTTTTGGGTAGGTTTGTATGCTACTACTGGCTGTGCAAGGCAAAATATGTGCCACATGGTTCTTAATAATAAAGCTTTCATAGCTTTATAAGTTTTATGTGCTACCTTTTAGCACCAAGGTGCTCACATTTATTTGTTTATAATTTTAGAGTCAGAAGGGAAGCTCGTTTTTCTTTTACTTACATCTTCAGGGTGTATCTATTTCTTGAGAATAATGGTGGGGTATTTGTTTTTCAAATATGGAGAAAGGGAGAAGAAAAAAATATGCTGCTTTCTCTTGGTAACTGAATATAAACAAACATTTGAGGTTGAAGTTCTCTCTTCCACTTTTCTTTCCCTGGACTGCTGTAGACTTCAGAAGTAGGAATAAGATTGATAACGAAATCAATATTTATAAAAACTAAATTCAAATATTACTTGCATGGTGGTGATTCCCCAAATTCCAAAGCCTCAATATAAATTTCTATCTACCTGTTGGGTGTCTTCACCTGGAGGTCATCTTTACACTTTGTTTCTTCAACAAATTTTCTCACGAGGTTCTCAGTATTAGACACACTTAAAAACTTCTCATTGTCTGAAAACTCAATGGTGATAGTACCTGGTCTATACGCATGAAAGAAAAGGCTGGGCAGGATATTCAGAGTCCATACATTGATTAAGTGTTTCATTGGGAACCGCCCCTTCCAAGAATCTACTCTTAGATGAGAGGTTCTTCGCCATCACAAGATCTAATGGAAAAAGGAAAATGGAGTGCAGATTGTTGGAAAGAACACATTCTTCAGCAGGCATTTTTTTTTTTTTTACTCTTCCATAGATTGTACTTAATTACTAATGGGGCCAAATGAGGCCAATCTACTCAGTAAAATTTTTGAGAGTGTTGACACTGCTAAAGTACATAAGGTGCCTACTACAATGCTTGGAATGTAATAGATATCAACTAGAGATATCAACTGGCTGACTGATATCATGTTATTTCAAAGGTGTGTTCCTCTGTTAGGTAATGGGCAAAACCATATCCTTTGCTTGTTTTCCCACTTTGGACTTCCAGGTTTTGACAGAAGAGTATCTATCCTACACTCAGGAAGAATGAATTCCTGTTTGCCCCATCTCTGCTTCTGAAGCACTTAGAACCACACTGTTTATGTAATTTTTATAATATCCAGAATATTACTTTGTAGTTATGCATGGATCTGAGCACTTGAAAGATTGTGAATTATTCAAAGCAGGACAGTGTCTGATTTATCTTGGTGTGCACAGTATCTGGCACATAAGGGTTTATTGAATCAGAATGTGACAGATTCAAAACGTTCTCTTAATTAGAAAGAGAATGAAATAGGAGTATTATTTGGCATACTATTCCAAAGCCAGCATGAGAGCTAACAAGACAGGAAGCATCCATCTGCAAGAATTGTGCATAACCTGTCTCACTGGGAATGTTAATTATGTTTTTTTAAAAAGACAGGGAGCTCTGGTTGCTTTTAGCCCAAAGCAGTAGGGAAAGGGATAGCCCAGGGAAGGAATGCTAAATTGTTTATACAATTTGTGTTGCCGGCTTTTTGTGCAGGTCCAGGAAAGGAGTGGGATTCCTGAAAGGGAAGTATCACATATATCACCCGTGAAGTGTATGCATTCCCTATTGTGATGATTCCACAGGCACCTTTCTTGATAATGTCTCTCCTTCAACCCTTCTCATTACATACTCAAATTAATCTTTTCTGTGTGAAGTCCTCCACAACTTCTGGAGCCTTGTTCTCTTCACAGTCAATCTCCACTATGCCATTAGTGGGACATATGAATTGACCCAATATGTTTTGGAAGGCAATTTTAACATTTACTGCCAACATTTTAAAGTCTTTGACTTAGTAATGCTGCTTTTAAGAATATGCCCGAAAGAAGAAGTGAAACTCACTATTTATAGGTGATACAATTTCATATATAGAAAACCCTGAAGGCTAGTCATAAAGATTGTTGGAAACAATCAAAAGATTTGTCAACTAGGCAGGGTATAAGATTAATAAGCACAAGTCAATTGGATTCCTTTACAATAACCATAAGAGATCTGTAAAAGATATCAAGAAAACAATACCATTTACAATTATTACACAAAAAAATGAAATAGGATTAAATCTAATAAGAGAAACAAAAGGTTTATATGAAGAAAACGTACAGAACATTATTACAAGAAACTAACAGAGATCCACACAAATGTAATACTATCCCATGTTCATGGATAGGAAGGCTTAATATTGTGGAAATATCAATACTACCCAAAGTAATCTATAAACACAATGTAATTCTAATCCAAATCTTAACTTTATTCCTTAAAACATGGGAAAACTAATTACTAACTTCAAACAGAGAGGTAAGAAATCTAAGATAAGCAAAGACTTCTTTAAAAGGAAGAATGTGTGATTAAAGTGCTGAATTGTATGATATGTGGATTGTATCCCAATAAAAGTGTATTTAAAAAAATTAAAATTAAATTAAAATATCCGTGAATTTGCCCACCTCACACTGAAAAGTAGCTAAATCCCTTTTGACATCTCCTTCTGATACTGATCATAGATTGTCCCCCGGGGGAGGGCTCAAGGAAATACAAGATTAGGGGATGTCCAAGTGTCTACATTTGGGCTTTGGGTCTCCACTTTGCTTTTCCCTCAATTCACATCGATATGGTTTTTTGTTCTGGGCATTTGATGCCTGATACCTGATAGCATGAACACCTCAATATCACACAGGCTGGTGTGATTCTTCCATTTGGGGTTTGCTGCTTCTCAGCTAGATGGCCACTTATTTATCTTCAAGACTTTAAGACCCCAGACCATTTAACTTTTGATAGCCGGGCACCATCAGCTTTCTTCACCACATTTGCTTATGCACCAGTTTTGTCTTCAGCAATCTTGTTGGGAAGGTGACCATCACAGGATGCTGGGTTATTAGAAAAAAAGTGTTCTTGCATTGAGGGAGTACTTGAGTTGAAATGTTAATACTTAACATATAAATATATGTACATAGATCTATTTCCTGATTGTTATATAAAAATATATTTACATATTTATGCCTGGATTTAGACCTCTATATGTCCTTTGCCTCCTAGTCCTTTCCTCTATTTCCTTTTACTTTTCTCTTGTCCCACTATCATGTTTGCCCTTTATTCGGCTTTTGTTAATTCCTCTTGGCTACATTGCACTTGATCAAGCCCCACCATGCATCTTACCATTGATTTTTGATCACCTATTGTTCCCTTGTCCCTGGGTTTGTTGGCTCCTCCTTTCTTCTCCCCACCTCCCCCTCTCTCCTGTTCCCATGAATAATCGGTCCCTGTTGTTTTCTCCTCCAGATTGTTTATCCTGCCTATTTGAACTAGATAGACAAGAAAAACAATAATAAGCACAAAAGCAAAACAAAACAGCAAAAAAGAAAAGCCTATAAATATTTCCAGATCTGTTTGATGACCTTTAAGCATGTTTTCCCCTCACAGAAGGGTCACAGGGAAGATAAGAGGCAGTCAGGGTACAGTATAGCACCCATGAAACATACAACTAATCTCTAGTTCTTTAATGCTCCCTCCTCTCCACTATCATGACCCCAATTCTACCTTACAAATCTGGCTAGGCCAGAGCATGTACATTGCTACAGATAAGAGCTTGCAAGGGAATGCAGTACAATAAACCCATCAGGACCAATCACGAGAGTAGCAATACCAGGAGGGGAAGGGGAAAATGGGGAGAGAAAGGGAGAACCGATCACAATGATTGATATATAACCCTCTCCCAGGAGGATGAACAACAGAAAAGTGGGTGAAAGGAGACAGCAGTCAGTGTAAAACATGAAAAAAATGGTTATTTATAAACTATCAAGGGTTCATAAGGGAGGGAGGGTGGGGAAGGAAGGAAAAAATGAGGAGCTGATACCAAGGGCTCAAGTAGAAAGAAAATCTTTTGAAAATGATGATGGCAACAAATGTAAAAATATGCTTGACACATGTATGTATGTATGTATGAATTGTTATGAGTTGTAAGAGCCCCCAATAAAATGATTAAAAAAAAAAGAAGTACAAGGTTAGGTGGTTGAATCATTCTACTACCCATTTATTCTATTACTCATTCACTCTATTACAAGTATACTCTGAAGGGCAACAAAAGCCTAAAACTCATTTGAAAGATTTGTAAGCCCATGATTTTATATATATATATATATATATATATATATATATATATATACTCACACACATATACCCACTGAAAAATATATTTGCTTTCTTGATTCTGACATTGGGAGGAGCCCACCTGCCTCACTTTCTCTTTGTTTTATTTTCCACAATTGTAAAGCCACTCCTAAGGATGCTTCCGGTTTGCGTGGATAAGCATGTATAAAAATGGAAAGTGAAATGGCACTACCTAAAACAACGGGGACTAGAAATCCCATACAATACCTCTGTCGGGTCTAACATAGATAAATGTATTTTCTATGCTCATCACAATACTGTTCACAATAACAAGAACCTGGAAACAGACCAAATGACCATCAGTGGAAGAACGGCTAAGGAAATGTTGTTACATATATACAATGGAATACTATGAACCATGGGAAACTGTTGATGAAACTATGAAGCACCGTATGAGATGGATGGACCTGGAGAACATTATGTTGAGCAAAGTTTAGTCAATCACAAAAGGACAAATACTCTATGGAATATTGCTTTAAGGACAAACAAGCTGATAATGCTACATCTAAAGTGAACCGAGGATATGTATATAAACTTCAGTTATACAGATAGATTGCCAGCGCGTACTTGATTGTAAGAAGCCCTAATCTTTGAACAAATAGTTCTTATGATGTGACTCTGCTTAATACTTGCCCTCATGAAGTGATCACAGAAGATGTGGGTGCTCTTGAAAAGTGTGAAACAAATCAGATAGTGCCCAGCTATCAGAAAGAAAAGCATCTGGGGTTTTAATGGCTTATCTTAAAATAAGTAGCCTTTTAAGTGAGATGTCAGCCAGGTCCGGAAGGAAAGAGCATACCAGCCTGTGTGATCCAAAGATTATAAATAATAAAATCCAAGTACAGAGGAGGGAATTATATTAGTGCTTACATTCTGAACACCCTGTTTTCAGCAGGCTATGGATGGCAACCAAAGCCGAAAACTCACGAGCAGAGTTCCCATGTAGATTAAGCCTCCATAGAACTCCCTCCTCAGACCATTGACTAGGGATGTGAACAGTCTTGCTCTCAGACAAAGTGCATTGGAAAGAGTAGTATTGCTGATGTAGTTAGGTTAAAATCGAACATCTTATCATTTACTTTCCCTTTCAGCCCACTTTTAACTTATTCCAGTTTCTATTATCTTCTGCTTTCTTTTGGATTGAGCTTGATTTTTCCCCCCTGTGTTTTAATTTGTTGTCATTTTGGGAAGTTTTAATATAATTTTCTTTGTATGAAATCCAAGATTAGTAATCTAAAGGGATAGTAACTAGATTAATAGTTCCTTAATGGAAATGGGGAGCTAATAAAAATCAGTACAAGAATGAAGAAAATGTTCTAAAATGTATTATAGGGATGATTAGACAACTCTTTAAAATATATTTAAACCACTGAACTGTATGGCATATGAGTTATAGACCAATATAACTGTTAAAAATAAATAAAAATTTTAAAACTTAAAAAGAAAATATGTCCTATAGCAACTCTCACACAAGAAGGTAAAAATATAATACATGGATAGCCTGATTTTAGGTGCCTGGGTGCTTCAAATGATTTCCACTGTATTAGAGCTTAAATTCTGTGCCCTTCATCTGCATAAAGCTATCGGTTACAGTGAAACCACAAAATCTATTTTCGGAGTCACCATGTGGAGATAAGCTGTCTACTCCAGTAAAAAGTTCCAGAAGGGCAGTTCTATCCTGTCATATAAGGTCAATATGAGCCAGGGTAGATATGCATCTACTGGATGGCAGTGAGTTTGGTTTTGGCATTTAATTCCTTCTGACGATTGACCAGGATGTGAATAGTCTTGCCCTCAGGAAGAGTGCATTAGAAAGTGTATGAAGATAGTTGGTACATGAAAGTCAAGAGAGATAACCCTTCAGAAACAGTAACAGGAGTATGGTTCCCTGAGGGTATGGGAAAAAGGGGGTGAGAATGGGGGGAATGGGGAGGTGATAGCATTGATGACTGTATAACCCCACTCATGGGATCAAACAACAAAATTGTATGTGAATAGATGTATTAGAATGTGTATGATAAAGAAAAAAAGTTTTAATAGAAAAAAATAAAGAATAAGGGTTCTTGGGGGGTATTGTGGGGGAGCTGATATCAAGGAGTTCAAGAAAAAAGAAAATGTCTTGAAATCGATTGTGGTAGCAATTGTACAATTCTGCTTGATGTGATTGAACTATGGAATGTTATGATATCAGTAAGAGCTCCTAATAAATTGATTAAAACTTTTTTTTAAGTATATTATCTCCAACCCTCTCCAGTCAGCCTTGGGTGGGGCAGTCTCTCTTATGGGCTTAACTGGGCATGTGCTTCATTGGTGAATGGTACTGGGGGTGCACAGTCATGAGTCATGCGTTTATCAGTAGTGCCCTGACTGCCTCTGTCAGAAGGCCCTAGACCTATATTTTAAGCTCTTCTAACATATGTATGTGGCCCAGTCATGGTTCTGTTCCTGGTTCTGTTGTCCCATCTGTAACTGTAATGCATTGTTTGGTCACCAATCATGAATTTGGGGCAGTCTCCTTTGTGTTTCATGTCCTTATTTAAGCAGTCCCGTGGTTATAAATCCATTGACACTATTAGGAATTGGTGCTAATGGTCTCCCTCATCTGAATGATGTGTCTTCATCTTCTCTCTGTCCCATTTAAGACTTAATAAATGTTCTTTTAAATTGTATTTGAGATTGGGGTCTCTTCTGCACCCCAAAGAAACATGCAGCAACTAACCAAGAGATTGGAGCTTTGAATGCACCCAGCAGCACCACGGAAGCAAGTCTGTACATCTACTTTAGAAAAATCAGCGACTAAACACTCGGTGGAGAATGTTTTTGCTCTGGTGCACACAAAGTCACTATGTGATAGAAATCACTCCATGGTGATGTGTTTATACCCTGATCTGTAATAATAAAATTGAGAAATAACTGTAGACGAAACTCAAAAGACCTAACTCAAAGCCATTGAGTCAATTTTGACTCATAGGTACCCCAAAGGAGAGTGTACAGCAGCCCTGTGGGTTTCAAAGACTTTACACTAACTCTTTATGGTTATAGAAAGCTAAGTCTTTCTCTGGTGTAATCTGCCCAACTCAGAACCACTATGGCACCCAGGCTCCTCATTAAGAGATTTAAAAATCTTAATAACCATTTTGCACAACTATCCAAATTAATAAGATATATTTCTATGCAGTAATACACCTCCAATTGCAGCCATCATGCCATTTCATAGCAACCTTTTCTAGGATTTCCAAAACTATAAATCTTGTGGAGGCAGGAAACCTCATCTTTTACCCAAAGAACTTTTGGTGGGTTTGAACCACCTACCTTGAAGTTAGCAGATAGACAACTAACCCATAGCACAAGGATTCCTTATTCCATGATGAAAGTATTCAAAAAGCAAGTGGCAGAACATTGTGCATTCCACGGCCCTATTTTTATTCACAGAAAAAAGGATTTTGTTCCATGTGGAAGCACCATCAACTCACAATAAATCAAGATAGAAATTTGTAGATTGTTTGCTGTAAAAATATATCCTACTCATCTTTACAGAACTGAGGTAGGGTACTTGAAGTAGGAAGGAAAGATTATGTGTGGTTTTGTGGTAGCATAGCACACGAGTTTACTGAAATAATTCATTTTCCTTTTGGACAGACAATAAGTTAATATTTTCCTGCTGTCTTGGATCTTGGTGAGTTTACATAACTGATACTAACCAGGGAATGCAGGTAGAAGTGATGTTCATCACTATTATGTGTTCAATTATATACGAAGATATGATGAAATCCTAATCCCTAGAACCTATGAGTGTGATCTTGCTTGGAAATATGATCTTTGAAAATGTTAGGAGTTTACATGAGATCATGCTGGAGTAGGCAAATCTAATTAATTCAATATGAATAGTGTACTTCAAAAAGAGAAGAGACTCAGATAGGCATAGAAGGAAGGTGGCCGTGAGAAAATCTATTTAGAGATTGTAACGATGTGTTCATAGCAAAGCATTTCCAGGAATGATGAAAAGTTAGGAAGCGGCAAGAAAAGTTCCTTCCCTATTGGCTTCAGAGGCAGCACAATTCCACCAACACTTTGATTTAAAATGTATAATCACTAACTGTGAGAAAATCAATTTCTGTTGCTTCAAGACACCCAATTTGTAGTACTTCGTCGCAGCAGCTACAGAGAGCTAATGTAAGTGTTTTCAGACCTAGCCATTAAATGCAACCCTCCATATGCTCTCTTACATTTCCCATCTGTACCAGTACGACAGAAAGTTAAGGCTCCCAATTTAGAATATAACTACATATAAAGAGAAGGAAGTGGAAGCCCCTCATCCTGATTTCAAAAATCATCTTCCGAAAGAGCCACCTGTCTAGGAACATTTAAGTATAAGTTTGCATAATCACAAAATAAAATTTTATTGAATTAAAACACCAAGACTATGGCGATATTTATTACAACAGATTTAATTAATTTACATGGCTAATATAGGCTTCTTAGGTGATGATAATGAAATGAACAGACAAATAAGCAAATAAAAATTTGTAACAACAGTGTATCAATAAGGAACTGCCAGATTTAAGCCAGATCCAGAAGAAGGGATGGAATTAGGAATTCTATTACTGGTAAATCTTGATTGAAAAACAATGAGAATACCAGAAGTATATTTACTTGTGTTTTATTGGCTGGGGAAAAAGTGTTTGAATGTGTGGATCATAATTCATTGTGGATAACATTGTAAAGAATGAGAATTCCAATGACCCTTTATATAAAACTCTCTCTTATACACATATGTACTGTATGTCTCTATGAATTTGTTTTACTAGTCTACCTGGACTAACACATTATGGTACCAGGAGTGGGGTACTAGAGAAAAAAATCATAAATATGGATAGTGGATGTTTATTCAACTTCTGCCTCAATGCAGTGTTTCTTCTTTGGCTGGACAGAAGTCAGATTTGTCCATGCAGTTTACTGTATTCTTTTCTGGAAAGAAAATAGGAATGAAGTGGTTTTAACAAACTCAGGAACAAGGGAACAACAAGTGGTCCCAAATAGGTGTTGAGGAGGATATAAGAGGCATGGTAGGGCATGATCAAGGGTAACATAACCGAGAGGAAATGCTGAAACCTAAATGAAGGCTGGGCATGATAGTGGGACAAGAGGAAAGTCAAAGGAAATAGAGGAAAGAACTAGGAGGTAAAGGGTATTTATAGAGGTCTGAATACAGGCATGCACATATGTAAATTTACTTATTTATGATGATGAGGAAATAAATCTATGTGCATATATTTATAGGTTTAGTACTAAGGTAGCAGATGGACATTGGGTCACCACTCAAGTACTCCGTCAATGCAAGAACACTTTGTTCTATTAAACTGGCATTCCATGATGCTCACCTTCCCAATATGATTGCTGAAGACAATGGGTGCACAAGCAAATGTGGTGAATAAAGCTGAGGGTGCACAGCTATTAAAAGATACAGTATCTGGGGTCTTAAAGGTTTGACAATAAATAAGTGGCCATCTAGCTGAGAAGCAACCACACCCACACATGGCACTACACTGATAGGCACCATGCCCTGGGAACTGGAGAAGCCACGTGGATACCCCTGCCAGCACTGAGATGCTTAGTGGATCCAAACACTTTTACCCACTGGTCTGTGATCATCCTGCACTCAGTGTCATTGCATGTGTTTTGTGAGTCTGAAAAGGACTTTATATATTAGTATAAGACATATGGACTAATATTGGACTAATGGGCTTAGACTGGACTGGGTTGGGATGCTTTCTTATTGTACAATTACCTTTAATACAAATTTCTCTTTTACACACATATGTGTGTCCATGAATTTGTTTTGCTAGTCTACCCTGGACTAACACAGTTTCTTCAGCTTTATTTTGTACTTACATATGAGCAATTGATATATATGTTTCACCGTCAGTCCTTGGCCTGGCTGTAGCTAATGATACTGAGCCTTTCCATCATCTCTTCCACAAATATAGTCAATTTGATTTCTCTATATTCAAACTAGAGAAGTCCATGTGGATAGTTACCTTTTGTGTTGCAGAAAAAAATGTATATTCTATGAATAAGTAGTTGGCTTTGCAAAATTCTATATGGAATTTCCAGTTTGGTTTCTATTACCAAGTGCAAATTTCCCAATTACTGTACCTTTCTCTTTGTTTCCAACATTTGCAACTGTCAACCCATGTTTGATAATTTCCATTGAAGTCACTGGTTGAATTCTTCAATTTCTTCACCACTTTTATGGTTGGTTCATAAATGTGAATAATAATCGTATTGATTAGATTTCCTTGAAGGCAGATAGATATAATCCTATCACAGACAGCATTGTACTTGTGACTGGCTTTGCAGTGTCCATTTTAACAATGAATTCCATGCCATTCCTCTTGTTGGCATTGTTCCTGGCATAGTACAGCATATATTTTCTGATTCAAAATGGCCCACAGTAGTCAATTTCAGATCAGTAATGCTTAGGACACTAATCTCCATGTGTTCCGTTTCATATTTGACCATTTCCAATTTTCCTAAATTCACATTTTACACATTCCAAGTTCTGAACTAGCAGATTTTTACAGCTGTTTCTTCTTACCTTGCGTCATGCCCCATAAGCAAATGAAAATCCAGAAACCTCTACTCCCACAAGCTTTATGACCTCATGTCATTGCTGATGTGTCCACTCTGAAAAATCAGCTCATTCTCATTCACACGTCAAGTGCCCTCCACCCAGAGGAGTTCCTCTGGAACTGTCCGGCAAGGTTCTCCTTCCATTCGTGAGCCTACAGTATTTGACATTATTTTGAAGCTATGAATAAGGTTTACAGTGGCTCCTTCTTCCCAGTCGGGGAGCAGAGTCCCTCTTCTTTGTCTATGCTTAGTCTGGGAGTTCCAGTGATACCTGTTCACTTTGGGTGACCTTAGTGGCATTTGAAATATCAGTGGCAGAGCATCCAGCTACACAGCAACATGAAAATCATCACAATATGACACATTGACAGAAAACCATTAGGGGGAAATAATCAAAAGGAGGGATGCTTTACTTTAAAGACAAAACCTATGGGACCACTGACATGTATGAAATTGAACATTGCTGGAATAGACATTAAGCTTGCTCACCTCTGATTTTTAAATGTGAGCAAGTTAACTCAATCAGCAGTACACCTGAGACCTTGTGGAGTAGCCATATGGACATGTTTCCCAGCATGATACCTTTCCCATCCTTTTCTAGCTACTTTCCAGTCCCC
>NW_022111378.1:4790774-4792359 GCF_000313985.2 Echinops telfairi | reverse complement strand
ATCAGGTTTCTTGGTCACAAACTGTTATGCCATCTTTTCACAAACTAAACAGAAAGCTTCATTAACAGTCTAACCTGGTGGAATGAACTCCAAATGCACGACATGCTGACATTTTTTCCATTCAGGAAATTGATAGATGTCCACACGAGGTTTGTCATCAATCTCAACATTTCACCTTTTTTGAAATGAGAAAATCACTCATATACATGAGTTTTTCCCATAGTGCTGTCCTTGTAAGCAGTGTTCAACATCACAGCAGTTTCTGTGGCAATTTTCCCTAGCAGGAGACAAAATTTCACATCCACACACTATTCTTTTAAATTGAACATCAGAAAAAATGAGGTTTGAGCAAAACTGCTTTTATGAAAAAATTCACTTTGACCAAAGAGAAACTTTAAAGGGGACGCCACTGGGTGCACTAACTCAGAACAAGTTGTTTCATGCTCACCTAATGGGAAAAATGTTTACTATGAATGTTCTGTCCAGTGGAGCTCTTTTCCTCTCTGTGTGTGTGTGTGTGTGTGTGTGTAGGGGGTGTTATCCCCTCACATACTATGTTTAATCCATTCTAAAGGCTGAAGTTGGGTTCAATAAGCTTTACAATTTCCAGTGTATTCTGCTATGCCTTAACTGTTCCCTCTGAGGCATTTTGAGCTGTCTGAAACTTATGTTTTCTGATGGTTGCACACCATGGTGAATGCAATTAAAGTCACTGAATTCTACATTGAGAAATGGTTAACCTTGAAAGAAATTACTATAATCAAGGGGGCTTCAAAGTGCTTATAGAAATATTCCATTATTTCTCCATTCCAGTTTTTCCACAAACGTTTTGGAGCCCTCTGTTATATTTGACTTAAATAAACAAAACACCCAAGATTTTTATATGCAGGATAATACACGATAGATGTTGGTTTTCTTCTGGTAAGTCCAATGACATCTTTGAATACTTGCTGTATAATTGTATAAGGAGATCAGGCCAACTTAAAACTTACTGATTCATAAATCTGCTCACTCCAGAACAGTATGGTACACCAGCTTTCTATTGGCTTGGGTATATAGCTACCCTCAAAGCATCAATAAAATGTATATTAATAGTATATATATAAATTATATCTCTAAAATATTTAAGAGGCAGTACATAATGTAAGCCTGCTTTGCTCCAGTGTCACAAACAAACAAATCCAAATCTGACTGTGAATCCACATTATAGCAGGTTATATTTTGGTCTCAGATAAACGTGGTCATCAGTGTCTGTAAAAAAATCTAGAACATACACATACAAATTAAGGCTACCTTGAAGATGGAAAGGTTGTCATATTTTTGAACCATCAGTCCAGTTTTGAAGGATTTTATCATTGGCTAGATTGGGTATCCCAATAGGAGTTTGAATTTGAAATATTTATGTGAGTTTCATGACTCTGATATCTTAGGTCAAGTCTGTGACTTTAATGACTATTTTTTTCTCCCTGTGTGGTAGTTACATAATTTGTTGTCAATTTGAGTATTGAGAGTGAAAGGGTGGAGTTTAGCCTGTCAATCAGGTCCCAGCATGATGACCTCATTTGGAGGCTCTAAGGAGATAAAT
>NW_022111378.1:4787638-4789510 GCF_000313985.2 Echinops telfairi | reverse complement strand
ATCTATACAGCTACCACTATGATGTCAATTTTCTGTCATTGTTGTTGTTATATGCTATCGACTTGGTTCTGACCCATAGCGAACATCTGCAACAGAACTAAACACTGACCTGCCCTGCTCCTGCACCATCCGCTCCCTGGTCCTATGCCGGAGCCCGTTGTTGCCAATCCACTTCCTTGAGGACCTTCCTCTTTCACACTGTCCCTCCACTTTACTGAGAATGATGACCTTCTCCATGGACTGATCTCTACTGAAAACATGTCTGAAATATGTAAGATGAAGTCTCACCATCCTTGCCTCTAAGGAGTCTTCTGGCCATACTTCTTTCAAGACAGATTGGTTAGCCCTTTGAACAGTTCATGGTACTTTCAATATTCTTCAATAGCACCACAATTCAACAATTCTTCTTTGATCTTCCTTATTCAATGTCTAACTTTCACATGCATATGAGGCAAGGGAAAAATGCATGACTTGGATCAGGCACATCTTATTCCTCAAAGTAACATCTTTGCTTTTCGCTACCCTAAAGAGGTCTTGTGCAGCAGATTTTTCTTCTGCAACTCCTCTCTTGATCTCTTGAATGCTGCTTCCATGAGCATTGATTGGGGATCCTGAATAAAGTTGACTTTTGAAGTATTTGTGGTAAACACTCAATCCATGGCAGTTATGATGGTTGTATTCATACTGGTGGTTGTGTTTGAACTTTAGAACTAAATATATTCAAGTAAGCTCTTTTTGAAATGACTGTCTTACAGAGAGCTTAAAACTCCTCATGAAAAAGTCCTATGATGTTTTCAATTTTCCATGAGGTTTTGAAGCCCCCATGTACATAGGAAAGTCATTAAATCAAGATAAAATACAGAAAACAACTACCTGGAGGTTCTTAAGAAAGAACAAAAGCAAGCTATTTCTGGGTGAGCACGAATGTTTGAGAAAGAGAATAGTACTGGGGGAAGCTCTCATTTTTTATCCTGCTAGCTTGAGACCACGCCCTATTCTGCAGCAGGCAGGTTAGGGAACTCCTGGTCTTTCTGACTGGAAGAACTACAGAAAAAAGTTTGGAGCCAGAGCAGACATTGAAAGTGAGGAAATAATCTTAAATAGGAAGGATCTAAAGAATCGAGGTCCTTATTCTATACGTAAGTTCCGTGCATGATGTAAAGACTTCAAACCGTTCAAGTAAAGATACCTTCTGCCCAAGATACAGAGATTTTTCTATTTAAATTCAAATCAATGAGCAGAAATCAATAATCTTTAGAGAAATATAGTATAATATAGATTTTTCACAACATAACATTCACAGTGTCCTGGATGTAATTCAAATTCCTTAGCATATTAAAAATCTGGAAAATATCACTCATTCTAAAAAAAAAAATGAGTGTGGTGTGATTCCAAGCTGTCCAGGAAGGTGTAAATCAGACACAAGGATTTTAGAGTAGCTTTTATAACATTCCCTAAAAGACTTAATAATAATAATAATAAAAACATGCACACCATGAATGTAAATATAGTGTTAGAAACAGATGGCTAGTCAAAAAAACTAAAACTTAAGACTATTAAATATAAAGATTAAGATAATGAGAAATCAAGTACCTCTATTACAGGTCTGAGAACACCAAATTTTGTGCAGAAAGAATGAAGGTGATACTTCCATGCTCAATGAAAGTTGACAGAAAGTTTTAAAAGCTGGTGCTAAGAGTGCTAAGACTAATGATTTTCACAATATTAAATATAATATATTTCACCTTTATTTGAAGCTGCTTAGGATTGATAATTTGAGTTTATTAATATAACAGGTCCTAAATATCTCCAACTAAACTTGTCCATTTCTGAGGTTGAGTCTAGCTAGTGTGGATTTATTCAGATTTTTCA
>NW_022111378.1:4771278-4787230 GCF_000313985.2 Echinops telfairi | reverse complement strand
TCAGACAAAACAATACAAACCAAAAATACAGAAAATTTGGGAACCCAGATCACATCTGGCCTTCATCATAGGGGGGGATCTACTGACAAAGTTTCAACTGTTCAAGTAAAGCCTTCGATCTTCTATCCTCCTCTCTCCCAAGCACTCTGTTTAGTGACCACTTTCTCTCATCCCTCAATTTTAGGTAGGGGGAGTTTTCTGGAGGTTTATTGTGTTAGTCTGGGTAAACTAGGGAAACAAATAGACAGAAACTCATATGTATAAGAGAGAGCTTTATATAAAGGATAAGTGTACATTAAGAAAGTATCCCAAACAAGTGCTTTCCAAGCCTATAAGTCCAACATTAGCCCAGATGTCTGACACCAATCTACAAAGTCCTCCTCATTCTCACAAAACACACACAAGGATGTCAACTGCAGGAGGCAAGCTGAATCAGTGAGTGTGTGAGAATTTCAGCACTGGCAGGGGTCTCCACACAGCTGCTCAGCACCCAGGGCTGCATTGGGGTAGGTCCATGTGGTTTCTCCTCAGGGATGTCTTGCAGGAAGTGAGCCTTGCAAGCTGAAGAAGGGAACTGGCTAAAGCAGCTGCACCCTGGTCCGACCATCAGAAAGCAAGAGACCCGAGAACTAGAAAGGCAAGGCTCATGGAGCCATTTATCTCTCTACCCTTCAATTAATCCTACATTTGTTTATCGACCAGGTTGGCACAATAAGCCTTAACTATCTCATTTATTTCCTATGTAGTTTCACAAATGATTCTTGGGCTACCATCCATTGTCTTCTGCATACCAGATTATCACAATTGAGGCCCTGATATTGATCTCTCCTTTGACTTTGGATTATATGGATTCCAGTCCTTCAGTGACTGATGGTGGTGTGCTTCTTCCATGTGGACTTAGTTGACAAGTCTTTAAAACCTCAGACACTACTTTATCTGATAGGCAGGCATCATATAAATTCTTCAACACATTTTTGCTATAGCATCTGTGTCTTTTGTGCTTGCTTCCTGAGAGTGAGTGTTGAGCAAGGCCACGATGTAAGAACTAATTATTTTTAAGTTGGGGCTAGGATTTAGTGCAAACCCCAAAACCATTTCTGGATCTATGCTTTAAAATTTTTTATTTTGTTACTTGGGAGTTAATATTTATGTCATATCATTCCATCATTCAATCATGTCAAATAGAATTGTACTATTGCTTTCATAATCAGTCTCTGCACACATTTTCCTTCCTACTCCTTGACATCATATCCCTTTTATCCTACCCCCATACCTGCCTCCCCCACAAAAACCCCCAAAACCAAAAAAACCCAACTTTGTTCTATTTGTTGTCCCTATAGAGTCATAAATCCCGAGTTTCATTTACTGAAAAATAAATAATACAACTTCAAGAGAGTGACTCCCAATGGCATAGCACCCTCTAAGATACACGTTCATTTGAACAAGTATAAACAAAATAAAACAGATTGTCCTCACAGGGTTGCCAGAATAATACATATCTTAAGAAAGTCTTGATGTAGCAAGACCTTGTTTGTCTGCCAACCAACAGCACACCACTCTTGGTACAGCTCTGTTCTGCTTCCTCAGACATCATGTACTTTCTGACTTAATTCCTCAGGTTAGAAGTGTGTCCGAGGTACAGTCCAGTTCACCCAGTGGAGTGACACAGGGATCTCACTGATGCAGCCTCTGGAGAATGCCAGGCACTCCGAAGACCCAGGATTCAGGGTCCCAGCGTTCCATGGCACCCCGCCTGGGTTCCCGGGGACCCCCAGATGCCAGAGTTCAATGTTGTCCACACACTGCACATCACCAAAGGCACTCCCCACCTAGTGTCCCCCAAAGCATCCTCAGTCACTCCTCCCCACACCCGGAGGTCAGCCCTCTCTCCCCTCCCACCAGCAGATATGGGACTTGTTTCACTCTTCTGCAAATGGATTTCCAGGTTTTCCAACACCATGTATTGAAGAGGGCATCTGCTTCCCATTCATGTTTTTTTGTTGCTTTTGTCAAAAATCAGTTGTCTATATTCAGATGTTTTTATTTCTGAGTTTTCTGTACTCTTCAGATTGCTTCTTATGTCATAAATCTTACCTTTGATTTCCAAACAGGAATTATGGCACTAATATTCTTGACATGAAAAAAAAATGGGTGTTTAGAATCCCTATGTATCCTTTAGTGCCTTCATGTTGAACCAAGAGGTCTCTGGTAAAAAAACAAAAGACTTTTTGTATTTGTTCTCATACTGAACCCTTAGTTTGCATTGCCATCCAATAGGTTACATAGATGTTAATTTTGTTCTATTCTTTTATGGCCAGAAGCCATATGTTACATTATGAATGGTGACAGAAAACATTGAACAATAAAATATAGAACTACAGCTATGAAAGCAAGAACGATGCTTTTTCACATATGCACTATTGAATTCTGCAGTAGAATGAAATTAATTACTCCCAGGCAAGAGATTTATAAACAAGAAAAGATTGGTTGACTTTAATTTCAGGACAAAAAATAGAAAACCTGACTCTTCCATATGGTATATCCCACCAGGTAGTTTCTCCAATTGATTGTTTTTATTAAAATAACCAAAAGACATCTCACGTATAAGTCCAGTCCTTTCAAACTGTTATTATTCACTTTAATGCCTCAAGTTAATTTTTGACATTTAAAAACAAAAACACAACTCGATATTTTTTTGTATCTTCTTGTTTAGTGAATAAACTTCAGGCTTAAGAAAATAACTACTTGGCTAGATATATTTCCTAAGGATTTGGTTTGAAACTTGACATCTATGTACATCAATTTACAATGTGTCACTTAGACAAGATTGCTCTGGGCTAGTAGTGACATTTAATCCCTATTTCTATACTTAAAAATATAAAATAATACAAGTTAAGTTATTTTAAAAATATGACTTTTCCAACTAGGTTTTGAAGTGGTAAAATATTAAAAATTATTCTTAAAATCATGTTTTTATTCCCTAAAATCTATATAAGGAACCAAATATTCTGAAATGTTCTCTCTAGCACACAAGAGGCTTTTATTTTGTTTTGTTTTTTGTTTCTATGGGAAATCCCATAGTTACCTAACAATACCAATGGTGTGTTTAATTTCTTCCATTTCTTTTTCAATAGCAACAAGTCACCACTATTTTTCATTGTAGGTCTTATTATTGACTTATAGCAGATATATGTTATTACATTTACAATGATTTATTCCTGACAATTTTATTTATTCCTGTTTTCTTAATTTCCTGTAGCACTGGGATTTTTCTTTGATCCGTTGATCATTGACATGGCTCACTATTTTCTTTGGCTTAAGTAATAGACCTGACTGTCAACTTTAAGCTCTTTAGTTTTGCACACTAGGGTCTTGCTCCTAAACAAGAACCGCAGATTCCAAAACATGGCTTCCACTCCACCTTGGAATCTAGCATGAGAAGGTAGGCAGAGCTAAGTCAACACAGCCACAGTTGATTGTTGTCCACATTTAGCACCAGGAAAAAAATAAATGTTTATTCCTGTAAATTACTGAGCTAACAGAGTATTTGCTACTTGACAAAAAATTAGCTAATGTTGTTGTTAGGGGCTATTGAGTCAGTTACAACCCATACGTACGTGTAACAGAGCAGACACTGCCCAGGTCTGCACCATCCTCACAATTGTTCTGATGTTTGAGCCTGATGGTGAAACCACTGTGTCCATCAATTTTCGTCCAGAGATTTCCTCTTGTTTGTTGCCCCTCTGCTCTACCGACCATGATATCCTTCTCTGGGGACTGATCTCTCCTGGCATGTCTAAAGTACTGGCTAATAAACCAACAAATGCCTACAAATTAAAACATCTTTTCTTTGATACCTTTTCTCTGAAGTAAATACAGTACTCATAAGAACAATACATATTGGACACACTTTCTCAGAAATTGTACTTTTTTTGAAACAACAGGGCTGGGAACCCGCCTAGCATTTCAGTGTCTTCAGCCCAAACAAAGGAACTAGATACAATGGATATGCGATTGATGAATAATTATCTTGAGCTGCACACTCAGCCTCTACGATCTCCCCAACACCTTTGTAAACTCTCAACGGGCTCTTCCTAGCCTACCACAATATGGTCACTTGATTTGAATTCTCTAATGCTTCAAAATCAGGGAGGTCCTCATCAGCAGAAACAGTTAAGCATTTGACTATTAGCCAAAAGATTGATGGTTAAAACCCAACAAGAAAATCATTGGGAGACAGATTTGGAAATCTGTTTCTGACAGGGCACAGTTTGAGAACCCCGTGAAGCAGTTTTACTCTGTACATATGGGGTCACCAGGAGTTGAAATTAACTCAGTGGCAATTAACAACAATAACAACATGCAAATAGAAGTCTATAAACACAGCGCTGCTATACTAAAGAAAAATATGAAAACAAGAACAGATAATTTTAAAGTCTCACAGTATTCTTTACAAAGCATGTTGGAAAGGATATTCTATAAAAAATAAAAATGCAAAAATAAAAAGAGCATAAACATATTGAGTCTGGACTACTTACCAGTCACTAGGCTGAATCATTTTATCCATTTTTAAATTTCAATCTCTCATTCTCTCTCTGTCTTACACACACACCCACACACACGCGCACATAATGAAATAGGTGTATTCAACTGAAGAGGGAAGTGAATTCCAAGGTCACAGTTCCTAAGTGGTTAAAGTTAGGATTTTAGTTTAGGCAATCTGATTATAGAATTGGATTCTTAATCTACTATATCATCTTCATATATTGTATTTCAAAAGGCAATTGAATTGAAAGCTTACATGATTCGCTGTTTTGTTTTGCCTTCAGAACAGTCTTCGACTTCTTGTCTAGGGAGGAAGTTTCTGTCATGTCAGACTTCCCAAGGATGACAGTGTCTTGGGTCACTGAGACAGAGAACATCAGAAACCTTTTGCTTGGCCCCTTCTCTGGGGTGATCGTTGAAGAAAGCTTTTCTTCTTGACAGTTTCGTTTTACTCTGAACAGTGCCTGAGGATTAATGAGACAATTGCCTGCGAAGTGCTTTCAGCTCTGGGGAGCCACAAAGCAATGCCAGTGCAAGGACTCATCCCCTGCCCAAGTCAGTCCTGGGCTTTTAAATAGAAATTCTGTTAAAGACGAACACTCAAGTTGTGATACCAATCGACAAGCATGCAGTGCAGTGGAGGGTAAATGTCTTGCCCTGCCACTGAGGGGGGAAAGGATGACAAAGAAGAGCCACTATTTGAGCCAGAAGAGCCTCAGTCGAGCCACGTAGTCTAATCAATTTAATTTAACAAATGAAGCCATGTCCCCAAAGTGCAAAACTGCTTGTGATAAGTGCGTCACGTAAGATCGCACAGCTAGTGAGGATCAATCAGGTGGAGTCATTTTTGTGTGGTAGACACCACTGGCATATGCCATCAAAGGAGACGTGTACAGAAGGGCTGGGCTATGGAGAGTGGGCTGGCAAGAGCTTCAATAAACAGGCAGGACTTGAACCAGAATGGAATGACTGGCAGTATTTGAATAAGTGCAGGTCAGACGGAGATGCATGCCAAGTGACTAAGAATGCATGCTACCCAGTCTGAAGGTGTGTTAGAAAAACTCCTAATACCCAATACTGTAGTTTGAGGTAGGCTCAACTAGGAGACGCAGTATCAATAATTGTTTGACGCTCTTCCAGTAGTTCAAAACCAACAGCTGCTCTTCAGGAGAAAGATGAGGTTTTCTCCTCTTGTAAAGATTGAAGGCAGTCTTGGCACAAAGGTGGGGGTGGGCAGTGATAGGGAGGGACAGGGGACCTGGGGAGTAAATAGTGAAGGTGGGCCTGAGGAGGGAGCACTGGAACAGAGTGTGATGGCACAGCCCATTTTAAAGGGAAAGTACTGGTGGGGTGGGGTGGGGGATGCCCCGAGACTGATGTCATGGTGACTAAGATTGATGTCATGGTGACTATAATTTCCCTTGCTATGATAGAATGATTGACTCATTCAATGGTATGATAGGTGAATGATGTGCCAATAAAACTGTTGGGGAAAAAAATGACGGTGGGGGTGGGGAGGGAGCACTAGAATTGTTTGAGATTGCACAACTCACTTTAGGGGCATTTTAACCACAGGAAGCGAGATGGTGGTGGTATGTTCTAAAATGGATGTGGTGATGATTGTACAATTCTCCTTGATATGATTGAATGATTGGGCTGTTGAATTGTATAATATGTAAATTATGTGCCAATAAAACTTTTAAAAAGCGCATACTTAAATAATAATAAAGCAATCTCAGAACCCAAAGTGGCTGTTATACCCTGTCCTATAGGGTCATTATGAGTCATAATTGATTTGATGGCGATGAGTGAGTAAGACTGAGAGAGAAAACTTGTATGCAGCCATGCACTGATTATAGAGACACATTTTTGCACCATTTCTATGATTTTGTAACAATTCATTTTTACTTATTCTCTTATATGTAGAGAGAGCCTCTTGCTAGTGCAAGCAGTTAAGGATTTAGCTACTAATTGAAACTTAAACATATTTGTTTGGGATAAACCATGTTTGAATTGAAATCCTAGTAGCATTTTTTAACCTCCCCTTATATTTATATTAATATCTATACTTACTTGTTATTGAGTAGAATATGAAATTATAAGAGTTGGGTAAAAATTTCCTTGATAGTTCCGAGAAGGCAGAGTTTGATTTCAACAAGAGAGACAACAGTGGCAATTCCAGCCAATATTTGCATGATGTTTTTAATGAGCCAGTTATTCTCTAACAATTTTACTGCATTAACCTATTATTTTTCATCTCTCTCATGTGGTAGTTTCTATGTCAGTAGCAATCACTCTGCCTACATCTCTTGGCTCTGTTCTCCTATTTTGGCTGGATTCTCAATGGAATCTCCAGGGTGGTGGCAGACCTGCAGTGCTGAGCCTAAATGGAGCCAGAGGCAAGCGGAAAAACCTGGTCTTGTATTTAAATTTTTCATATATTGCTCTTCATGTCATTTTGAATTATTTTTTAATTATATTATTGTTGAGTTGAAAAATAATCCATTAAATATAATTTATTATGGAGGTTTGGTTTTTGGAAAACATTTCTGAATTTTTCTCCCCCAATTTATTTTAATTTAAACTGAACATTCCAGGCCTCCAGACCTACAATGGGAGAGCTTCTCTTTATTCTAGCTTTTCTAGACAGGGTTGGCATTGGCCTGGCATTGGTGTGATGCTCATCTCTGAACCAAACTTTGATTCTTTTTTTTAAGATCATTTTATTTGGGGCTCACAGCTCTTATAACAAGCCATACATCAATTGCATCAAGCACATTTGAACATATGTTGCCATCATTATTTTCTAAACATTCACATTCTATTTAATCCTTAGTGTCAGTTCCTCTTTTTACCCTATCCATACCCCCACCCCATCACCCCTTGATAAATTATAAATTATTATTATTATTATTTTCATATCTTACATCCACCGCTATCTCCCTTCCCCTGTGGTATCTTCCCCAATCCTCTCCCTACTTTCCCCTACCCTCCTGGTATCACTACTCCCATTTCTGTTCCTGAGGTGTTTTTCTGACCTGGATTCAGTGTGTCCTGACCTGGATTCAGTGTGTCCTGAGCTCTTATCTGTACCTGTGTACATGGTCTGACCTAGTCCACAGTGAAAAGTAGTACTGGGGTCATGATAGTGGGGATGAGGAAGCCTCAAGGAGAAAGAGGAATATTGTGTGTTTCATTTGCGCTATACCGCACCCTGGTTGACTCATCCCTTCATTGTGATGTCTCACTGTCGACAGATGGATTTCTGGTCTCTGCTCTGACCCCCCTCATTCTCAAGAATATGTTTTTCTTTGTTTGTTTTTAGTCTTTTGATGCTTGCTACCGGACAGCTCATGGTCCCACAGGCTGGCATGCTTCTTCCATGTGGGCTTGTTGCTTCTCTGCTAGATATCTGCTTGTTTAATTTCAAGCCTTTAACACCCCAGATGCTGTATCTTTTGATAGCTGGGCACCATCAACTTTCTTCACCACATTTTCTTGTGCATTTGATTCTTAAGAGGAATACAGACCTTTGACTGAGCTCTGGAGGGGGATGATGGATCATACTCATGCAAACTTTTGTGAGAAGTTCCTGGAAGCAGAATGAGTAATAAGGACTCTAATTCAATTGATTTGGGTGGGGTGCATTTGGGCAAGGAGGAATAGGTAAATGGGAAAATGCTAAGTAAGCATGCGGTTTCAGCTGGAAAATAGCTTAAATGTGAGAGCATTAAAATGAGCAAAGGGCCTACTTTTTGTAAACCATCCTGGCCAATCATTAGCTGAGGCAGTCTCTGTCTCAGGACAACGCTATAAAGAATCAACTGGTAGGGATTTGTCCAATAAAATAATTGGCCAGAGTATTCTAATATCTAATATTTAGGGTGGATCCTGAAGGTACAGTTACCAACAAGGGAAGTAGATACTCTTCAGACACTCAACAATATCCTCTATCTTTATTGTGTTAGTAAGGAAACAAAATTGATGCTTCTTAATAAAGTCTAATTCAGTGGAAAAAAGGATATAACACACACCACACACATACAGTACAGCCATAACAATATTATACACACCACACACACCAGACATACTCTGACATGATATACACTATATACATGATACCCATGCTATGCACACAACACACACACACACACACACACACACACACATTTTCATACATCCTGATCTGGAATACTGACTCTTTCTCTCTGGTTTGTAAGAAAAAGCTTTTGGGTAAAAGTTGATGAGCAGGCCTGCTAACCTGAGCTCACCTCAGCCAATGAATCATGTTGACAGTCCGTGTGCAGACCCAGGAGTGGCTTGAAAAGATAGCATTATGATGAACAAAATGGACTTCTCCCTTGAAAATTCCATTAGGGGAGACATCTAGGCATTGAGAGGGGGCCTGTAAGAGAGATACTGTACTCCTGGAGTGAGCTGAAGTCAGGCCAGGAAAGAAGAAACCAACTGTTAGCGCTGAGCTGGGCCAGGCTGTCTGCATGAATGCTCCTCTGTTAGTGAGGGGTAGCCCTGTCACCCTTTCATTAGCTGTAATTGAATGCCTACAGAGGCAGTAATTACGAATACCAGCTAGACCTCACAGGCTCATCTGTCTTTGTTTATCATCAGCATGAGAGTATTGATCATTGCACGTGCCACCCTTTCCTTTGGCCAGAGATGGGGAAATTAGATTAATAAAACCTGGCATATAATTGTGTCATGTATACCTCCAGCGAAGACAGATCAGAAGTGCTGAGTAATGATAAGCATTTGTTTCCTGGTGTGTCAGGGCTGCTCTCACTCTAGGGTGCTTCCTCAGTGGTGGTTACATCCAGAGTCTTTATAATCCTAGCATCCTTGATTTTTTTCTGGTTCCAACATTCAACATATTAAACATTGTAGGAAGCATCACAAGAAGATAGAAAGAATAGACAGAGTAACAGTACCAAAAAGAATTAGTCAATATTCAACCAATTCAAGAGGTAGCATATGAACAAGAACTGATGTCATGAAAGAAGAAGTTTAAGCGGCACTGAAGGAATTACCCAAAACCAAGGCTCCAGGAAGTGATGTAATACCAAATGAAATGTTTCAACAGGCTGATGATCCACTGAAAATATCTGAGCCAGGAGATGTGAATGATAGTTACCTGGGGAACTGACTGGAAAAGAGCTATATTTGTACCCATTCCAAAGAAAGATGACTCAACAGAATACTCAAATTATAGAATAACATCAGTGATACCACATGGAAATAAAATGTTGCCAATGATCATCCAACAACAGCTGCAGCAATACATTCACAGAGAGCTTCCAAAGGTTCAGGCTGGATGCAAAAGAGGATATGGAGCAAAGGATATCTATCATTGTTCGTGTCAAATGAATCTTGGCTCAAAGCAAAGAATACCAGCAAGATGCTTACTTGTGTTTTATTGATTACAAGGTATTTAATGGCATGGATCATAACCAGCTATGGATAACCTGGAGAAGAAAGGAAATTCCAGAGCACTCAATTTTGCACAGGTGGAACTTGTACATAGACAAGGAGGAGGTTGTGTAACCAGAAGAGGGGGGTGCTGTGTGGTTTAGAATTGAGAGAGGGTTGTATCCTCTCCCTGTATTTGTTCAATCTGTATGCAGAGCACATCATCAAGGAAGCTGGATTGCATGAAGAAGAATCCTGCCTCAGAATTTGAGGAAGAGCTGTTAACCACCTTTTATATACAGATGGCAGTGTAGAGCTGCCTCTGTGCGTTTCTGATACTGCAACCCTTTATAGGCATTGAAACACTCATTTTTCTCCCTCTGAGCAGATGGTGGTTTCAAACTGTTGACCTTGCATTTAGCAGCTTTAAGTGTAACCACTATGCCATCAAGGCTCCCTTGGGGGTTCCTTATCAGCCTTTAATTCTCAGTCAATGCTCCAAAGAGATCTCTTTGCCTACATGGCTTTGGCTACATAGCTCCCCTTTCTGTATTTTGCCTTGACCTATAATCTATTGATGCATTGTTTGATTTTTTTTTTTCTTGTCTGCCTCTACTACTAGACTGTACATTTATCTTTGGTGTATTTGTAACCTCTCCCTGAGTAATCATGTGAAATCCCTTGGCTCTCTATGTTACACTTTTACCTCTGTTGATCCCCCAGGTCACCTATGTTTCATTTCCAACTGAATATGCAATGCTGCACTCAGCATATTTTCTCCTCAGATTTGATCTCCACTTAGGATTATGTGAGACAGTTTCACTAAATTACCAGGCCTTTGCCCCAGTGGAGGTATATGTGAGCTCCTTAGGAGCACATCTTTAGAAAGATGAAGAGTTCTTATTGTGTGTCTAGCTCTTCTCTAGGAAACAGAATATTCAATCCAAGCTGCTCTTTCCCAAATCTCCAATAGAGAAGAAACTGCCCTAACACGAAGGGATAAGCTTTTTCATTGGGTTGCAGCTGTTTATTGTTTCTTTAATGGGTGTTCTGTGCTCTACAGATTTTAACATGAACTTTTAGGGAGCCTTTGTACCATGGCGAGAACATCAATTACTCAGTATTTCACCCCAAATCTGTAGTTATTTCTCCTTTGCCTGTAGAAAAAAAAAGCAACAGTATATAGTACAAACATAGCAAGTATAGCTAATTGCAGCTTGATTCCTTGTGGCTGGATAGAAACACTGTTTTAATTGTTCTTGGGTACTGTGCAGCAAGTTTCCACTCAAAGTGATCATGTGTACAACAGAACAAAACAGTGCCCTGACCCACACCTTCCTCACAATGGTTATACTAGAGGCCACTGTTGCAGCCACTGTAGGAATCAAATGTGTTGAGGGTCTTACAAAGCATGATGTGCTTCTCCAAGGTCTGACTGGTGCTTTAGACTCCAAACCTCAAATATTTATGAAGTCTTAAACAAAACAAAGACAAGACAAACCTAAATGATCTAGATGAAGGAGACCATTGGTGTGAGCATCCAAGGATTTATAGCATAGATAGCATAGCATCCAAGGATTTATAGACATGTCCGTTTAAGTAGGACGTGAGTTGGAATTGACTCGATGGCAGTGAGCTGTTGTTGTTGTTGTTGTTTAGTTTGTGGGAGGGCAACAGAAAACAGTCACAAATGCAGTCAGTGTATCACAGTTGCAGGCAGGCCGTGATAACCTGGAAGGGAACCATGATTGATACAGGTACGTTTTTCTAGGCAGAAAAGCTTTCAAGGTTGGTTCTGGGCCCTCTTACCAAGACAGTCAGGGAATGAATCAATATCATATGACCCTAGTACCGTAATTTCTCCATAAGGCATACCCAAGCAAGTCCCTAAGGGTTATGGCTCTTTGTGCTGGCTAAGGGAATGACAGTAATTCACTCTTCAATGCACTCTGCCTGAAGGCAAAGCTGTTCATGTTGCTGGTAAAATGATAAGAAATAATTCAAAGGAGGTTGAATTTCTGTGGAGACTCATAAATCATTGAGAGTGTCTATTGTCACCCATAGCCTCCTAAACATGCAGTGCTCAGAAATTTAAGCTCTAATATGTTGGGTTCCTTTGGTAACATGCCCAAAGTGCAGAAAATGAAGTTTCACCATTATCTCTTCTAAGGAGTATTCTGGGTGTACTTCTTCTAAGGTAGATTTGTTAGTTCGGCCTTCTTCAGGTGTTGCCTCAGCTAGAGAGGGATTCCAAGTCCCCACCTGAAGCAGCCTGTGTTAGTCTGGGTACTTTAGAGAAACAAATCCACAGAGACTCATATGTATAAGAGAGAGTTTTATATGAAGGATACGTGCACATCAAGAAAACACCCCAACCCTGTGCTGCCCAAGCCCACAAGTACAATATTAACCCATTAACCCAGATGTCCAACGCCAATCCACAAAGTCCTCCTCCATCTCACAAAACAGAAGCAATGATGCCGACTGCAGGAGGAAAGCCAAATCAGTGAATGTGTAAGCATCTCAGCACTGGCAGGGGTCCCCACATGGCTGCTCCAGCACCTAGGGCTGCATCAAGGTAGGTCCATGTGGCTTCTCCTCAGGGATGTCTTGCAGGAAGTGAGCCTTGCCAGCTGAAGCAGGGAACTGGCCAAGGCAGCTACACTCTGGTCCAACCATCAGAGAGCAAGAGACCGGAGAGCTAGAAAGGCAAGGCTCACCGAGCCATTGATCCCTCCGCCCATCAATTAACCCCACATGTGTTTATCGGGCAGGTTGGCACAATCAACTAACTACCTCACAGCCCATGTAATTACTGCTCTAAAAGCCCAAGGAAACCTTCCTTAGAGCTTCCCATCTTCTTTAGGTGCAGTTCTCAGCAGTGATCCTCAAGAAACGTTCTGCATGCTGACCTCTATCCCAGAGTCTACTTTCTGGGGAATGTAAGCTGAAACAATTGGCAACTGGAGGACTCTCTGATTGTGATGCTCCCAATCTCGTCATAGAGACAGGTTTATAAGTGCCTAACTGTGATCCATCATATCACTGCACTGTTCCAGGTGAGGGAGAGCCTGCATTGTGAGAAAGAAGTGGAAGAAGCAATATATAGTACTTTGGGTCCTAAACTTTCTTCCCATGAAGCCAGAATTTGAGAGAAAAAAGAATGAGGTCTATCTTAAAGGGGAGCCAGGATGTGGGATAATTGTCAATTTTCGTAGTCAAGAAGTGAAAGGATTTTCAAAGGACTATTTATTCTTTTCTTCATTTTCCTTCAAGACTTCTTTTCGCTTTACACTTGTATAATGTCTTGATTTTCATTTCAAATGGTGGTTAGGGCTTTCATTAACTCTCCTTTAGACTTGACATATTCTCCCAAGGATCTGAAAGGCCAAGTCCCAAATAATGGGTTTTGAAAGATCAATAATCAAGTTGTTTCCAGACTTGCTGAGGAAGGCTTTACATTTATAATGTAAAACAACAAAAAGTTCAAAGAAAGAAGAGAGTTCATCTAGAGAGAGTTCGATTACATCATTAAACCTTTAATTAAGCCAATGGCTTTGACTTAAGAAAATCAATGGAGCCTTCTCACTTGTAGGATAGAATAAATTTAATATTTTATGAGCAAATGTTTTCTGTGTGTCTGTGCAAGTGTGTGTGTGTGTGAGAGAGAGAGAGATTGGTTTGCTGAGGACTTGTTGAGGTTATTTTCTTTAAGAGTTTTAAATGGAAAATTTTTACAATAAAAAATGTGATCATTCATATGCAGAATGAGATTTGTAAAGACTGAAATACTTTAAAGCTTTTTTAAAAAAATCACTGGGATGTAAGATACTTAGTGTTCGGTTCTTCTTAAGAAGTTTGGGGTAGTGGAAGAGTGAAAACATTTTGAGGTGGATAAAATTTGGTTCAAATTTGTTCTTTTGTTAGACAGAGTTTTCTACTGAATAATTTATTGCAAAATGAGCTTGCTGGACAACCAAGTTCTATGCTGATACTGTCGTTGGATATTGTATCATTTGCTTCTCACTCATGGTGAGTGAGGACCCGGGTCTGTACTATCCCTACAATTCATGGTGAATGTGGATCCCTGTCAACTATAGGGTTGACATTAGTCGGTTTTCGGAAGTACACTGCCAGGCTTTTCTCCCGAGTTCATCTTAGCTTGGAAGCTACACTGAAATCTGCCGGGCATCAGCACACCATGCAAGCCTCCACTGACAGCAGAGTGATGGCTGTGTGTGACAAGCATTGGTCAGGAAGAGAAGCTGCGTCTCCCGAAGGGGAGGCAAACATTCTCCCACTGAATCATCCCTACCTCCAAGAATCCTCAAGAAGCACTCACCTATCTTTCGAAGGTAACCAAGAAAACCACACCCACTGCCATCAGGTGGTTCCGACTCATAGTGTCCCTATTGAGAAGGTAATAAAAGGAAAAGGAATAAATGGTATCTCTTTTATGACAAACATCAGGATGCTGTTTTGAAATTATGGTCTAGTTTCTGAATAATATTTGTTTAATATTTATGATTATGCTATGCTTGGACCATATGGATCATGGATATAATTAGGTTACAAAAATAAGACTAGAATTAGCCACCTTTAGGGTTTTTGCACTTCTTTAGCATCACAGTAGTGCCCCTAGTTTTGTTTTGTGTTTTTTATTTGGGGGATAAATAATTGATATTCATAGGGATTTACATTTCATCCAAGGACACCTGGGAGATTGATTATTGAATAAAATGAATTCTGAGATAATCCTTAAAATGTCATTAACAGAGTCATCTCATTTTAAAGCATCTCCTCCCTGAGTCTTCCAATGAGAAGACTCATTTAGTCTTTTGCCAATGAGCTATAGTAGCTCTACCATTAACCTTCATGCATCAGGAGTTAACCAAAAACACATGTGCTTTCTCAGTGTGGACCTGGACAGACATGTTATAAAGTTCATTAGTTACCTATTAGACAACTATTATTTGATAGCAGTGAAAATTTGAGTGTGTATTGAGGCAAGATAGAATTAAATAAATAAATAAGTGAGTGAAAAAACTTTTGAGAGTGTTGGCTGACTTACTGGGTCATAGTTGGAGTACTGAACATCTCATTTTGATGAGTCTATTTGTGAGTAATTATAATAATAAACTTTAAAAATATCTAAGAACATCAACCCATGATCAGAAGTTACCGTCCAGTAGTATATGGATCTGCAGTGAGCAACGACCTGAAAAAAAGGAGTGGCCAGTGGAATGATGATCCAAAGGCAAATTTTATTTCCAAAGTACAGCTTTATATATTAATGAGGCAAGGGTGCACAGTACACATAGTGTAGCAGTAACATCATGATAAAATTGTTTTAGCACAAACAATTCCTTGGAATAATCTTATCATAACAAATACAGCTGTCTTGTCAGTGTACACAGGACATCTCAGAATGTGGGAAAACATGGGACCATTATCCTAGCATTCCGGGTTACACACTGTCCCTGAGCACCCCAGAGAGTCACCAGTAAAACAGAGTGACTCTCTATAGTCAGACACATAGTTAACTCCATGTATTTATAGGTTCTGATTTTAAATTAAATTGGAATGAACATTCTAAAGAATCATCTACACATAGAATGGATTGTTCATTAAATCACTTTCCATTTGGAGAGCAAGAAAGTAGATCTTGTGGGGAACATAAGGCTATGATTCTCTGACCTAAGATGTGAGGATAGAACACTTTTTGGTGGGAGGTCAATGAAAAGAAGGCCCATGGTAAGAGCAGCTTTTGTTTGCTATGTTTCTATGTAACTGGGGCTTGGGATTAATTCGTCCTTCATCAGAATAAGGAAAAAGCTACGGTCCCCACATTGAGAGAACACTGCTTGAACACCAAATGCAAGAAAGCTGGTAACAACAGAAAGTTACTCAGCACGTACCCCCCTCCTGTCTCCAACACAAGCATCTGGAAGCATACCATAGGTGACATACAAGTCCTCATGGT
>NW_022111378.1:4758546-4769791 GCF_000313985.2 Echinops telfairi | reverse complement strand
TCATAGTGTGTGTTTTGTGAGATGGAGGAGGACTTTGTGGATTGGTGTCGACATATGGGTTAATGTTGGACTTATGGGCTTGGGCACCACTGAGTTGGTATGTTTTCTTGATGCACACTTAACCTTTATAGAAAACTGTCTCTTACATATGAGTTTCTGTGGATTTGTTTCTCTAGTCTACCCAGACTAACACATACACTCATAAACAGAGTCTCAGAAATCCACAGAGGCAGTTCTACCCTTTCCTATAGGCTCACTATGGGTCAGAAATGACTCTGTGGTAGTGAATTTGGTTTTAGGAGGAGTTGACTAATCTCCCATGAGATGCCAATCTGTTGAGATAAATATTTTGAATGGCCCAAGAATCATCCTTCATCTTACATTTGTAGAAATTCTAGCACCTGGCACATTATTGATAGGCTGGACGCTTAGGGGAAAGAGCCTACTAAATGAAGGATAGCTGGTCATGCACAAATAAAGGCGTCCTTTCAAAAAGAAATCAGGCACATATTAGTTGGGTATGGGAAGAGATGTATGCGGCACAGGACCCCAAACTTGGGCACGTGCAGTAAAAGCCAGCAATGTTATACTCACACGCACACTTGAGCACATTCCCTAAGAGCCCACCTATACACACAACCAAGCCCCCAAGTGGATGTGGGAGAGGAGAGATGCAAAGGGGTGTCAGCCTGTTCTTTTTGTGTTCTGTCCTCCCATTTCCCAGTCTCTCCGGGGTCTCTCCACAGAGCCCTCCACGCTTCGCATAGATGGCCCATTCTTGTCTGTGAGACTGTACTAGCCCGAGCCTTATTTTCACTCATCAAAGGCTACTTGGGCTTGCAATCCTACTTCTGCTGTGTGGATTTTCTGTGTAGTAACATTTTTACTTAGTTATTGTTTGATTTACATAAAATCTGGAAGGACTTCCCTGGCAGAGGTAGACTATGGCTCTTTATCAAGAATATAGCTTGGGTGGTAAAGAAAACGGTTGGCACACTACTTGCAGAGACTTGTAAACAATAATTAAATGGACATGTGCATCCTAATTCTGCTGTTTCATTTTCTTCTTCCAAAATACATAGAGGAGTTTTAGTTCTGGGTAATAAATGACAAGAATCATAGCCCTCTGCATTTATACCAAATGAGCTCAATGAGAGTACACAATTCTTGCAATTATGTTTTTATTGTTTTGCATATATTCACAAAGAAAAAGAAAACAAGGAAACGCATGCTTGCTGGTATGCTGAGAGCTGAAAGCTCATGAAAAGTGTTGTGGAGCTTTTGGAAGATCTGTAGTCTGATCCTGGGCTCCGTCTGTGACTGGCTCTGTGATGTTGGGCAAAGAGTTTCTCTCTTCTGCGATAAGCAACTGGAAGCAGAGAATATCCAGTTTGTGTTGGATTCCATATATGACTGTAATCGATTCCTAAGACAGGCTACACTCTGCGTAAAGGGGAGGGGATGGAACTGCTTTGTGAGGCTTGAATTGATTCTAGTCAGCCAACAAGGGACATGCCAGAGCACCTATCTCTTCTACAAAGTGGCTCTCTATAGCTTGGAATTACTTGTGAATCAAACTTATATAAATAGAACCATTCTTTCTCATTGACACAGTTACAGATCTGAGGTTA
Source organism: Echinops telfairi (assembly GCF_000313985.2). Lineage (NCBI taxonomy): Eukaryota > Metazoa > Chordata > Mammalia > Afrosoricida > Tenrecidae > Echinops > Echinops telfairi. Next base: position 4,768,160 of record NW_022111378.1, on the reverse strand, counting down.
CTCAGGAAAGCAGTGGCTTCTAAAGGCTATAAAAAAACACACCAATGTCAAACCATATCAGTAGTTTTAATGTTGGTATATGTGTTAGACAGGGTTCTCTAGAGAAACAAAACCAGAATGCTAATAATTTAATATATAATCCTCTGTAGAGCAATTCAGGCGATCCGGGCACAGACAGCAAACAACAAGGCAGGTCACCAACAGTCAGTCAGATGACAGAGTCCAACAGTCCCAGCTCAAGAGATGTAAATTCCAATGGTATGGCGAAGCAGGTCTTGAAGGAACCTCAAATTACAGTAACACAATCCACAGGTTAGGTGTCCCACAGGTAGTGTAGCTTGGAAATTGAGGCACAGAACAAGCAAGGCAGCCACACGCTGGTCCAATGATCAAAGAGCAAGAGACAAGAAAGGCGAGGCTCACTGAGCCATTTATCTCTCTGCTCTTCACTTAATCCCACATATGTTTATAGGCCAGGTTGGCACAATAAACTAAATACCTCAGTAGATAAGGACAATCTACTTGCTATTACAAAATAAACCCACTACTATTGATTAATGGCATTTTAAGCAAGCCAGGTTGTGTCATCTGCAACTTGCAGGTTGTTAATAAGCCTTCTTCCAAGCCTGATGCCACACTCGTCATCGTATAAGCCATTTTCTTTGGTGGTTTGCTCAGCATACAGATTAAATGAGTATAGAGAGAGGGTACAAAGCTGACTTACAACTTTCCTGATTTCAAACCATACAGTATTCCTTTGTTCTGTTCACACAACTGCCTATTAATCCAGGCACAAGTTTTGCATGAGCACATTGGATTTCTCTGGAATTCCCATTCTTCTCAAGGCTATCCATGGTTTCTTATGATCCACACAGTCCAATACCTTGACATAGTCACAAAACACAAGTAAACATCTTTCTGGTATCCCCTGCTTTCAGCCAAGATCCATCTGGCTTAAGCAATGAAATCCCTGTTTCTCTGTCCTCTTCTGAATCTGGGATGAACCTATTCCAGCACCCTGTCAGTGTATTGCTACAACAGTTGTTAGATGATCCTCAGCAAAATTTTACTGACATGTATTATCAGTGATAGTTTTCTATAGTTTGAGCATTCTGTAGGGTCACCTTTCTTTGAAACAGGTACAAATATCGATCTCTTCTAGTCACTTGACAAAGAAGCTCACGTCCAAATTTGCTGGCATAGCCCAGTAGGTGCTTCCAGCATTTATCAGAGTGGTGAAACATTGCAATCGGTATTCCATAATTTCCTTGGGCCTTGTTTGTGGCTAATACTTTATGTGCAGTTAGAGTTTCTTCCTCCAGCACCATTGGTTCTTGCATTTATGCCTCCTGAAATGGTTGAATATTGACTAGTGATTTTTGGTACAGTGATTTTGCATTTTCTTTTCATCTTTGTTTGATACTTCTTGCATCATTCAATATTTTTCCAGTAGAATTCAATATTGCAACTCGAGGCTCGAAGTTTCTCTTGAGTTCTTTCAGTTTAAGGTATGCTGAGCACGTTCTTCCTTTTTGATTTTCTAATTCGATGTCTTTGACATTGCATACTGTTTGGCTGTGTCTTTTTGAGCTGCCCTTTGAAATACTCTATTCGGCTCTTTGACTTCACCCCTTCTTCCATTTGCTTTGGCTGTTCTATGATAATACGCAAGATTCAGAGTCTCTTTTGACATCCACTTTGATGGTTTTCTTTCTTTCCTGTCTTTTTAATGACCTGTTGTTTTCTTCATGAATGATTATCTTGATGTCCTCCCACAGCTCATCAGACCTTCTGTCATCAATGTTCAATGAGTCAAATCGGTTCTTGAGATGTTCTCAAAATTCAAGTGATATAGACTCAGAGTCACATTTTGCCCCTCATGGATTTGTCTTAATTTTCTTCATCTTTATCCTAAATTTTCATATGAGCAATTAATGGTTTATTCTATAGTCAGCCCCTAGTCTGGTATTAGCTGCTGATACTGAGCTTCTCTATCATTTCGTCTACAGATATAGTCCATTTGACTTTTGTGTATTCCATCTGGAGAAGTCCATGTGCACTGTGTTGTTGAAAAATATATTTGCTAGGAACAAGTATTTGGTTTTTCAAAATTCTATTTTGAAATCTCCAGCTTGGTTTATATCACCAAATTCATATTTTCAAACTACTGCTCCTTTCTCTTTGTTTACAACTTTTGCATTGAATTTGCAAATAATTGTCAATGCATCTTGATTATGTGTCTGATCAATTTCTGACTGAAGTAATTTGTAGAATTCTTCAATTTCTTCATCACTAGCTTTTGTGGTTGGTGCATAAATTTGAGTAATAATTATATTGATTGGATTTCATTGAAAGCAAAGAGACATAATCCTATCACAAGACAGCATTGCACTTCATGACTGATTTTGCAATGTCCTTTTTGACAATGAGTAGAATGCCATTCCTCTTAACTGTGTTATTCCTGGCATAGCAAATCATATGATTTTCTGATCCAAATAGCCAAAGCCAGGCCATTTCATGTCCCTAATGCCAAGGATATTGATCTTTAGTCTTTCCATTTCATTTTTTACCTCTGCCAATTTTCCTAGATTCATACTTGGCAAATTACAAGTTCTGCTCATTAGAAGATCTTTTGCAGCTGTTTCTCCTTACTGTGAGTTGAGCAGCATCAGCAAATGAAGATCCTGAAGGCTCTAATCTCACAGGCCTTACCTGACTCAAGTCATTATGGTCTACTCCACTCTGAGAAATCTGCTCTTCCTCTGTCACATGTTGAGTGCCCTCTGACCTAAGGGGCCCATCCTTCAGCGATATCTTTGACAATGTTCTTCTTCTATTTATTAGACCTTTAGTATCTGAACCAACCCTATGTCAGCTGTTAAATCTTTATGAAATCAAACAGCCTCATCTTTCTACTGTGGAGCAGCTAGAGTATTTGAACTACTGACCGACTGCATGGTTAGCAATTCAAGAGGGATTTAACATTTTCATGGCAAAATTCTATTCTATACTTCCATTTCTGTCACTAATTTTTGAAGCCCTGTGTATCTTTGGCATTCTTTTCACCATATATTTTAATAAATTTATTGTGTTAAGTTGAAAGTTTGGTAAATGTTGTTGTTATGAACAGTTCACTTGTTTTTCTTCATTTGCTATGAAAATAGAGAATTGTTATCTTTGAAAACCTAGTAATATATACTTGTACAATTAGCTATTGAATACCCACGGATATTTTCTTGCGGCACAATTGTAGTCATCATAAGTTGGAACCCATTCAAGAACAACTGGTAGAAATAATTGTAATGATTCAAGGGTTTGGCAGTTAGATGGTATAGCAACTTGATGGTCGCTGTGTGGAGGTAAAGGAGTCCTGGTGGCATTGTGCTTACCCATTGGATGGCTAGCTGAAAGGTCAGCACTTCAAAACCATCAGCTGCTCTGTAGAAGAAGGGCAAGACTTTCTATTCTCCTAAAGAGTTGCAGTCCCCAAAGCCCACAGACTGTTTTACTCTGTCCTGTAGGGTCACTATGTGATGACAATGACTCCAAGGCAATGGATGAGTTGGTTTTGAGGGAGTTTGGTATGGAGGCAGGGGTGGAATCAAACCTGTCAATCAGGTGGTGGGCTGGGCATGCCTCCTTGTAGGTATGACCTTTTCTTTTAAAAATCATTTTATAGGGGCTCATACAATTCTTACCACAATCCATCCGTACATCCATTGTGTGAAGCACATTTGTACATCCGTTGCCCTCATCATTCTCAAAACATTTGCTTTCTACTTGGGTCCTTGGTATCAGCTCCTCCTTTTTTCTCCTCCCTCCCCACTTCCTCCTCCCTTATGAACCCTTGATAATTTATATATTATTATTTTTTTGTCATATCTTACACTGTCTGACGTCTCTCTTCACCCACTTTTCTGTTTCTCATTCCCCAGGGAGGAGGTTATATGTAGATCCTTGTAATTGGTTCCTCCTTTCTACCCCACCCTCCCAGTATCGCCATTCTCAGCACTGACCCTGAACAGATCATCTGCCCTGGATTCCCTGTGTTTCCATTTCCTATCTGTACCAGTGAACATCCTCTGGTCTAGCCAGATTTGCAAGTTAGAGGTGTGGCCTTTTTATAGGATAGAAACTGGAAACTTCTCCCACTCTCTGCCCCTTCACCCTCTTGGCTTCTTTGGACTCTAAGTTTGCCTCCAGTATTGGTCCCCTGCGTCCGCGCTGACCCTGGGAGCTGTTGACATCCTGTCATGTTTCCACTAAACTTGGATCCACATCTGCCCTGTGATCTTCCTGCATCCTGTTTTGGCTTTCTGTACCATTGGCCTTAGGCTATGTGAGTCTGAAAAAGGGTCTGCCTACCATGGACTTGAGTTAGACTGGGCTGAGATGATTTCTAGATATAAAAATTAATTCTTGATGTAAAGTTCTTTCTTATACATGTGTGAGTTTCACTGGTTTTGTTTCTCTAGACAACCCAGCCTAACACAATGAGTAATGTATTACATATTGCATTTACCATACCCATCTCTCCATTATTGGGTCTCATGATGGGCAAAGGAAGAATAGATCACATACATATCAGCCTAGAAAAGTAGGACTTAAGGACGCCTAGAGGTCATCAAGTTTCAATGAGACCAAACCATAAAGCAAACTCATTGCCACTAAGTCTGTGTGTGTGTGTGTGTGTGTGTATGATGTAGATATAGATATATAGATATACATTAACTAGTTTCCATTGAGATGACTATATATTGCTTATCCCCGAGGGCAATAAGGAGGAACATTAGGGTCAAACCAATAAAACATAGGTTTAGTGGATGAGCAATAGGAGTTCAATGTTTTTCTGCTGTTCATTTGTTTGTTTGTTAGTGGTTATTGGAAAGTGCTAGACCTTCTGCAACTATCTAGCTCTTGAGTTTCTAGTATAACCATTCCTTTCTTCCTATAAAGTGTTGTATCCTTTTATAGTTTATTATATTTCCATTTACTCACTTGCCAACATTGCTCTGGGCAACACTGAACCGCCAACCAACCCCTACCATCAAGTCAATGCTGACTCTTCGCGATCCTTTGTATGTTGCTGGGACTGGAACTGTTGAAAGGCAGCCTTTCTCCCATGGAACTGTTGGTGGTTTGGAGCTGTCGAGCACGACCAGGGCTCCTTACTGGAGTTTCTTAAACTTTCCAATCGCTTATATACCTCTTCTAGATTTACTCCCAATGATAGCTAATTCCATCCATTATATAAATCCTGTAAAGGAGTTCTGCTTTGCATACATGGGTTCACCATGAGTCAGCATCAACTCAAGGGCAATTGACAACAACAGAGTTGTTATAACGTCTCAGCAGGCCAGCTCAGTTGAATCATTGCCTTGTAACACAGTTTATTTCAGCAATTCCATGAGACTTTCCATGAGACACTTCTATGAGACCTTATGACTTTGACCGATAGAGAACTAGAAGTTCACTTCCAGTGCTCACTCTTCTTCCTGTTGTTCTGTGGTGCCATCAATATGGTTTCAACTCAGAGCAACCATGCGGAAAATACAAGGAAATACTGCCTCGTCTGGCACCATCCTCATAATTGTTATGTTTGAGTCTTGTGTTGCAGACATGGTGTCAGTCTATTTCACGGAAGGCCTTGCTCCTTTTTAAGGAGCTGATCTTCTTTATCAAGCGCGGTGTTCTCCTCCAGCAATGAGTCTTTCCTGATAGCGTGCTTAAGGTACAAAGCAAAAAAATCTCACCGTCCTTGCTTCTAAGGAGCATTCTGGTTGTACTTCTTCCAAGATAGATTTGCTTGTTTGCTGAGAGCCCATGATACTTTCAATATTCTTTGTCAACACTATGATTCAAAAGTATTCATTATTTTGCTCTCTTCCTTATTCATTGTCTAATTTTCACATGCATGTAAGACACTTGAAAATACTATGGCATGGATCAAGCTTACTTTAGTCTTCAAAGTGACAGCCTTGCTCATCAATATTTTAAAAAGGACATTTTTAGCAGATATGCCTAATGAAATACATTGTTTGATTTCTTGACTGCTGCTTCCATAAGCATTATTCAAATATACACACATACCATGAAAGCTAGTGATAAAGAATTCTACCAAAATCTTCCATCTGAAATAGATTAAACATGCAATCAAATGCATTGATAATTATTGGCTATTGGAATGTAAATGTTGGAAACAAAGAGGAAGGCACAATAGTTGAAAATATGATAGAAACAACGTTGGATATCACATGATAGAATTTTGCAAGACCAACAACTTCATTGAAAATACCTTTTTACAGCAACATAAATGGTTATTAACCACATTGGTTTCATCAGACTGAATTCACTGAAATCAAATTGAACACATTGGTGGGAAGAGACAATGGAGGAGCTCAACATTAGCAACCAAAAGGAGGCCAGGGGCCTACTGAAGAACAAACCATTATTGCTTATATATAAATTCAGAATGAAGTTGGAGAAAAGTAAAACTAGTCAATGAGAGACAAAATATGAACTTGAATATATTCCACCTGAATTTTGAGAATATCTCAAAAGTATATATGGCTCATTGAACCCTACTGACAGAAGACCTTATGGGATGTGAAATGACATCAAGAATATCACACATGAAGATGGTCATTAAAAGATAGAAAAGGGGAAAGATGAAAGTGAAAATCAGAGACAGAAAGTTTCAAAGGGCAGCTCAAGAAGACAAAGTCAAATATTGTAATGAGATGTATAGATGCCTGGGGTAAGAAAGCTAAAAAGGAAGAAAACCCTCAGCATCAATTAAACTAAAAGAACTCAAGAAAAACGCAAACCTGGAGTTGCAACATTGAAAGGTTCTATAGTCAAAGTATTGAGCAAAGCAGGAAACATCTAAAAATGATGGAACACCGAGTTACTGTACCAAATAGACCTGATCCACATCCAACCATTTCAAGAGGTCTCATATGGTCAAGAACCAGCAATAATGAAGGAGGAGTTTAAGCTACACTGAAGGCATTAGCACAAAGCAGTGTATCATGATACTGTTGATTGGTATAATTGTGGGGCCTTTTGTTTTCTTTACATTGAGGTGTGAACTATACTGAAGACTATGGTCTTTAATTTTCATCAGAAGGTGCTGCAAGTCCACTTTACCTTCAGCAAGTAAGGCTGTAGCATCTGCACATTACAGGTTGTTAGGCAGTTGTTGTTTTTCCCAATCCTCATGGCACATTCTTCACGTGGTCCAGCTTATTATTTTCTCATCAGGCAGCTTGAACAAACTTCATGAAAGGATACAACCATGACACATTTTTCCAGTTCAAAGGACTGGTTCTTGGTCTGTGTACAGGTTCTAAGTGTTCTGGAATTTTCATTCTTTGAAATGTTATTCATAATTTATTAAGAACCGCATAGTTAAATGCCTTCACATAGCTCACAAAACACAGATCTTTTTCTAGTGTTTTCAGTCAAGCTCCATCTGACATCAGCAAAGATACAATTATTGAGTAATTGTATTTGTGGGCACACGTGTACAGAAACGATGCATATGACTGTGATAATTGGTCTGTGGGGGAAGGTAGAGGTGGAGAGGAGAATGGATAAGGATGAGTATATGATTTATACTACAGTGATACCTTGTTTGTTGAACTCAGTTTCTTCTAAATGCCTGTTTGGGCACCAAAAAAATCTGTAACTGAACACATTTTTCCATAAAAAAAATAGAAAACCAAATAATTGATGCTGAGGCTCCCAAATTACACCTATAAATTCATTTTTCAAGGACTTTAACACAAAGTTAACAGTCTTAAGTTGTGTAAATACTCCCTAAAACAACTAAACACAATACATGCAGTACATTAAATCTCAAAACACAATACAGTAAATAAAATTAACTTATTTTTCATTATGTTTGGTTGTATGTAAACTTGTGGGGTTTTGGAATGGTACACTAACATGGGCTTCAATTTTAAATCCCCAATGGCATTCTCACACAACAGAGTGAGCCTATCTTTCATAGGCTTATGTCCTGGCAATGCCTAATGAAGGTCCTATTGCACGTTTCCCCCCAAAAAATGTCAGTTTTGTCACAGTTGAACACTTGCTGGATAAGGAAACCCTCTGGCTCCATGTATTCATCAAATTCATCCACACATTTGTCAGCTTTGTCCCTATTTGCACTTCTTTTTGAATTTTTCAAACCAGCCATAGCTGCTTTGAACAATTCATTCCCACAATAGTCTTCATTAAATCACTTTGGAGGCTTTTACCATTAAGTTGTTTCTGATTTGCCCAGATGAACAGGAACTTTTTTGATGGTCTGGGTCCTTTGTTTCATGTTTAATGATTTCACATGTTTTGCTATATTAGCTGCTGTAATCACACTTTATTTCTTCCAAAATATGGATAATCTCAACTTAGACATGTTGTATTCAGCTGCCAAATCAGACAAGTAGAGACCTGATCCAAATTTTGCAACAATTTCTTTCTTTAACTCTCTCATGTCTCTCAAAGTTTTCCTCCAAATTTTACTGCTTGTATCACTAACTTTCTTTAGAACCATGGTTATGATACTTCATTCAAATAAAGCATTAAACAATGATGAATGGTTCAATGCATTGACATAAGCCCTATCTAGACTGAAGTAACCCCCATTTGAGTCTATGGCAATATGTGATACACTGTTGACCTGTGAAGGTTTATTCAAGTTGGATTATCGGTTAGACTATTGAGCAAAGTTATGAACACTGAGCAGATTTTGTTAGAACATTGCTGTTCAAGTAATGGAAAGTTTGAGCTTAGAGCCCTTCAAAAACCAAGGTATCACTGGACTTAGGGGGGAGCATTTTGGTATACTTTTAAACTTTTTCTTCCCTAGAGTTCTAAAAGTCAATCAGTAGAAACACTACCTGCATTTTCAGAATTAAGGCTCAACATGAGAACTTCTGTAATAGGATGTAGGTTCAGTAAGTTTGATTCTGAATCTCAACTCTATCCTTTTCTAGCTGTGTAATTTTAGCCAATTTCCTTGAACCTCAACTTTCTTATCCAAATACAGAAAGGGAGAACATCTACATTCCAGCCCTGCAAGAGAGTTAAATTATGAATGTTAAAAATTCTCAACTCTGTAAGTTTTATTAGAAATGATAATTTATTATGACATAATATCCCCTTCCTTCAAAATAGTTGATCTAGAGTGTTAAGACACACAGGATTTAAAAAAATTTTAAATTATCAGGGTTCAAATACGCTCATTTCCAAAGTAAGCACATATATTTCACCAGTGGCTTTAGTTTGCTCAGCTCTGTCTTGAGGTATTTGCCTAAAAAGATACTTTTTCCTTGAAAACTCAGGAATGGTAAATTAGAAAACTGCAGGATTAAAGATATAAAACAGTAGTTGGTGAGGAAAACACGCACTTAATATGGACACTGCAGAGATATAACAAAATCCAGACTCTTGGAAAGCAAAGGTATGATAGCCTGAGCCAAAAAAGAGAGAGAAAGAAAACCAACATATTCATAAGTTTATAAAAGACTTGCCAGACCCAAATTTACCTTCTGGTATAAGTTAGGCAAGGTTTTCTAGAGAAACAAAACTAGGCCATTTATGTGTATATA
>NW_022111378.1:4749788-4757774 GCF_000313985.2 Echinops telfairi | reverse complement strand
ACATTATGGATGATAAATGTGAAGTTCATAGATGTTAAATAATGTGCCCCAAATCATACAGCTCAGTTTTGCATATACAAATTTAAATCTTAAATAAAAATTGAGCATGGAAATATAGTTCAAAATTATCATAAGGCTCAGTGAAATAATAAACCTAAAATGTAGTGTAAATGACCAATTATTGTATAAGTACTAGCAGCAGACCACAATATAGTCCTTCCCAGAATAAAATGGGAGAGCAGTGGTCATCGATGTGAGGTGGTTTTATTTCCACGGAACATTTAGAAAGGTTTATAAACATCGTTCCTGTCCCTCTGTCTTCCACTGTCATCGAGTAGGTAGAGGCATGGATGCTGCTACCATCTTATAATATATAGGGCAGTTCACCATAATAAAGCATGACCTGGTCCCAAATGTCAATATTGCCAAAGTTGAGGAACACTGTGCTAGATAAACAGAGACAAAAAGATATGTACCTTAGTGTTTAGAAGTTCACAGTTTAGTTGTAGAGGCAGAAGAACATGAAGGCAAATATTAAAAAATATAAATCAGTGGTTCAGTAGAATTAGAAGCTTTCAAACCAAAAGAGAGAAAAATAAAGTAACCATATGGAGCTATTTGAAGAGCTCCCATGGGAAAGAGGGAATGACACTTCCATGCATTTCCCTAAACCATAGACAGATTTCAGCTCCAGAGAAGATGAACAGGTCAGCTCCTTGGGGGTCTAAAATGTGTAGATCTCCTTGACTGATAGATCTTTATATCTAGACCACTGTCCAGCGCTAAAGTGCAGCTTAACAGGTTAATGAATAGAAACAAGCACGCAATGTTAGGTTGAAACAGAGTCCTGTCCCATCTGGAGATTTAAAATTTTTATGACAGCAGTCATCTAGTTGTTGAAGGAAAGACCTACCTTGGGTGGGGAGTGTGGTCAGGTGAGGCTTTGAGGAAGAGGAAAATACAGAGCGTCTCTTCTGCATGATACAACATTGTGTAAAAGTGTGGGTCTTAAAAAGACACAAGTGCAGTCTCCGTCTAGTAAAATGTGTCCTCTAAGGATCTGGTGGGGGGAGAAAGAGGAAGGTATATGCATGAGCCACTTGCAGTGGTTTTGATAAACAGTAGCAGTTTCTATCCCGACAGTTTACCCTCTACGCACACACCATATGTGTATAGTTGGGATAAGTATATATATATATTTACACATTTATATGTATGTGTATATGAAGGGAATTATCTTTTGCTGTTATTTATATTAATTAGTCATCATCACCATATGTGCTAAATGGAAACACTAGAATATCCTTTCAGCATTTATTTGAAACATTTTCTCATTATTATCAAATATAAAAATAGAATGGCTGATTACATGACTATTTTATGGGAAAAAAGTCAGGTGGCCATAATTATAAAATCCACCTACTGAGAATATAGTATCTGTATTTTTAGTAAGTGAGTTGAAACTAGTATCATATCTTTGTGAAATGTAATAGGCCTAGCTGTTTTCCATTCAACAACATGGCACTTAATGAAATCTGTTGCTTTTTCTACTCAACAGCTCCAGTCTCTGGATTTTAACTTATATATTTGGTTGGGGATGTGTTGAGTTCTGCAGTAATCCATGTTTCAGTGTGTTGGCTGCTATGTTTAGAGGAGCTTGGTGGCATGTCAACACTAATATCAGCCAATGTTTTCTGTGCAGGTCAAATAATCAGAAGACAGTTCTTGTTTTGTTTAATGTGCAAGAAAAGAGTACACTTGCTTTAAAAATTTTTTTTAAGATATTAAAATATCCAGTTATTGGACATACTCAAAAATAGTGTAATATAAACTACAATTAATGAGAAATATGTTTACTGCATTTTACTATCGTTTTCAGCTGATTCTAAAACATGAGTATTTGTGTCAGAGTTTTATTTAATATTGATCAGAATTCACTTATTTTTTAAAAATGAATGAGAGTAAACATTTAAATATAATAAATAAGAAACATACACATTATAGCATAAACAATATTATGCAATCATTTTATGTCTCTTAAAATAAAAACTTTTGTGTTAGTTTGGGCTCTCTTGAGAAGCAAAACCAGTGATACAAGTATATATCACTGAGAAAGAGAATATATATCAAGAAAGAGAGAGAGGAATATAAATCATGAAAATGGCCACACGTTGTAGAAATAGGTAAGAACAGTCCAGTTCAAGTCTTTAGGTCAGATGTTAAGGTGCAGGCTTCTTCCAGGGGTATTGAAGAATCAGGAGGCAGGAACACCAACCAGGAAGCAGAAACACCACAGGTAAAAGCAGAGGCAGAAAAATCCAAGGTGAACAGACGAGGCTTGTGGCTGCAGAGTTCAATAAATCCAAGGTCCACATATCAGTTAGCATGTTATTGATGACTCCCAAGATCAGAAGGCAATAGGGTAGGATATTTGCTCATGTCCAAAGAACTAGAAGCCAAAGAAGCTGTAGGATCCAGATCCAGGAGGAAGTGAGCTAGCTTCCCCAGCATCAATATATATATAGGGAATAGTAGGCCATACCCTGAGAAAACTTCCTTCCAATTGCATCCAGGCTGTGAGAAGAGTAACAGGGTGGCACTCCATTCTAATTGTCCTACAACGGCTTGACTGTGCACAGCAGATCCCATTACGGAGTTGATTCTGTTCGATCACATCAGAGGGGATTACTCAAGCTACTGGAAACCCTGACCTAGCCAAATTGACCTAAAACCTAATTATAACAAATACTCTGATTTGAGTGAAATGTCCATTTAACAGTTGGTGCCATTTTTTAATGACATCAATTATTGCAGTGCTCTTCTGCTTTCCTTCATTGTTCATCGTTTCTCCTTCGTAATATCTGAGCCTGTCTTCTGAGCTTTAGTCCTGGGAAAATGCTGCCCTTTTGATCTGAGCATTCAGTCTGAATGGTAACCTAATCATTTTTACGATCTTGAGTACTGTGTAACACTTCTCTCCCATTTTATACAAGACCTCCTGTGTGTTCCCTCTACCCTCCGCAGTGGTAGCTGAGCACATCAAGTTCTTCTTGTCTTGGGGTTGAGGAGGCTGGGCTTCATGTCATATCTTGGTCCTTTGGAGTAATTGTTTCCAAAAATCTTTGATTTTCTAAACTTTCGCTTGCTCTAGATGGGAAAGGTTAATAGTTGGACCTTTACGGACCCAGTTTTATGGACTATGCTATGAAAATTGACCTTGGGATGGGGGGAGTGTGGAGTGGAGATTCAAAGCCCATTAGTAGGCCACTGGAGATCCCCTTGCAGAGGGGTCTCGGGGAGGAGATGAGCCAGTCAGGGTGCGATGTAACAATGATGAGAAATACAACCTTCCTCTAGTTCCTAAAAATTTCCTCCCCGCTCCCACTACCATGACTCGAATTCTATCTTGCAAGACTGGCTAGACCAGAGGAGGGACACTGGTACAGATAGGAACTGAAAATACAGGGAATCCAGGACGGATGAGCCCTATAGGACCAGTGGTGTGAGTGGCAAAACAGGGAGGGTAAAGGGAGAATGGGTAGGAAAGAGGGAACCGATTACATGGAACTGTGTGTGACCTCCTCCCTGGGGGACAGACAACCAAAAAGTGGATGAAGGGAGAAGTCGGACAGGGCAAGATATGATAAAATACCCATTTATAAACTATCAAGGGCTCATGCGGGAGAGGGGAGCGGGGAGGGAAGGGAAAAATGAGGACCTAATGTCGGGGGTTTAAATGGAGAGAAAATGTTTTGAGAAACGATGTACAAATGTGCTTTACACAATTGATGTGTGTATGGATTGGGATAACAGTTGTATGAGCCCCTAATAAAATGTTAAAAAAATAATAATAAAATTCGGAAAGGTGCACATATTTCACATACTTTCACTATACTTATTCAATCTCTATGCTGAGCAAATAAAATAAGAAGCTGGGCAGTATCAAGAAGGAGACATCAGGAATAGAGGAAGCATAACCATCTGTGATACAGAGGACACAACCTTCCTTGTTTGAAGTGAAGAGGACTTGAAGCACTGAATGATAAGTGACTAGGGCTAGAACCTAGTACGGTTTACCCCTCACCATAAAAAAAATGCCCTCACTCCCCACGCACACCCCAAAAAAGGAAAGAAATCCTCGCACTGGGCCCAAAAGCAACATCATGATAAAGACAAGACTGACATCATCAAAGATTTTGTTTGACTTGGTGTATAATTAGTGCTCCTGGACACAGCAGTCAAGAAATCAAACCATGTATTTCATTGAGCAGATCGGATGAAAAAGAACTCTTGAAAGTGTTGAAGGGCAAAGATGTCATTGTGTGAGCTTAGGGGACCTTGGTATTTTCATTCACCGTAGAGGCATGTGAAATACGCTGGACAATCAAGAAAAAAGACCAGAGGAAAATGGACGCACTTGAATTATTGTGTTGGGGAAGAGTATGGAAAGTACCATGGACTGCCAGTAGAACAAACATCTGTCTTGGAGAAAGAAGAAGTAGTATGCTCCTTAGAGGCTAGGATAGTATGTCTCATGTACATCATACGTGTTGTTAAGAGAGAAAAGTCCCTGGGAAAGGACATTATGATTGGTAAAGGACAGCATCAACACACAATGTGGATTAACATAGTATTGCAACAATGGACTTACACACAGAATAATGGTGAGAATGGTGCCTGGCCAGGCGCTGGTGCGCTCCATTCTACACAGGACAGCTATGAGTTGAAGTCAACTGAACGGTACCTAATAACATGAGCTTGTGGCTATAATTTTGAGTGTTTTGGGGGTGCTACTTCTTTCTTTGTTCCATTTAATTTTCCGTGTTGAGCTTATTTGTGGATTTTCTAATCATTTCCTCATTGCTGTTACTAAATCTTCATGATTTTTCACTTTTTTGTTTTGATAAGGCTTAATACATTTCTTTGTTGTTGCCCTGTAATTTTCTGTTTGCTTCACAGGCTTAAAATAGTCTGGTATGTCTAGAAATTGTTTTGACTTCCTATTCATTTGAAAATTTGAAAGTACACTATTTCCTCTTTTTACTTTGTAGTTGTCTTTCCTTTCAATCTGATATCTCTGTTTCTCAAATTTTACAGCTGCAGATTTACGGTATTTCATCTTAAGTTATCAACTACTGTTTGTTCTCCGTCCTAAGAACTCCTTTTAATACTTCTTATACATTTCATCTTTTTTTTCAACTTCCCTTAATTTATGTTTATCTGGAATTGTCTTAATTTTCCCATTGTATTTGAGGGTCAATTTGTTTTGAGTATGTCATTCTTCATTGTCATTTTTTTTTCTTTCAGGGTTTTATATATGCCAGCCCACTGCTTCTTGCCCGCATGGTTTCTGTTGAGAAATCAGAGCTTAGTCATTTGTTTTCCTTTGGTATTTAACATTTCATTTCTCCTGAGCAATTCTCAGAGTTGCTGTGTTGTTTTCGGTTTAGGTTTTTTTTTTTAGCTTAGATTTTGTATGGTTTGGGAAGTTCCAACAAATCTCCCCAAATTTCTTGGGTTTACTTTCTCTCTCTGTTTTGGAAATCTGCTTATACATATGCTATTTTCCTTGACTGCATTCCACATAATTCTTATGCTTTCTTAACTTTTTTATTGCTTCTCTTACAAATAAATATTGAGATTTGCCTTGAATTTTACCAATTTTGTCTTCCATTGACTCTACTACTCCGCACTTCTAATGTCGTATGTCTTAGGACATTTTAGTAATAATATTTTCTGTATTTGTATAACTTCTAATTGTCCATTTATTTTGCTAATGTGTTCCACAGTTTCCCTGAGTCCTTCTAGAGCAGTGGTTCTCAACTTGTGGGTGGCGACCCCTTTGGGGGTCTTAACAACCCTTTCACAGGGGTCGCCTGATTCAAAACAGTAGCAAAATTACAGTCATGAAGTAACAACAAAAATTATTTTATGGTTGGGAGTCACCACACCTGAGGAACTGTAATAAAGGGTTGTGGCATTAGGAAGGTTGAGAACCACTGTTCTAAAGTGTTCCCTATGGTTTTAAAATTTTTATCTGTAGTTCCCTCCATCCATTTCTTAAGAGCTGAAAGGATTTAAATATACATCTTATCAGGCAATTTAAATAGCACTTTCTATTTCAGAAGACTTTGAGGCCTAATATTCTGATTACTTTTTTGAACCATATTCTCCCATTTTTTTGTTGTTCTTGTTTGCCTGTTTTTTGTTTGTTTGTTTGTTTGCTTGTTTGTTGTTGTTGTGTATGTATGTGTTTGACTTGAAATTTTTGACTCTGAGATATTGTGGTTCATTGTATTAATTTTTTGATTTATGTTGATTTGTTTCATGGTGAAATAAACTCTTTGAGTCATGCATTAAAATATTGAAATCAGAAATTTAAAATTACTTTAAAAAAATCTTCAGACCCAGATGGAAGATTTTATGGAAATTGAAAACTGTAACTCAAATTTTATACAATCTCTTATGTAAGATTGATATAGAGAGACACTCCCAAATCATTTTATGAGACCAGTCTTGACTAATATTATTATCTGACAAAAATTTTATCAAAAATCCTAACAAAAGTATAATCTCATGAACTCAGATATAAAAAACACCAAAAATCCTTAACAATATATTAGTAAATATAATCTAATTATGAAAAAAAGAATTTTACATGATGATTAGGCAGGATGTATTTCAAATATGAAGGGTGGCTAAACATTTGAAAGTCAATGTGATAAACTGTATTACTAAGGTAAAGAAGAAAAATGATATTATTCTATCAATTGATGAAGAGAATGTATTTGGAAAAATTAAAAATCTATACTTTATAAAGAAAACTTCAGAAAGTTAGAACCAGAGGGTAAAGAGCATCTACAATTTCTTAGTTACCATTATACTTAATGGTTCAAACTGAACGCATTCCTCCCTAAGCTTGCAAATAAGGCAAGGATGTACCATCTCACACTCTCATTTAATGTTATAGTGGCCACTTTTACTACAATGAGGCAAGAAAAAGAAATTACAGTCATATTGACTAGAAAAGAAGAAATGAAATTATCTTTATATGTAGACAACAGGGTTACTCATCAAAATCTCAAAGGATCTACAAAAGATATTAGAGCTATAAGTATGTTTAGCAGTAGTAACGATAACAAGACCAATGCACAAATGTTAGTTGCATTTCTCTATATAATCAAAGAATGTGCAGAAACCAACAGAGAAACTGGTTATGATTTTTGAAAAGAAAATTGAATCACTTAAGCAAAAACACTTAACAAAACATATATGATATGTACACTGGGAATTACAAAATTCTAAAAATATGAATCAAAGAAGACATAAATAAATAGCGACATATCATGGTTATGGATTGAAAATACAACCTTGTTATGATGTCAGTTCTCCCCAACCTAATCAAGTCATTAAATGAACTCATCAAAATCTAGACCAGACTTGGTGTATGTATGTGTGTGGTGTGTACGCATATATGCATATACATATATATTATATAGACATAAAATAAAATAATATAAGCTTATTCCAAAGTGTATAGGGGAAGGAACAAGAGACAGAATAGTTAAAAGAATTTTGATAAACTATAAAAAGGAGGAATTGCTGTATCTGATTTTAAGACTTCCTAAGAGCTCAGCTGCCAACCAAAGGTTGATGAACATACTCACAGCTCAATGAGAGAAAGACTTATTCTTCTTCCATCAAGATTATATTCAAGAAAACCCTATTATACATATAAATGAAACCTGATATCATGGGTTGCATCGAGCTGATGATTATCTAAGACATTGTTACTTCATTTAAATGTTTGTGTTTTCTTTAAGTACTTAATGCTGATACAAAGCTGATTTTATTTCCCTCCAATGACATTAGCATATGCAAAGGAACATTTGAGTTTAAAGAAAATTAAAACAAATTCATCATGTTTTTCCCTCATGGCTGGAAAAATCTCTCTGCTCCAATTCTTCTCTGCCGCAATGAAGCTTC
>NW_022111378.1:4734047-4749688 GCF_000313985.2 Echinops telfairi | reverse complement strand
AATGTGATAAACTGTATTACTAAGGTAAAGAAGAAAAATGATATTATTCTATCAATTGATGAAGAGAATGTATTTGGAAAAATTAAAAATCTATACTTTATAAAGAAAACTTCAGAAAGTTAGAACCAGAGGGTAAAGAGCATCTACAATTTCTTAGTTACCATTATACTTAATGGTTCAAACTGAACGCATTCCTCCCTAAGCTTGCAAATAAGGCAAGGATGTACCATCTCACACTCTCATTTAATGTTATAGTGGCCACTTTTACTACAATGAGGCAAGAAAAAGAAATTACAGTCATATTGACTAGAAAAGAAGAAATGAAATTATCTTTATATGTAGACAACAGGGTTACTCATCAAAATCTCAAAGGATCTACAAAAGATATTAGAGCTATAAGTATGTTTAGCAGTAGTAACGATAACAAGACCAATGCACAAATGTTAGTTGCATTTCTCTATATAATCAAAGAATGTGCAGAAACCAACAGAGAAACTGGTTATGATTTTTGAAAAGAAAATTGAATCACTTAAGCAAAAACACTTAACAAAACATATATGATATGTACACTGGGAATTACAAAATTCTAAAAATATGAATCAAAGAAGACATAAATAAATAGCGACATATCATGGTTATGGATTGAAAATACAACCTTGTTATGATGTCAGTTCTCCCCAACCTAATCAAGTCATTAAATGAACTCATCAAAATCTAGACCAGACTTGGTGTATGTATGTGTGTGGTGTGTACGCATATATGCATATACATATATATTATATAGACATAAAATAAAATAATATAAGCTTATTCCAAAGTGTATAGGGGAAGGAACAAGAGACAGAATAGTTAAAAGAATTTTGATAAACTATAAAAAGGAGGAATTGCTGTATCTGATTTTAAGACTTCCTAAGAGCTCAGCTGCCAACCAAAGGTTGATGAACATACTCACAGCTCAATGAGAGAAAGACTTATTCTTCTTCCATCAAGATTATATTCAAGAAAACCCTATTATACATATAAATGAAACCTGATATCATGGGTTGCATCGAGCTGATGATTATCTAAGACATTGTTACTTCATTTAAATGTTTGTGTTTTCTTTAAGTACTTAATGCTGATACAAAGCTGATTTTATTTCCCTCCAATGACATTAGCATATGCAAAGGAACATTTGAGTTTAAAGAAAATTAAAACAAATTCATCATGTTTTTCCCTCATGGCTGGAAAAATCTCTCTGCTCCAATTCTTCTCTGCCGCAATGAAGCTTCAGGATTGCCCCGTCGCTGCCAATGTATGCTGCTGGTTTCCACACATAACAGATTATGATTTCAACAATGCAGCTGCTGCCTTTCTCTTCCAGCTTTCTAACATCCATAAATTCGTATCTTTACATGTTTCTGTTACATAGCTTATGTTATACAGATGAAAAGAAATCTAGTCATTTAAAAAAAACTCCAAGGTAATTTTAATGTAGACAAAGCCTTATACAAAATAAGTACATTAAGAAATTTACTTCTTGTGTATTGTCTGCTGTTTTATTGTAATAGAGCACTATCACCAACCTTACTTCACGATCTTTGTTCATTTCTCCCCTTTCCCATTTCCTCTTTTCTATAAGCTTTTAAAAATAAATCTCAGCGTTTCCTTCATGGTTATGATTCTCAATTCTATGTATCAACTCTACCTTTATACCAGATGGCAACCAAATAGTTCCAACTCTGCCAGCCCTTTCTGTCTGGCTAGCCTAGTTTTAGATCCAGTGTTCCATGCTTATGTAGTTAATGGATGACAAATCATGGTGGCACCATGCATCATGGAGTGATGCACAGCCCAGTTCTGCCCCATGCCCATAATTACTTGAAGATTGGTTCTGGTGTGATCCTTACAATTTTTATTGGCCAATTTTCAGAGGTCAATAGACAGCTTTACTACTTCTCTGCCTTAGTCTACACTGAATCTATGCACAGCAACATATAAGCCTCTGCTGATACGCAGGTGGTGGCTGCACTTGGGGTGTGTTGGCCCAGAATAAAACTGATCTTCCCCATGGATGGCAAGAATTCCACCCATGACCCACTGACACCTCACTATTCCATGTGTCATCCCATATCAGACAACGCTGCTCTGATCTAGGCCCCAAATGAACTCTTTTCCTCTAAATGAACAGTGCCACTCAGATTCTGCTCGTCCAAATCTGAGACGTCAGAATCAACTATGTGCCATCATTTCCGATCAGTCATGAATTCTCATAGTTGCACCTAAAATCCACCTCCTCAGTTTTCTTTCTTCTTCACTTGTTTTCTTACGTCCTAAAACTCCTATTACCATAAGCCCGTACCTTTACACTATCTGCCTCTTTTCTTGCTTCTAATTTCTCCCATCAAGGTGTTTTCTCTTCCTGACACTCTGAAACTCACAACTGCCATGTGTTTCCATTAACTGTGCCATGTGTTTCCATTAACTGTGGGATCCCTTGGGGCACTCTCAAGTAAGTGCTTGGTAAGAGTTGGGCTGCTGGCTGCAAGGTTGGTGGGTCAAACCTACCAGCCACTCCACATCAAAAAGATGAGGCTCTCTACTCCCATAGCTTCAGCCTCGAAAACCTCCTGTTATAGATAATAAGGTAGTCACCCTGTGGATTCAATGGTAGTATGTTTTGGCTCATCTTTGTACCATAAACTAAAAATTATATGATAGCTGTGATGAATTGAAATATTGTTTATAATTCCTTAATTTCCAAAGTAGAGGTAACTTTTCCCAAGTAGTTTTTAGTTCCCCTTTATGTGGACAGAGCATACTTCCACGGGTGTTGAACCCATGCATGCGACTTGCTTTGATTGAAGGTTGGCAGGCTCAAGTCAAGCAGAGGTTTTGCTTTCAAGTTTATATAACTACCACAGGCTTTCCCTCCCTGTGTTCTACCTTCAAAAACTCAAGCCCCAGGTAGGCCCTGAGCCTTCAGTCTGGGCTTCAGAATGAAGACCCATCTTTGGGGTTAGTCTGAATCCATCTCACAGTCTGAGATGAGCTTCCTTAGCCCACTCAAAGACCCATGAGCGAGAAAAAAATTAATTAAATTATTTTTGTAAGCCTTTAGGGTTTGGAGATTGTTTGCTATGTAGCATTTCATGAATAGCAAACTCATACACTGGGATTCCATTTCTCTTCAAGTGCTCTTTCTCCACCTTCTAACCACTTCCATATATGAGTATTTCATGATGCCAAAGTGGTATCTATAATATCTTCTTTTCATGTTTGTCCTATTTCACTTACCTTTTCTCCTCTCAGTGGCCCTTCAGGATATATTGTGTTTTTTCTCCAGTGTGTACTTCTCTGATAATAGCAACCCCTTGATAATTCTGTTTCTTCTGGAAACAGTGTATTTTTCTCTTGGTTAGCATCTGAAACGTTGTCTGGTATTTTGGGGTATCTAGAAGCCTCTATCATGTTAATCTTCTGCTTATTTCTTTTTAATGATGATATCTCAAGAGATTCCATTGGTCCTAGGATTAAAGTCCTTAACTTGTGCAAGCAGTTACATACTTAGTTGCTGTGTTAGTCCAGGTTGCCTTGAGAAACAAATCCAGGGACATTCATATGTATGTAAAAGAGCACTTTATATCAAAACGTAATTATGCATAAACAAAACATCCCATCCTAGTCCATATCAAGTCCATAAGTTCTATATTAGCCCATAAGCCTAATATTAGCCCATAAGCCTAATATTAGCCCATGAGTTCCTCTTCAGACTCACTGAGCACATGTAATGATGCTAAATGCAGAGAGATCACAGTCCGGCGAGTGGAAATGCAGCATGGATCACAGACTGTAGGTTCAATGGCAGTGGACACATGTCCAGGGATCTGGCTGCTATCAGTGAGGCTCCATTTTGCTTGTCAACAAGAATGTGAAGCAGATAATGTGTGTCCCACCTCCAGGGAGGACTAGAGAAAAGCTCCCAGAGTCCTCATCAGAAGACCACGCTCACATGGAGGCATCAGTCAGGCTGTGACCTGATTGACAGGCTAGACTCCACCCCTATAACCTATTTATCAAGTTTACTTGAAATTACATAACTGCCACAGTTGATTAAAAAAAAAAATGGAAGGTTCAAGTCTACCCAGAGGTCAAACTTTAAAAAAATCAACCATTGAAAACAAGTGAGCACAATCATGCTTTCACAGTCATGGGGTGGTCAGAAGTTGGTATTGACTTGAAGAGAGAGAGTAAGTGGTGTCCTCCTTTGTAATTGTTTCCCTACTCAGAAACTCTGCCACAGCCATATTGAGTAATATGGATTTTCCTAACAGTGTGACCTCTCTTGCTTCTGGGTGACCTCTTTTGCTTCTGGGCCTTTGTATATTCTGTTTTCTCTGTCTGTGCCACACTTCCCACCTGTGGTAGTTAAATCTGGTGTCAATTTGAGGATTGAGTGTAGGGGTGGAGTCTAGCCTGTCAATCCAGAGATAGCGAATGAGACCTCTGTGTGGGCATGGCCTTCTCCTGAAAATCCTGGGAACTCCAGTATTTCCTCCCTGGGGCAGGAGACATAGACTCCCTTGGAGACTCTCTACTGACAAGGCTGACTTCCCGTGAGACATCCCTGAGGAGAAGCCACATGGACCTACCCTGATACAGCTCTGGGTGCTGGAGTAGCCGTGTGGAGACCCCTGTCAGTGGAGGACTTTATAGATTGTTATCGAACATAAGGGCTAATATCGGACTTATGGGCTTCGACTGGGCTGAGTTAGGATGCTTTCTTAATGTACAATTACCCTTTATATAAAACTATCTCTTATACACATATGAGTTCCTGTGGATTTGTTTCTCTAGTCTACCTGGACTAACACAGCTCCTGTCTCCAAACATGCACTATATCCAGATTATCCCTGTGTTTTGGTACTTATTAGATGGGATGAAGTGAATTACTTGATAAGGTGTTCCTAGTCATAATCTTTGTAACTCCCACCAAAGGACTGAGCAGAACCATGAAAATGGGGCAAATGGAACTTTAATTTTGCCATCTTTTGGGTATAAGATGAGCCATTTCATAAATCGCAACAGGGAATCTCACTGCTATCAAGAAAGGAAAATCAGGAGTGACATGCATCTTTTGGACTGTAGACACTGTGCACCGAACCTTCTCAGTCCAGGAGACACATAGCTGTGGGCCTAGGGAAGTGGTAGAGGAGTGTCTCCTGGCATGGCTGAGAAGAGGCGCTCCTGACCAGCAGCATTGCATCTTGAGCATTTCTGTTCCTGAATCATAGCCTGTTGCTCCCTCTCACACAGCACTCTACCTTTCCAGCTAGGTTCAATAATTCATTCAAATTGCCACATAGAACTTACAGACAATGCACATGATTATGGAGTTTATTTGGGAAGTCAATGGATTATCATTCAGATGGAAATGCTCCGGATGGAGCTCTTCAGTCAAAGTCCTTTGGGGGCTGCAGTGTAAGGCCCAGAGGTCATATCAACCTTGGAAGGCTAAAACCAAAGGTGCCGGATTCCAAATGTAGAACAGCAAACCCACCTCCCTGAAGTAAGCTCCCAGATGTACCCAACTCCGCAAGCCAGTCTCCCACCCCAAAGCTGTCGGCTTTCCTTGCTCTGTGGACTGGGGAGTACAATATTCCAGCTGCTGGTTCTACTGCTCCTCTGTCGCTTTGCCGGGATCAAAGGTCCAGAAGAAATGTCCACCAATGGCTCTTGCTAGTCATAAGAACCCTTTCCTTGCTTCTGAATTGGCTCATTTGACACCCAGCAGGGAGATAATCACTATGAGTCTTTTTACCAAACATTGACAACGGAGTCCTGCCAGTATCTCCTCCCCCTTTTTCTTACCCATTCCATCAAGAAATGATTGTTTTGTGGGAGTTACAGAAACTACGGCTTGGAGAGCCATGCATGTTATTCACTACATTGCATCTCTTAACTTTCCTGATAAAGTCCAATGTCATGAGTAGGTCCGTTAGTTCTCCTTGGTCATTGCAACGGAATACCAAATTTAACAAAGAAGTAGTGAGTAACTTGGAAGGGATGGTTGGTGTAAAAATTAGTAAAGAAGGTTGAGGATAAAGGCATGTCTAAACTGCCTAACAAGAACCAGCCTTTGCCAGATGTTGAGTTTGACTCTTCTGCCTCCTTGTTGAAATCAGAGGCAGTTAGATGCCACCTTCATGCCATTTTTAAATTAAGAATTTCAATTTCAAAACCTTAACAACTGAATCCTGTTAATATCTTTCCCCATCTTTTCCCACCCAAACCACTAGGAACTGATCGTTCGGTGGGAGTTACAGGCTATGACTAGAAGAGTCATATATGTAATTTATTACATTGTACCTATTAACTTTCCTCATATAAAGTCCAAGATCATAAGTATCTGTGTGACTATTGCAATAAGTTATCAAACTTAACAAACAAGTAGTAAGTATTGTTTCATATTGCACATTTGGAAGATCTTTAACCAAGTGTTTTTGACAGTCTAGATGGGTTATTCTATGCTTAGACAAAAATCAACATGCAGAGTGTCAATGGTTTTGCCAGCACAAGTATATTTATCATGTATGTGTCTAGCATGTTTATTGGAGGAAGGTAGAGGGCTCTGAGTCACACAGTGATTTATGGGTTCAACCTGAGAGCTGTAGTATCTGAACAAATGGCTTTCGCCCTTTCTCTCAAATTCCATAACCTCAACTAGTCACAAGGCCCCAATGTAATTGCAAGAGAGGTTAGAAAACAGGAAATTTTGTGGGACATCTGGATTGTCTGGTGGGCAGTAGTGTGTCTACTATGTGTTTGCTACATATGTTTCTATGAATGTTCAGTCCTATTTCTTATCACACATGTCATTGTATTGTTTGCTTTTGTTGGTAGAACCCAGCTCATGACAACCCCCTGAAAATGCTATCTGGTCTGGCACCATCTTCAGCATCGTTTTCAAATAAGCATGTTGTGATTCTTAGGGTATTCACTGGCTTATTTTCAGAAGAAAATGATTGGCCTTTTTGCCTAACGCAAGCTCTGCTGAAACTTTTTTTCATAGGAACACACAAGCCTCTACTAATAGATAGGTTTAAGTGCACATGAGGTGCATTGGCTGGGAATCAAACCTAGGTAGTTTTGCAGCATGGAAGATACAAACTCTACTACTGAACCACATAGCGTCACAACATTTCATTATCTTGTCTGTGTGTACATGCACTTGAAGATCTCAAAGATTGTGTTTGCCTTATTGTCATCTATTAGGATGGGAATTCAGGGCCTGACACAACTTTGGCCTCTTTTATGTCCCATAAGATTCTTTTCCCCTTCACAGAAAGAACCCACAGCATCTAGTTAGCATCTTCCAGGGCACAGACAATCAATATACATTTGTCGCACTTTTTTGGGGGTTTTATGAATAATTTTTCAACCGCTAATAAAATGCAACCACTCTCTTTAACAAAGAAGTTCCTATAGTACATATTCAAATACCTTTACTATCATTCCACATTGCACATTTGAAAGATCTTTAGCCGAGTTTATTTTACTTCTATAAATTTTACTAGGAAAATGCAAATTTCTCTTTATGGTGTTTTGGGGAACTCCCCCCGGGCTTTAATTCAGGCAAATAACAGAGAAAATTTCTTTGTTTCTTTCTTCTTCTTGTTCTTCTTTTTTTTGGCTGCATCTTGTAGTAAAGCTTTATGCTTTTCCATAATTTCAAGAACCAACTAGTTTTTCTTTACTCTCCAAACCTTTCCTTCTCTTTTTTGAATATTTTTGTACATCTATGTACACTATTTACTGTTTTGTAATAAAGTATCCATAAACTTAGCATATTACAAAATGGTTTGTTATATCTCATACAGCTTCTGAGGGTCAGCAATCAGAAGGCTGATTCTGTGTGATTCTTGCTCTGGGTCTTTCATGAGACTGTAGTTGTCAGTTTGATTAGCCTGGAGGATCTGCTTTCAAAGCAATTCCCAGGCTGCTAGCAAAAGACCCCAGCTCTGTGTGTCAGATCCTGTATTGCTATTGGGGCCCCTTTGGAGGGCTACTGAAGCAAAGCAGCGTGATGCTTCCCTGGAGTAACTGACTCAACAAAAGGAGCAACTAAAGTAGAAACTATAGTGACCTTCTAAGGCACAGTCTCTGAAATTGTACACTGTGAATTTCTGGTTGATTCTATTTGTTAGAATGAAGGCAGAAAGCCCAGGCCATACTGAAGAGGAGAGGCATTTAGTTCCACTTTTTGGAGGAATATCAATTTATGGACCATATTTTTAAATCACCACACATTGTGGAGATAAATGTTGTTTTCATAGCACTCCCACCTCTGGAAGGGTCTCCGGATGGCACAAACTGTTAAGCAATGGGCTTCTAATGCAAAGGCTAGTTGTTCAAATCCACTCCGAATTGTTTCAGAGGACAGCCTTCATGATTGTCTTGCAAATAGAAAGCTAATTAAAACTGTATAATTTCCAGAGCTGCATTTAATTTAACTGGCCCAGCAGAGCCCTTAAGTAGCTACTGTTTTAACTGGACCATTTTTGAAGACTCCCTAATGTGACTAAGACAAATGTATCATTCAGAGAACTTGATCTAAGTGATATGCGTATGCATGCTTTGTTTGGAATACACATGTTCCTGTATGAATTGAAACCCCAGCAGCCATACATTTTGACCTATGCTCTAACTTCTCTCAGGTACCTTACTAGAAGGCTGAGATAGTTAGTTTATTGTGCCAACCTGGCTGATAAACACAAGTGGGTTTAATTGAAGGGTGGAGGGATAAATGGCTTGGTGAGCCTCGCCTTTCTAGTTCTCGGGTCTCTTGTGTCTGATGGTTGGACCAGGGTGCAGTTTCCTTAGTCAGCTCCTTGCTTCAGCTGGCAAGGCTTCACTTCCTGCAAGACATCCCTGAGGAGAAGCCACATGGACCTACCCCAATGCAGCCCTAGGTGCTGAAGCAGCCCTGTGGAGACCCCTGCCAACGCTCAGATGCTTACACATTCACTGACTTGGCTTTCCTCCTGCAGTCGGCATCATTGCGTCTGTTTTGTGAGATGGAGGAGGACTTTGTGGATTGGCGTCGGACATATGGGTTAATGTTGGACTTGTGGGTTTGGGCAGCACTGGGTTGGGATATTTTCTTGATGCGCACTTAACCTTTATATAAAACTCTCTCTTACACCTGAGTTTCTGTGGATTTGTTTCTTTAAAGTACCCAGACTAACACAAAGGCAATGTGGTCTACTGGAAACCAAATGCATCTGCTTTGGACCAGAGAGACACTGACTGTGTTTCTGAATCTGGAAAAGTTATCTAACTTGATTCCCCAGTCTCTTCATTTATAAAGTGGAGATGGTAGAATAGAATGTGGATTAGTGATTACCATGGACCAGGGGAAAGATGAATGAGTTAGCAGTTGTTATTTGATGGATATACAAAACAGGTTTTCTGTTTGGGCTAATGAAATATTTTAGAAACAAAATATTTTGGTTATGTTTGCATTAGGTGATTAGTACCACTGGATGGAACACTTGAAACTAGTAAAAATAGGCAGTCTTATGGAACGTATAAATGATAGGTAGGTTTTGTGTATCAACATGGCTGCCATAGGGACTTGTGGGTGGAGATTAGCCTGTCAATCAGGTCACAGCTTGATTGGAGGACTACCAACACAAATGGCTCGCTGGAGCTAGCCTCTCTTTCTCTCTCTCTCTCTCTCTCTCTGCCTTCACCCTTAAGCTGGAAAACCACAAGAAACATGCCGAGCCCTGTGAGAGCCCTGGAGATAGATGCTTCTACCACCACTGGTTCCTCAAGACTGCACCCACTGGCCTGCATCATTGCATGCGCTGTGTGAGTCTGAAAGGGGATTTATGGACTAGTATTGGACTTATGGACTTGATCTGGTTGGGATGGGGTGTTTTCCTGATACATAACTATTTCTCAATATAAAACCCTCTCTCACACATATGCATATCAATGAATTTGTTTCTCCAGTTAATTCGGCCCAGAACAGTTTATTTTACTCCAAAACTTATATAAAGCAAGGATCAAATTGAACAGTACCAAGAGCCAATCAATGCAGTGTGTGATACATAATAAACACTAGTCAAAACTCATTCAGTGGCTTCTACCTGTGGAAGACACAAACCGATGGTTACCATCCCCAGTGTCTCGCACTTGCTGAAATTGACCAACATAAGTAAAACTGAGTTAACGGCTTCAGGGGTAATATGGTAGCTTGTTTATTTGGACGACATGGTTTGCTGAGTCGTTTTAGTACATTCTCTTAGGGGATTTTCATTTTTCTTTAGTCTAGGTGACAAAGAAAACTGTAATTCAGTATGCATTGGAAGTTCTCACAATATAACATGAGGACAAACAAAAAGAGCTTTGTGTTTGGGCTTTTAAATTTTTCTTTGTGCTTTCAATGCATTTCTAAGAAATCAGACCTTGGTTTCTATAATGAAGAATCCTCTCATTGAGCTGTGTTGTGTAGAGGTTTTCTTTGGCGAGGGAAGAGGGAGAATGTGGGGTTTGAGATGTGGGACTGAGTAGCGGGAGCAAAATGCCACTTCTAACACTTCTCTCCTTGCTTTAGGATCTTTCTACTTGCAGGCATTTTATTGTTCTCCACTCTCCACTCTCTGGGCAGAAAACTCACCTCGCAGGATGGATGACAGAACGCCACTGGGTCTCTTCTTTCTTCTCCCAAAGAGATGTGTGGTTTTGCCTTAAACTATTCAAGGGAAGTCTTACTGCATCGGGTTTGGCATTTGTAATCATATACTGTGAAAATATAACTCTCCTTCTCAGATTGGGGGAAAAATAAAAGTTTACCATGTTAATGTGTTCAGATACCCTAACTTGTGGAACAGGACATCAAGCTGTAGTTGGCTCCTTCTATCTACAGGATAACCGTGCTCTATTGACTTGTAAAAGTGAGTGTGAGGCAATACAGACTACTGCCATGCTCACCACCATTCTGCCTCGTCAGTTATTTTCAACCAATTTGATTTTCTCCACAGCATGCATGGCACAGAAGTCTTCTCTACTGTAATTAGTGGGTTCAGAGCGACCCTTGTGAAGCTAGAGGCAGGGGATGGGGGTCACCGCCCGTAGATATGTGGAGGAACTCCTCTAAATAGCCCATCACTCTTGGCATACTAAGCAATATAATCATTTGATAACTGTGGGGACAGACCATTGTATCTTCCACGAAAATACATCCTGCCAATGTCTCCTTTATTAAGTTGTTTGGAAGAAGACAACATCTCATCAACAATAACTAGAATTACTCCAATTAGGCAGATCACCAATATGAAATGTCAAAGACTTTTCTTCATTGTAACAATGAGAGTTACTATATAATAATAGATACTTGACAGCTCTAGCAATCAAAACAAAATTAAGTGGATTAGAATTTTAGCCCAAACATTTGAGACTAAAGGAAGGACTTTGGGACTGAACATCATTATTTTAATGGATATTTATTATTTTTCACTGCCCCCATTTTTGCACACATCTTTCCCTGACCTTTTCTAGGGGAAATGCTCCCTACACTCTTGAATGATTAATGAGATACCTTCACTTTCTACTCTCAGGGTTGTTCAGATTAGCTTAAGCCAAATGCCATGTTTCATTCTTTTGACTATAGTGATTGACTTAAGGTAGGCTGGTGGCGCACATCAAACCAATTAGCCTCTGACTTAGACTTTGCTCCCATTGGTGGGGCAGCAGAGGAACGGGTCAGCTTTGGATCCCTGGCTGCCAGACTGAGAGCAGGAGGTGAGTGCTGCGTGAGAAAGAAATAACAGGAGCAGAGTGGAGCTGGGCTGCGACAAAGAGCACAGTTCTTGGAAAATCACTTGAGCCTCTCTCTTAAGCGAACTTTAAATACACTGGTAGCCCTGGACGTCTCTGGTTCTGAAGTCAAGACATTTTCCTTTTCCCCAAAAAGTTTCATCTTCTGTCACTAGCAAACCCAAAGACGTAAGAAAACTGGTAGTTTTTGTCGTCTACATTAAAGGGCCTACTATTCAGATAGGTAGATTTCCATCTGGTGTGGTCTCTTTGGCTCAGATGAAAAGGCATTTCAAGGTTGTTTCCAATATAGAGATATCAACCTCGTTTTCTCCTACTGAGTATTTCATTGTAGTTTGGGGTTCATGCTTTTTAGTTATGTTTTCTTCTGTTGTTTTAGGTAAAAGTAAGTTTTGTTCATTGATTACACTATGAAGTACACCATTTATTTCCACACTTCAAACCTTCTCTGGGTCACAGAAAAGAAATTTCATT
Source organism: Echinops telfairi (assembly GCF_000313985.2). Taxonomy (NCBI): domain Eukaryota; kingdom Metazoa; phylum Chordata; class Mammalia; order Afrosoricida; family Tenrecidae; genus Echinops; species Echinops telfairi. The sequence continues at coordinate 4,737,388 of NW_022111378.1, read as the reverse complement.
TCAACAGCTTCTACCATAGTGTCTTTTTATCTTCTTCTTTCCACATCCACATTTCCCTGCCAAATTTAATAATCGGCTTTGTGACTATATTATAAATCCCCTTTAATGTTCTTTATTGTAATAAATTTTAATCTCTTAGCCTCAGGATTCTTTCTCCTCCTGGGATAATGAGATTTCCTAGGTATTTAAAATTATTCACCTGCTTGACTAGTTTATTATCCATCACTGTATATTTTCCCCCTCCCTTCAAAGATCCTTAGTTCTTTATAGAGATTGCCACGTTCATATTCGGGCTTTTTATATTGTCATGGTTTAAACTCTGCATGTTGTTTGGGGGTTCACACAATACTGGAGCATTGGCATAAACAACTCTGGGCCATTTTACAGCCTCTCACTTAATAATTACAACCCCCCCCCCTACTCACAGTACACATGCATATAGACACACAGAGAGGAACACATATGCACACTTCTCTCATGCTAGCTTTATGATTGAAAAGCAGATTCCTTTGGGAACTTCTCACTGCATAAAATTCTCTACTTGTTCCTGAAGCTCAAATGGTTCTTTCATTACTTATTATATAACAGATAGTATGTGGATGGATTTGAGAGGGGTAAGAACTGTCAACTTTTCATCTCTCTACATCAGTGCAAATCAGAACTTAAATAAAACCAAAGAGCAGTTTCCTGACTTCAGCGTGTATCCAGAAAAGGAAATGCAAAAGTATCCTTGGGGCCCACTTCAGTGTTTTTGTGTCTTTCCATTTTCTGTTGTCTCTACCACCTCTCTCCCATACGAAGTTCTATGACCACACGTCTCTGTCCATAGTTCACGTCTTCCATTGATTCCACTTCTGTGGCCTATCTCTGCAATGCAGGACTATCCCACACACAGAAGACTATTTCTGCAGCCTTGACTTCTCACTGCCAAGGACTATACACACAGCTCTAATTTAACATTACCTACAACCAAAGCGTTGTCCACAGCTGTCCCAAACTCTTCATGTTCAAAGAGAATTCTTCAATGCTCCAGTCTCCTTGCCTTTAAAAGATAAGTTTGTTTGCTTTATTGGTTTTCTTGTTTTGGTTAATGCCTCCATCTCCAACCTAACTGCTCAGGAGGGGTGGGGTCAGGAGGCCATCAACCCTGCCTATACCACCCATTGGACCCCTTTCCATTCATTCTTCAAATGTCTTGCTTATCTATTACTACTTTTCTTTTAATTTTTCTTTTGAGAGGTTAAGCTTTAGCAGTTGCTTCACTGATGCAGATGTTTCTAATTTTTTGCTTCTCCAATTTTGTCCATGTTGTGACCAGCCAGAATGACCTACCTAAAATATGGATCATACAATGTTGGCTCCTTGCTCAGAACTGATAAAAAAAAACTCTCCATTGCCCCAGACTAAAATCAAATTTCCTGGCAAAACCATCTATATTCCATTTCTAAACTTATGTGGTGCATATTGTATACTTCAAGGACTCTGAGCTCCATTATCATAAGTTCAGGGCATGCTTTACAAGCCCAAGTTCATAGCACACAGGCCCGAGTTCAGATTTTGTCTCTGTCACTTACTGTGTGACTTGGGAAAATCTCACAGTTTCCTGGAGCATCGGTTTCCATAAAATGGGGATAATAACTAGCCATGAGATTTTCTATAAGTATTAAACTAGATAATGCATCTAACACAATAGAAGGGTGCTCGGTGCCAGCCTAGGAAGCCTTCAGCAAATAGACATTGTTATCACCATGATTGCCATTGCTATTGCTGTGCAGCAATTTAAAGTCGTTGTTAGCAGCACCATTTCTAAAATCTGTCGGTCACCTTCACTTGTTAGTGATAGTGTGACCTCTAGCAAGACACTTAGCTTCTCTTTGCCTCTGCTTTATCATCTGTGCAATGGGGGAAACAATAGCTACCCCAGAGAGTTGGTGAGGAGCGCTGATAGTGTAGTGGTAACACGTTGGGCTGCAGTTCACAAGCCTGGCAGTTGGAAACCACCAGCCACTCTGGAGGATAAATACGGGCTTTCTACTCCCGTAAAGAGTTATAGTCTCAGAATCCCAGAGGGGCAGATGCATGCTGTCCTATAGAGTTGCTAAGGTTTGGCATCACTGATGGCAGTGTGTTTGTTTTCAGAGTTGTTGGCAGAATTCAATGGGCAAATGTAGGCACTAATGGCAAACATCTGGCCCATGATAAAGCACTCCAAAAAAACGCTAGATCTTTGTTATGTATTAAATTGCATGCCCCTAATTCGAGGTTCAACTTCTAACCTGTAGGCTTGAAGATGCTATCTTGTTCAAGACCAGGTTTTCTTTCTAGTGTTAACTAGATTATACCTAAGTAGGGTGGTTTGAAATGTAATCATGTTTAAGTTATAAAAAGAGCAGATTGGATACACACACACACACACACACACACACACACACACATGATGGGTGGGGCAGGGGAGGGAGATGAAGAGAGCCTTTGGGACTGGTCTGTGGATCCAAGGATCACCAAGGACTGCCAACAAGGAAGGAAGGAATCGATGGAGCCAAGACCCTGAGGTTAACTTTTAGCTTCTAGAACGGTGAGAAAATAAATTTCAGTTCCTTAATTCTATTCCTTTTCTATAAAAGCAGATTTAGGTCACAAAATAAAAACCTAACTAGTTGTTGTTACATTGATTCTGATTCAGGTCAACTCCACGTCAACTTAGAACTGTGCTGATGGTTCAGAAGTAGATCACCAGACTTTTCTTCCATGTCATCTCTGGATGGGCTGGAACTACCAACCTTTCATTAGTAGCTAAGCACCTAACAATTTACACCACCCAAGAATGCCTCTAAGGCAGTCTTACTCTTCTGACTGTCACACCAGTCCAGCTGTCATACTTTCATACCTGTGTGCATTATGTCCTTTGATGCAGGCCTCCACTTCAGTCCCCATTTCTCTGTCTTTGTATCTTGAATTGTGAGCTTTCTTTGTGCCCAGGGGGCCCTTTTGTAGTCTGGTGACATCTAATTTCCTCGCATCACAAAACTATTTTAAAATCCATAATATAAAAATATATAAATTTACAAAGAAAATCAATTATACTTCTAAGCAGCTAACAAAACAAAAGTATTATAAACGTGTGATGCAGTAGTATATGCATTTTAGAATGGTTTAATTAAAAAATAAAGTCTAACAATTTACTTAGTAATTATGTGGGAGACCTGGTAGGGCATGATCAAGGGGAACATAACAAAGAGGAAGTGCTGAAATCCTGGTGGGGACTGAGCATGATAGTGGGCCAGGAGGAGAATCAAGGGAAATAGAGGAAAGAGCTGGGAGGCAAAGGGCATTTATAGAGG
>NW_022111378.1:4727184-4732939 GCF_000313985.2 Echinops telfairi | reverse complement strand
TCGGGGGTTTAAGTGGAGAGAAAATGTTTTGAGAATGATGTACAAATGCGCTTTACACAATTGATATGTGTATGGATTGTGATAACAGTTGTATGAGCCCCTAATAAAATGTTTAAAAAAAAAAAAAGAAAAGAAATGGTTGAGTATCAACCAATTCTTCTTGGAAAAAAAATTATAATTTCAAAAAAGTGGTGAACATAAGTAATATTTCAATTATCTGTAATGCCAGTAACATAGTGTGAACAAATCTTGCTTTCTTGGTGACAATGTCAATGATTCTGCCACTACTACTGTGTGTGGCCTCTTTAATAATGGAAGAAAATGTTACATGTCTCATAGAAAAAACAAGATGTCATTTTTGTTCCATCTAAGTTTATAGACTGCCATTTGGGGCCGTGGAGTTCAAGTTAAGAAGCCCTTATCCAGATCCCACTTATATTTTAAGGCTTAGTTCAAACAAGCTTTCTCAAGAAGTTATCTTGAATCCTACCTTGATATAATTAGCATACTTTTTCTCTTCATTCTTCAACGACCCCTGGGGGTAGCAAGCACTTGACTACTTATCAAAGGTTAGAGAATTAAACACATCCAATGGTGCAATGGCACATAAATCTGGCGACTATTTTCATAATTACAGCCAAGACGGCTTCATGGGCTCTAGTTGTACTCTAATACAATGGTAGCGATTGCCTGCAGGGCAATGGTCTTTATTGTTGTTGTTTATTCACTTATTACATTATTTTTTGTCCATTTGTTTGAGTTAAGATCCATTTTGTTTGTTGCGCTGCTGTTATTAGCTAAAGGCACCTGTTCCTCCCCATCAAATGTCAAACTCCCCATCGCTCCTCACACAGGTGCCTGTGAATTCAGAGGCCGCAATTGGGTAGAAATAGGAGATTGCATTGGGCAGCCATTACTTATCTCGATTCCCCGACTGCCCATTGCAACATAAAGTACAGCATTTCAGAGAATGTAGCTCATTTTGTTTTAGTGTTATTTCCTATGCCGGTTCTGCAGACGGCGCTGACAAATTGTCCCTCGCAAAGGCAGGTTCTACTCCCATATGCAGTGATGACTCAGCAGCGATTTATGTGACAGGCTCTCTTAATTTAGGCAACTATCCCGATATGTTAGCTCTGTTATTCTGACGTCAACCATTTCTGCCGTAAGGAGTGCAAAGGTCACCAGAGAACATCAGCTCTCTGAGCTTCCTGAGGACTGTAGCAGGAGCATACATTTTCATGGTGAACTTGAGTTGCAAATGATGCGGTTTGATCCTCTGCAAATCTTTGCTTGCCTTTGGCAGCCATCCTTACAGTGCTTTGAGAAGAGGGAAAGAGGGAGGGACAGAGGGGAGAAGAAAGAAAGCCAAGACTGGAGGGAGAGAGGGCTTTATTTTCTATGGCTATCCTCCTACACAAGACTGAGCAGATCATACGCTTTCTTGGCTCTTTTTCTGTTGTAATTTTAAGAGGAAAAGATGGGAAAATATAGTTTGAGAAGACAGAGAGGAAGAAGATAGCAAGAATGTTTGATATTCACAACCTGCTTTGACACATGCCCCTCGTCTGTACTAGGCTAGATCAGGGTTTCTTAACTATTGCACTATTGTCATTCGGGGCTAGATAATTAGTTTTGGTGGAATCCTCTGATGGTGCAAACTGTTACATATTCAGCTGTGAAACAAGAGGTGGCAACTTGAAGACACTCCGAAGCGCCTTAGAAGGTGAATTTGAAAGGTCACAGCATTGAAAGTCTTCTGAAACACAGTTCTACTCTACACACATGGGGCCACCATAAATCAGAATAAAATCCGTGCCAGCTGATTTGGTTTTGGTCTGGTTCCTGTGAACTGTAGGATAGTTATCAACTTTCTTGGTTTACACCTAAAAGATGCGAGTAGGGCTTCTCCCCAAGTTGTGACAACCACATCTCCAAATATTCCTAATTCTCTTAGGGGGAAAAGATCTCCTGTCCCTCACCAAGAGCCACTGATTTATTCATTTTTAAAATAAATGCAACAGAACTAGGAGGCAAAAGACATGTATAGAGGCATAAATATAGGCATGTACATATGCAAATATATAAAAATAGGGATATAAGTCTATGCACATATATTTAAATTTTCATTTTCTGTGGCACTCCCTTCCACGGTGGGGGTCAGGCTGATTCTGGTTGGGGCTGGGCATATAGTCCAGTCTTTTTATGGATGCATTACATTGCCCTCCTGGTTTGGCGCATCATGGTGACCAACCCCCAATTCTATCCTACAAACCACTGATTTAGAAATAATGAACATCCATTGTGTGTCAAAGTCTATATTCATTACTTTACATACATTAACTAACCTAATCTTCACACAGTCCCGTAAGGTAAATGCTATTGCTGTTTCTGTCATACCTTTGAGAGATGAGGTTCAAAGAGGGGAAGTAAAGCACTTAACATAAGAAAACTATGTATAAAGATGGGAAGAGATGAGAAGCAAAGGCAAAGGGACATTCACTATGTAATGAGGTGGAAGGGAGGGTATGGACAGAAAGTCTTTGCACTGGTATCATGGTTCCACCTTCTGGGACAGTATCCCAAAGAACCAAAACTGCACCCAGGGGAGTGTTACTCAGAAACTAAAATTGTCAATGAACCTAAATTTTTTTTCATTGGTGTAGGTCTTCTCTAAAAATCAGTCATTATTGCGACTATGCTCTTTGGTGGGCAGCATTGACATATCTATATTACAACCACATGAGGATATTTAAAATAGACTTTCAGTAAAAGTTTATGACATAAACACATGGTACCTGAAATCTCACCAATGTACGTCATAGTTCTTCTAAGGAAACGCAGACACTAGGGGTGGCACAATTATTAGAAGCAGAATTATGGACCATCAGAATGAATATTTTTATGCAAGCGGTGAAGAAATGGAAACAGGGTAGGTTAGCCCTTTTCAATATAAATGATGGGCCAACATTATTTAGAAAAGTAATCTCCAGAAAACAGGTCCCAGTCATCCTTTCTTTCAATAGCTTAACATGTTGCCCCACACAGGGAAATCAGACACACTTTAGGAGCTTATTAATAAAGTATCTGTTTAGTCCATAAGAAGGAGCCTTGGTCCTACTGTGGGATAAGTGTTGGACTGCTGAATAAGAGGTCAGCAATTCAAGCCCACTGCCTGCTGTGACGAAAGCTGTCTGCCCCTGTAATGCTTTACAGAAGTCCTATACAAGGTAACTAAAAGTCAGAATCAACTCAAGGGCAATGGGTTTTAATTTTGGTTAGTTAGTGAGTGAATGAGGAAGGTGATTTCTGTAGAAGTTAGTTCATAGGAAGTGTTAAAGAGGCGAAAGAATCCAAGAAACAAAGGAGAAGGCTCTCAAAAGAAGTGATGTTTGATCCGAATTGTTTGAGCTGAAGAGCGAATATAGAAATCACCAACTTTACATAGAAAGGAAAGAAGTCGATGGTGGGATTCAAATAATTTAACAATCAGTTTGCTGCCCTAGTGACCATTTTAAGTATAAAAAAGGTAAACTGTAAATTAATTTTTGAAATTTCATACAGTTAATAAAAGCATTAAAAGAACTAGATTTTTAAAAGATATAGTTTAAAAGATTAATGAAAAAATATTAAATAATACCTGACAAAAACTATAAAACTGTTCTTTATTTCCATATTGCTCCTTGATCTGCATTCTCACTGGCAATATTCTTTGCTTTTATCCAATCATTATCAGTGTGAGTTATTCAGAACCATAGGAGTGGGAGGCAATTCTTTTAGAAATGGGCCAATTAGACAATAGTCATTGTGTTTGATACATTAGAAACAGGCCACTGCTCTTCTCTGAACATATTATGTCCATCTTTGGAAAAATCCTTTTCACGTCTGCTGAACTTATAGTAATTGTTCTGACGATAATTTTAGCTGTTTGAACACTTTCAGGAACTGTATAATCCTCAGAACATATTTGGGAATTTGTAGCATAACATAAAGCTGAAACGAATGACAGCGTATCATCCTCTGGTTGCTTGACACTTTTTTTCTTTACATTTATGTTTGTTTGCTGAAGTAACAAATGCAAGGGAATAAAAACATAGTATTTCATTAAAGTATAACAAATTTTATTAAATGAATAAATCATTATTACAAGCATAGTTCTGTCTAATTTTTTTATACCTAAGAACTGAATGAGCTTTACTACAGGCACCTAAAATATGCTGCTACTCAGATGAACATTTAAAGAGAGTAAGGAATAGAAGTATGTCATTTCCACATTAGTGGCTCCCCTGACGCTGACCTTAGAAAGAGCCCTGATTACAAGCACCATATTAGCAACCAGGTCATCAAACTCAACAAAAACATCGGTATCAGTTCTACCAAACTGGTGCAAACTGGCTGAATACCACATTGAATGAAATCCAGTTTAAACAAAGCACTACTAATGAAGAAGAACAAAGTAGGAGGCCTCTCACTTTCAAACTTCAAAATATACTACATGACTCTGGTAGTCAAAACAGACTGGTACTCTGACATAATGATAGATAAGTAGTAGAACAGCACAGAAAACACAGGAATAAATCCATCCATCTACAGACAACTGATTTTTGACAAAGGGCAGAAATATATTAAATGTATCTCTTCAACAAATTATTCTGACAAATTTAGATCTCTAGCTGCAGAAGAAAAATCCATATTTCGGTGTATATACAAAAAAAATTAAGGTAGATTAAAGATCTAAATGTAAAACCTAGAAGTAAAAAGCTCATCAATGAAAAAAAAAATAGGGACAAATTAAGGGTCCTAAGACACACATACAGACAAACACACACATCAAAAGACAACATAGATAACTGTGATCTCCTAAAAACAAGAAAATTATGTGCATCAAAAGAACAATGAGAGAATCCACAGACTAGGCAAACATAATTGGCAATGACATGTTAGATAAAGTAGTAAACTCTAAAATACATAGAAAACTGCAAAGCTCAACAAGAAAAAGATGAATAATCCAATTGAAAAGAAGTGGAAAACTTGGACAGGCAGTTCACCAAAGAAGAAAGAAATCCAGGCAGCCTACAAACATATGAACAAATGTCATTTTAAAGAAAAAAAATTAAAAAGTAAATAATGATACCACCCCACACTAACATGGAAAGCTAGTCTTTTTTTAACAAACAAACAAACAAACAAACAAACAGGAAATTAAAAATGCTGGAGAGGTAGTAGAGAGATTTGGAACTTTCATAACTGATGGTGGGACTAGAAAACTGTACAACCCCTATGGAAAGTAGTATGCTGTATCCTCAAACACCTGGGAATACAATTTCAAAAATGAAATGGAACACATAAAGCTAGATATCCTAGCATTGATGAGCTGATATAACCTGGCATTGGCCATTTTGAATCAGAAAGTCATATGATTTACTCTTCCAGAAATAGCACAATTAAGACGAATGATCTGGCATTCAGTGTCAGAAGGGACATTGCAAAATCCATCATGAAGTACAATACTGTGTGTGACAAAGAGGAAGACACAGTAGTTAGAAAACATAGGCTCGATTATAGAAACCAAGCTGAAAATTGTATAACAGAATTTTGCAAAACTAATGACTTGTACAAAGCACATACCTTTTCTTTTTAATCATTTTATTAGGGGCCCATACAACTCTTATCGCAATCCATACACACATTGATTGTGTAAAGCACATTTGTACATTCATTTCCCTCATCATTCTCAAAATGTTTCCTCTCCACT
>NW_022111378.1:4719532-4725347 GCF_000313985.2 Echinops telfairi | reverse complement strand
TTTTTGAAATGAGAAAACCACTCGCATACTTGAGTTTTTCCCATAGCACTGTCCTTGTAAGCTGTGTTCAATATCACAACAGTTTCTTGGCATTTTTCCTGAGCAGGAAACAAAATCTCACAGCTGCATACTGTTCTCTTAAATTGGCCATCACAAAAAATGAGGTTCAAGTGAAACTGCTTTTAAGTCAATTCACTGTGACCAGAGAGAACCTTCCCAGGTGACACCATTGGCTACACTAACTCAGAGAGAGTGCTCGATGCTGGCCTAGCAGGAACAATGCCTTATACTAAAGCTCCATTATGCCCAGTGCCATTCCAGTTTGTGGGTGTGTGTGTGTGTGTGTGTGTGTGTGTGTGTGAGTGAGGGTTACCCCCTCGTATGTAAGATCAGATTAAAGCTGAAGAAAATTAGAGGAAATTTACGAAAACCAAAGTATAACTTGAGTCTTTCTCACCTGAATTTTGAGACCATCTCAATAACACATTTGATGCATGGAACACTAAAAGCAGAAAACTTAATTAGCTTTATGGAAAGACATGAAAGAAAACAAAAGTTCATTAAAAATCGAGGAAATAAAAGATCAAAGGGATGTCAGAAGAAACTCTGAAACTTGCTCTTAATCAGAGAGTTGCTTAGGCAAATGGAAAAAAGGATGAAGTCAAAGAGATGAATAGAAAATTTCGAAGGGCAGCTCAAGAAGACAAAGTCAAATATTATCATGAAATGTGCAAATACCTAGAGTTAGCAACCCGAAATGGAAGAACACCCTCAGCATATCTCAAATGAAAGAACTCAAGAAAAAAGTCAAGCCTTGAGTCACGATCTTGAAAGATTCTATGGGCACAATATTGACTGATGCAGGAAGCATCAAGAGAAGATGGAAAGAATACAGTCACTGAACCAAAAAGAAATGGTGAATATTCCACCATTTCAGGAGGTAGCATAAGAGAAGACCAATGGTGCTGAAGAAAGAAGTTCGTGCTCCGATGAAAACATCAGCGAAAACAAACAAAACACCTTCAGGAATTTATGTAATGCACATTGAAATGTTTCAACAAGTTGATGATGCAATTACGCATCTGTGCCAGGGAAATTAGAAGACAGCTACTTTGCCTACTGACTAAAAAGATCCATATTTGTACCTACTCCAAAAAAAGTGATCCAACAGAATGCTCAAAGTATAGAAAAATATAATTGATATTACATGCCAATACAATTTTTTTATATCCAACAATGGTTGTAGCAGTAAATTAACAGGGAGTTGCCAATGGTTCATGTTGGATTCAAAAGAGAATGTGAAACAAAACGTATCATTACTGATGTCAGATGGATTTTGGCTCAAAACAAGGAAATGCCAGAGAGATGTTTATTTGGGATTTATTGACTATTTCAATGCATTCCACTGTGGATCATAACAATCTATGGATAACCTTGAAATAATAGGAATTTGATATATGTCATTGTGCTCCTGTGGAACTTGGACTTGGATCTAGAGGCAGTTGTGTGAACAGAGCAAAGGTATACTGGTATACTGGTTTAAAATCAGGAAAGATGCACCACAGAGCTGTATCCTCTCACCATACTTCTCCAGTTTGTATGCTGAGCAAATCATCAGAGAAACCGGTTTACGTGAAGAAGAATGTGGCATCGACATTGGAAGCAGGCTTACTAAGAACCTGTGATGTGCAGACACATCCTGCTGGTGGAAAGTGAGGAGGCCTTGAGGCACTTACTGAGGAGGATCAAGGATTGCAGTCTTCTGAATGGATTACAATTTTACAATTTGGAAAGCCCAAATCCTCACAACTAGACTAATAGGTAACATTATGATAAATAGAGGAAATCTTGAAATTGTCAAGGATTTTATGTTGCTTGGATCCACAATCAGTACACACAGAACAAGCAGTCAAGAGATCAACAGAACTTATGTTACGTAAATCTGCTGTACATGACCTATTTTCTATACAAGAGTATAGAAAAAGCAAGACTGCAACTTTGAAGATGATGATGCCCCTGATCCAAACCATAATATTTCAATTGCCTCATATGCATGTGAAAGCTGGGCATTGAATAAGGAAGAATGAAAGAGAATCAATGGATTTGAATTGCGGTTCTGGCAAAAAATATTGAAAAAAATCATGAACTACTAAAAGGACAAACTGATCTCTCTTGGAAGAAGAATGGACAGAGTGCTCCTTAGACTCAAGAATGGTGAGACTTCTACTTACATACTTTGGACATGTTTGGAGAGATCAGTCCTTGGTGGAGAAGAACATCATGCTTGGTAAATAAGAGGGGCGGCACAAAAGAGGTAGGCCCTCAAGGAGATTGACTGACACTGTAGCAGCAACAATGGGATAATGCATGGGAACAGGACAGTGTTTGGTTTTGTTGTGCTGCTACGCATCGGAACCGACTCAATGGCACCTAACAACAACAGCAGCAGCAGTAGCAATCCCTCTACTTGGTATTTACCATAAAGCAATAAGGGGAAAAGTGTAAGCATATATTTGCATAACCATGTTCATCACAGCACTATCCACAATGTCGAGAAGATGGAATAACCTAAATGCCTCTCCTTGGAAGAATGAATGAATAAACAAATAGCTGTACATACACAGAATAGAATATGATGCACCATTCAGGAAAAATGATGCACCTATGAAGCACCTCATGACATATATAGATTTGGAGGACATGATGCTGAGTGAAGTTAGACTATCACAAAAGAACAAATACTGGATGAAATCACTTATGAAGGAAAGAATCAAGATAAACATTTTCAAACCAAAACAAACAGACTTCGCTGGGGATGGAAGGAGAAGGGTGGGAGGTGGGAGCCACAGGCCAGGGTTCGAACTCTCACTGGCAGCAAGTAGATTCTGACTGCTGGTGACACTATAAGGGAAAAAGAGATCGGCCACCATGGCTCACCATGACCATACATCTTCACAAGAAGAAAGGCCTCATTTTTCTCCCCTGAAGCAGCTGGTGGTTTTGGACTCTTGACCTTGTGATTAGTAGCCCAACAGGAAATCCACTACACCATCTTGGCTCCCCTAGCCTAGAGGCTAGGCTGTTGTTAACTTGGGTGACGGGGAACATACTATCTTACTATAGGGCGAAGAGCAAAAATAAGGCTACAGAGCAAACTATTGAGGGATTTCAAAGTTGTCTAAATTGTTAAATACAAAATGATAATCTCAAATGTAACCCCCCACCTAATTCCCAATAAAAAGTTTTTAAAAAAGAATGAATATAGAGGTGACTGGTGGAATAAGGACCTCAGAAAATCTGAGGCTTCTCCACAAAGGTATGAAAAACATTGGGGGAAAGGGTCAGAGTAAAATTTTCAAAACTCAAGAAATCAACCAAATGCTATAGCAATCCCATAGTAATGATTCAAGAAGTGTGTGCATCTCCGCCGGAACAGTGAACTTTGTGGAGCTTTAACTAGCCCTTACTGCTGTCCCCCTTCCCTGCAACTCCACAGTTGTCTGGAAAATGAGCTGTCTGCAATCGCAATGAAAGCCAGCAGCCTGATGGCCAATGGAGGAGTAAGAGTCAAGTTGGCACTCCTTCAAACCCCATTCCCAGAAAATTGACATTTGACCAGTCTGTCATTTCCTGGAATTACCTAAAACACGGATTGTCTTTTTGGATGTGATCAGTAGCTCATCAAGGCAATCTAATGGTGCAGTGGATAGGTGCTTGCCTGCTAACCGAAAGATGAGTTGGTCGCACCAACTAGCTCTGTAGGAGAAAGTTGTTGCAGTCTGATTCTGTAAAGAATACAACATTGGACAGCGCAGGGAGTAGTTCTCCTCCATCCTATGGGGTCTATGAGCTGGAATGGACTCAACTGCCATGTATTTGGTTTGGGCTTGGTTTGGAGAGCTCATCCCATGGAAATAGCTGTTTTCTCTGGGAGAATTTCTCAAAAATATTAAGTATCAGTGGCTTCACTTTGCAACTGCCATAGGTAGTAGATAATAATTAAGGCATCCAACAAACTAATGAAAGTTTAAAGCAACATCTAAGAAAGGAGATGGCCATAGGGAGCTCTGACGTATTCTGGGAGATGTAGAAGCCCACGAACACACAGAAGTTGTACATGTTGAGGGATGTCCACATTCTCATCAGGGACCTTAGAAGGTCCTCAACTCTCACCTATGGCTGACATGGCAGGAAATGAAGACTCAAGTAGAGTTATTGATAGCCTGGCTGAGTGTTGTAGGCATACCTTAACTTGCACACAGAGTCTCTCAGCAAAGATGTGGGCCGTTTCCTGGTTCTAGTCATTTACAGTCTCTGTACAGTCATCTAATAATCACCAAGTTAATAGCACATAAACTTCCATGGACATTCACCATGCATTGTACAGGCTATAAAAAGTTCATGAAACATGACAAAAGCAGTCCAAACACCCCCACTCCTTATATATAAAAATAAAATTAGATTTTTCTCACGAACACATGTGTTCGTTTATGAATTGTCTGTGGGGTCTTTGTGGGACAAAGACAACATAAAATGATTGCCAAAAAAGCTAGTCTGCAGAGCCAAAAATATGTACTACGCACATGTTTACAGAAAATTTCCCAAGCTCCAGTCTAGTCTATGCCATGCCTCATTAGTGACATTAAAAATCTGGTCTTTTTTTTCTCAGAGGAGGGAAACTAGTGTATATTTTTAAAGATAACTCTGACTGCACAGAACAGAGATAAAAGACAGACAGTGCATGCCCCCAGAGGAATGGAGAATCCAGTGGGAATCACTTCTACCCCTTAACTTGGTTGTTTTCTCCTTTTTTAGGGAAGATAACTGTATACTTTTCTTTACTTGCTTATTATTAATTCCCACAGTAGCTGGCAGAGTGTTAAACATTAGCCAGGGCTGGATGCTATTTTCTGACTCAGTAAAACAGTTTGACCTTTATAAATGGTTGTTACCTGCAACTCATAAGAACTTATTTTGCTGAAAATTCAAGAGTGGATACCATGATAACTGAGCAACTCACAACAATTTACTTTATATCTTGGCCCTGGTTACTGGCAGGAAATCTAGACAAGGCGGGGGGAAGTCATGCCCCTGGACACTTTGTGAGTCTCAAGAAGTAGGAGAGTATCTTTCCAATTCCCAGAATAGCTGATATTGTAGGAAGAAACCTCTGTGTTCTTCAGTGTCTTCCTCTGTGGCATAAATTCCACGGGTGTCTTTGATAGCTGTCACAGAGTTGACTTCAACTCATGTACATGTAAAACAGAACAAAACGTTGCCAGACTGTAGACCATCTGTTGTTGAAGTTACTGTATTTGAAGTATCAGTGGCATCATAGCAGTACATAAACCAATATAGTATATAGTCTATGAAACCAACAATAAGTGATAATATTTATTGCTGAGCATCATAAAAGTCTTGATGTCCCTTGAATTGCACTGGGCTGACAGCATGCAACACTACACAGATACTTGAATTATCGGACTTCACTCTCTGCATCTTTGTCTAAACCAGTGGTTATCAACCTTCCTAATGCTGTAACCCTTTAATAGAGTTTCTTATGTTGTGGTGAACCTCCCCCCACCCAACCATACAATTATTTTTGTTTTGCTACTTCATAACTGCAATTTTGCTACTGTTGTGAATTGGGTGACCCCTGTGAAAGGATCATTCGACCCCTAAAGGGGTCACGACCCACAGGTTTAGAACCACTGGTCTAAATGGAGCTCTTCAAATATCACAATCAAACCATAGTTGATGAGAACATTGGGGGAGTAAAACAAAGCAAAACAAAAGCTTCACAGTCACAGAAGAG
>NW_022111378.1:4715598-4719235 GCF_000313985.2 Echinops telfairi | reverse complement strand
TTATGTTAGGTGCTTTGAAAAACATTAAAGTGTGTTTAAGGATAGTGACCTATAAAGTTCATGGACTAGTGACTTAGTTAAACATGGCTTTACACTTGGTTTAGTGATCTGTTGCTACCATCTTGAAATTTATAGTACATTTTGAGCTTTACATTCTGCATTTTAAAGGAATTCTGCATTTTAAATTATGTAGCCGAATCTATATAGAAGAGAACCCTGTTAGCATTGCATAAATTCCAACTTATAGTGACCCAAGGCTGTAGACTCTTTTATGGAAGCAAACTGCCACTGTGAAGTGGCCGATGGAGTTTATTCACATCAGGGAGTTTGCAACATTGTGTTATAGAATTATGCTCCACAGTAATGCATTGGGTCTGATCTAATAAGATAAATCAAATACTTAAACTGTTGTGGTGTTTTTCCCAAAGTAAGCAATAGAACCATTGAGTTGATTTCAGCTCATGACGACTCCATGTGTGTCAAAATAGAACTGTGCTCTATAGGGTTTTAAAAAGATGGAGTCCTTCTTGGGAGGCACCTCTGAGTGGGCTCAACTTTTGGTTAGCAACTGAGAATGTTAATTATTTATGCCACCTAGGGTCTCTTGCCTCTCAAATTCCCTCTCCTGGCTAGCAATCCAATTGGGGAATGATTTCATAAGCCTTGCTTCTGATAAGTTCAAGTTATGCTTCGGCCAAGGTGAATAAATGGTGTGAGGAGTACATCTGATCTCCTTTGACTACACAAAGGAGAAGGAGAGTCCAACCCTTCACCACCCCAAGACATATTGCTGTAAGTTAGAAGTCGCACATGTCTGTACTCCCTGGCCTTCTTTACCCTATCTCAACACCAACCTTTCCTCCCACTGTACTCTACTTCACTGCTGGGTTCAATAACCTATTGCAATCACACAAGAGAACTTACCTACAATACTCACTATTAAGGGGTTGTAGTAGGGATGTTTAAGTGGCTAATTCCTTAGAAGTGGACAGCCTCTTCATTCTTCATAGTTTGTTCTTAGTTTTGAAGTTTTGATGAAACTTTTTCGCTCTGCTAACATTGGAAATGACAGCGAAAAGCTTCCAGCAACACAGCCACAAAGAAGCCACCACAATATAATTAACTCACAGACAAGTGTTGGTGGATCCTCCTCGGGAATTGAATCTCAGTCTCCCATATAATAGGAACAGACACATGCATGTGGAAGTTGGATATTGAATAAGGAATAGTGAAGAAGAATCAATGACTTTAAATTATGGTGCTCATGGAGAATATTGAAAGTACCAAGGACTTCAAAAATAACAAACAAATATGTTCTGGAAGAAGGAGAGTAAGAATGCTCATTAGAGGAAAGGATGGAGACATTTCAGTCTCATGAACTTTGGACATGTTGTCAGGAGAGACTAGTCCCTGGTGAAGGACATCCTGCTTGATAAAGTAGTGAGACAACACAAAAGAGGAAGACCTTCACCAAGATGAATTGACATATTGGCTGCAATGATGGACTCAAATATAAGACTTGTAAGGATTGTCCAGGTTAGAGTGGTGTTTCATTCTGTTGTAAATCAGGTCACTAGGAGTCAGAACCAACTGGATGGCACCCACCAACAACATTGGGGAGATTAACAAGTTACCACAAGCCAGAATCAGAAAACATTCAAATTACAGACATTTGTCCACAGCAACCCTTCTGAGCCAACACTCAAGTCTCTCTCTGGGCTTCAGCCTTTCAACAATGTGATCCCTTGGCCTAAACCTCCATGGGCCATGAAACACACCTGCTGCTCTGCCTCACAGCGAAGGAGTCACTAAAACCAAGTAAACATCTTTCTGATATTCTCTGTTTTCAGCAAGATCCATCTGGCAGCAGTAGTGACAGCCTTTGTGTCATGTCCTCTTCCAAAATCTTGAATTCGGGTGGCTGTTTTTTTAGGTACTGCTACAATTATTTTTGACTTTTCTTCAGCAATGTTTTACTTTTATGTGATATTAATGATATTCCTTGATAATTTCTGCATTCTATTGTGCCACCTTTATTTAAGGGAAACAATCACACTAAGGAGGTATGCATTCCTTAAGATAATCAACCATTTGCAGTAACTAGAGTAGTGTTGACTCAAGGACATAGTTCAGAGAGGTTAAGAAAAAATGGGGGAAAATGGGAAACATGGGAAGGAAGTGGGATAAATGATGTTAATTTGTGGGTATTGTGTCACATGAAATATGTATGAAGTATTGAATAGAACATTGATATGCTCTGCAAGCCTTCACGCATATCATAATGAAATATTTTAAAATATATTTGTAAATTTTTCTATGAGCTCAGGTCAGGTTTTGCTGCCAAGTATTGTCAGTTCCAGACTTGGCCAAAAGACTTGAGGAGGCAGAGAATCTCACCAGTGACCTAGTGGATAACCAAGCAGACCTCAACAAACAGGAAAATCAGTCAAATAAGACAACCAGAGAAGCTGAAGAAAACTTGAGAGCCATGTCTGATGCTATGAATAGGAACAATATTAGAATAATTGGACTACTGGAACAGGACACAACAAAGAAGTCAACAGCAAAAATAGTAAGGGAATTCTTAGAGGAAAACTTCCCCAGCTTAATAAATGAAAATCAGGCAACCATTCAGAAGACTGTAAAAATACCAGCCAGGCTGAATCCCAAGAAAAAATCACCAAGACACATACTAGTCAAATTATCCAACTATGAGGAAAAGGTGAAGATCATAAAAGCAGCTAGGGAAAAGCAAACAATCACATATAAAGGTACCCCAATAAGAGTATGTTCAGATCTATCAGCGAACACGATGAAGAAGAGGAGGGAATGGAGTTACATATTCCAAAAATTGAAGGAAAACAACGCAAACCTAAAAATATTATGCCCGGCCAAATTATCTATTAAGATAGATGGAGAAGTAAGAGTCTTCCCAGACAAAGAAAAACGCAAAGAATACATGAAAAGAAACCCATCCCTACAAAAGATCCTTGCCGATCCAGTATGGGCAGTAGATCAACACTCACCGAGGGCAAATAAGAGGCCATCACATAGAACAACTCCACCCATAGGACGACAAATGGAAACAGCCACCAGGGTAGCATTGGCTCAATAGTGGAAAGAAGGTGAAAATAAACCACACACACAACACAAGCAAATAAGATAGGTAGGTAGGAAAATATCCAACAAAAGGTACAAGATGAGTCCAAAGATGGAAGTCTATAGTACTGCTATACACATAAGACAAGCTCACAGAAGAGGCAGTTAAAAAGGTAGTACCCTTTACAATAGTCAAGCACGAATGGAAATATCCAGGGATATATTTGACGAAAAAAATGAAAGATATGTATGAGGAAAATTATAAAACACTACTACAAGAAACCCAGAGTGACCTCAACAAATGGAAGAACACCCATGCTCATGGGTTGGAAGACTCAATATAGTAAAGATGTCAGTTCTGCCCAAGACACTATATAAGTTCAATGCTATCCCGTTAGGAATACCACCATCCTTATGCAAAGAATTGGAAAAAATGATTACCAACTTCATATGGAGGGGGAAGAAGCCCAGAATTAGCAGAGAACTCCTCAAGAAGAAGGACAAAGGGAGGGCTTGCTCTACCTTACTTTAGCACATA
>NW_022111378.1:4714064-4715101 GCF_000313985.2 Echinops telfairi | reverse complement strand
CAAAGGTCTTATTACGAAAATCTACAATACTCTGCTAGCTTCCAAAAAGAAAAAAAAAACCAACTGCCCACTGAGGAGGTGGGCAAAGGACCTGAACAGAAGTTTCAGAGAGTCTGAAATCAGAATGGCCAATAAACATATGAGAAAATGTTCGCAATCATTAGCCATAAGATATATGCAAATTAAAACTACTGTGAGATTGCACACAACACCCTCAAAGATAGCCCAATTCAAAAAATCAGAAAGCAATATGTTTTGGAGGGGATGTGGTGAGATAGGAACTCTCATCCACTCCTGGTGGACATGTAGATATATAGTCACTGGAAATCGAGTTGGCAATGTCTAAAACAGATGGAAATTGAGCTGCCATACGACTCAGCAATCCCCCTACCAGAAGAGGTAAGAAACAAACCACAGCCAGACATCTGTGTCCAGTATTCATCACAGCACAGTTCACAATTGCAAGGAGACAGAAACAACCCAAATTTTCATCAACAGATGAATGGATTGAAAACTGTGGTACATACATACAATGGAGTATACTATGCATTGCTAAAAAACAGTGATGAACGCATGAAGCATATTGTCACATGGGAAGAACTGGAGGAAATTATGCTAAGTGAATAAGCCAAGCACAAAAGGGCAAGTAAAACATGTGTCCTCTGAAGTACGTTTATTAAAAAAAAGAAAGAAATGCAAAAAGTGCACAGAGAAAAAGCTAATATATACAAACACTCTATGGGTGAGGTCCAGGTAGTATGGCAGGAGCCAGACCAAATCCAGGGATACATATGGTAGGCAACTAAAAAGGAGGGGGTGGGGAAATGAAAAAAAAAAAAGCATAGACGTGTACCAGGGGAACAGGGCACTAACCCACCCAAGGGGAGGATATTGTTTATATCTCCGCACGCAAAGAGGGACCAGACTTCAATCTGGTGTCCCGGGACGTGAATGCAGCATGCCGGCATGGAGAGGGGAGCCAGTGGAGGGGCCTGAGGGCCCGACCCCAATCCCAGCTAGGTGGACAACTGCCCCCC
>NW_022111378.1:4709159-4710879 GCF_000313985.2 Echinops telfairi | reverse complement strand
CCCTGATAACTATATCAAAAAAAGGTTATTTAGTGTGAAAAACTTTTCTTGACTTTCTCTCTAGATAGCTTAGTACCTGTCTGTAACTTGTGATCTTAGAACGGCATCTCTCTTCTCCTGTTTGTGCTCAGATGTCTCTGTGTCTAAATGACTCTTTATATCATTTAGAGTGATTAAATTTAGAGCACACTCTGTACAGGCTAACCTTCATCCATGTAACAAAATCGCAGTAAGAGAACTCCAGGGTTACACTGACATCCACAGATAACAGGATCAGAAGTTCAACACATTTGTTTTGTTTTGTCTTGTTTTGGGCCACGGGCACAATCAATCCACAGCAGGACTGTAGACAAGTATCAAACAAGAAGAGATAGGTAAATGGGCCATTCAAATATAGGAGAGTGGAGATAGATCAACTCTTTCTCAAGTGAAGCCAGAACTGATTGGGTAAATTATTCCAGTGGCTTGATGGTCTAACCCAGCTGCAAACATCCTTTGTGCTGAAGCAAGAGGGACATCAGAGGTGCAAACACTAAGCAATCAATCTCCCCAGGTCTACTGGCATTTCTGCTGCTTCTTCTTGAAATTCCAGCTGGCAGCTTTGTGCACACATGGTCTTTCTGGACATATTTACACAGTGAAAAATAGCATTTTCAGAACTGGTTGTCCCTAGTATTCATCTGTCATCCCCCCTCCCCCCCTCTTTGTCTGTACATGGCAGTTGGCACAAATGGCTTGCTCTTTACCTCTGATACGGGTTTTGAAAACTTTGGCTAAACAGCCAGCCTCTTTATTAGCTTCCTTCTGGTCTCTAAACCCAAGAAAGCCAATGAAATGGACTGATATTTGCATAGCATTTTCCCTAGTAAAATAAGAATGAGCCCATCCAGGTTTTGTATCATTTCTTCATTTATTCACTGCTTTGTTTGTACCATAAAATTGATTCGCATAGAAATAGTAAGAGAGTAACAAATCCTTTCCTCTTATCATTTTTCGAGATGATTGACTCTCAAAATTGGGTCCCTGGAGCAGCAGCATCACTGTCACCTGTTGGACAACATGGATACATATTGGAAATGTAATTCCTCAGGGTCCCCCGGTCAGGCCGACTGAATGAGAAACTATGGATGGGGGCCAGAAATCTATGATTCTGATGCACCCTAAGGTTTGAGAACCTTTGTGCTATATACTAGATTTTCTCATTCATATGTATGTAGAGAAAGGAGGAAGAAGGGATAGTTACTGATCATTTCATGCCAAATAGTTTTTCTCCTTTCTTCTTTAGCCAAGCTCAAATTTGTTTAAAGGATGACTATTTCCAGTTCCACATACACATTCTTGTTTCTTAGAGCTGGAGTAGGCCTGTATTGACTTCTTGCCAATGAAATATAAAAGAGTTTACACAGTTGGGTGAAGAGAAGAATTCACAAGATATCATAATTTGTGGGTATACTATGTTTACATACAGTTACAGATAGCTTTAAGAAATACCAAGGATACAATATTTATATTGAATGTTATATTATTGTTAAATATTTAATACATTCGATAACATTTTAATAATAAATAATATAATATTTTATATTTAATGTTATATTTAAAGGCAAAAGAAAGCACCCACAAATGTCAAGGAGGTCTATGTTATCCAGGCACAGCCTCCAAAGTACATTCAGTCCCAGAGGGTGCACTTCTTTTTACCAGATCGCCAACCACCAAGATA
>NW_022111378.1:4705589-4707837 GCF_000313985.2 Echinops telfairi | reverse complement strand
ATATTTCCATTAGAATTCATAACAGTAGCAAAATGACAGTTATGATGTAGCAATGAAAATAATTGTATGCTTGGGTGTCACCACAACATGAGGAACTGCATTAAAGGGTTGCAGCATGGGGAAGGTTGAGAACCACTGGTTTAAACTGAGCCTTGACTGTTTCTAAACCTTGAGGAACACTTCTTACTCAAATCTGACCTTTGAGGGGTCAAGACCTTTGTTTAAAATGAAGAAGATTCTTTAAAACAAACAAGAAAAAATTATGGTTCAATATTGTTATAACTTTGGTTAGCAGATACTTAGTATGCAGCCAGAATTCACCAAGGCTTAATTAGGTGGATTGTTTGTCAGCTGTGTGGAGTTAGGAAGTCACCTGTGCCTGTGGAGTTTCAGTGTTTGTTCATCTGTAGAATGAATTGAATTGCTCTCTATGATACCTCATGTTGAAGTCGACAACTCTCTATTCCTCTCGTGCTACACCCATGTCTTTCATGAAGTCACAGGCTGTGTTCAAATGTATTTACTCAGCCCATACATGATGGCTAGCACATAGCAGCCATTCAGTTAAAGGTTAAATGATGACTGTTGGCAACGATCTAGTTTTTCTAGAGTTAGACTCTATAGATTATCCTTGAAAAAAATAGTAGAATTGAAATTGTTAAGCAAATGAATCTCAGGACAATATGGCCATGGTAAAGGAGAATACTCAATCCTTTTCTGCAATGTGGTGTGATTTTATGTCCATATGTTCACTGGAAACAATTAATTAGACTCCTTTTAATTCCCAGCAGAAATCCAAATCTGAAGTCTTGGGGACATTAGGAAAAACATATCAATAGCTTTTATGCTTCCCACTCACTTTTATCAGACAAGACAGTCTCACGATGTTACTATCTCAAAATTATTTTTATTAACACAGTCACTATTAGCTTTTCTTTTAAAAGAAAATTTTATGGGCACATACTTCACATATTAGACAATTTAATTTTTCAGTCATAGTAGGAAGATTTGTGTAATAATCACTACTATTAATTTCAGAATATTTTCTTCTACTTGTTGTTAGGCTCTGTATTTTCTCCCAATCTTGATCTGCCATGTCCTTTTCCCATTACTATCTCTATAGATACAAAAATACAATCTCTATAGGCACAAAATACTATCTCTATAGATGCAAAAATAATCATATAAAACATAAACAAGGACCCCAAAATGACTAGATAAAACAGAAAACTTTAATCAGAAAATATTAAAAGCAGAAAATTTTAAGATGGCTCCAAAGCAATTAAATAATAAGGTATTATTTTTCAACCTAACTACATCTTCCATAATTGGTTTTACAGTGCTCTCTTCCTGACAACGAGGTTATGCACATCCTTTGGCTATGGTCAGGGGGATTCACTAGAGACTTAATCCATGTGGGGAACTCTGCAATTGGACTTTGAGCTTCCACTGTTATTCATAGTCTTCTGCAAACTGAGTGTTCACAATTTAAACTCCAATACCATTTCCTCCTTAAGATTCTGATTGTTTACAATCTGTGGATCATATAGACTGGTATGCTCCTTCTATGTGGACTTAATTGACAATTCACTTAGATGGCTGGTTGTTTGAAGATAAGCCTTTAAAACCCAGGCGCTGTTCTTTCTGAGAGCCAGGCACCATCCATTTTATTCATCACACTTTCTATAGCACCCACGTCTTCAGTGATCTCTTTATGAGGGCAAGCATTGAGCAGGCCATGTCATAAGAACTAATTATGCTTAGATTGAGGCTAGAATTAAATGCAAGCTTAATCTATTTATGAGTCTATGGTTTATATATCTCACTTTAGATATATCTTTATTACGTTCTGATAGAGAACATTATAAGTCATCCCCTGTTAGGGCAGAAGGTAATTCTATTAATGTCAATAGATGATACAGAATTTAAAATGATGCCAATGATACAGAATTTAAAACACTGTTGAGAGAAGGAAATTTTGCTGGGATACACTAGCTTCAGATAGCATTATATGAACTGTTGACTTGTAAAAATTAAACTCTTTAAGTAACTGAACACTATTTACACAAGCAATGGTGGTTGGTGATAAGGCAAAACTTTCAAAAATACTTATTCACAAAGGCATATAACCGTGCCTACCAGGAGACAGGGGAAAGGAAGTGGGTGTTAACAAACCCCGGGAGAAGAGAACAACAAGTGACCTAAAATTGATGGTGAGGAGGGTGTAGGAGGCCTGGTAGGGCTTGAT
>NW_022111378.1:4700325-4705227 GCF_000313985.2 Echinops telfairi | reverse complement strand
CATAAGCAAATGTGGTGAAGAAAGCTGATGGTGCCCGGCTATCAAAAGATATAGTGTCTGGGGTCTTAAAGTCTTAAAGATAAACAAGCAGCCATCTGGCTCAGAAGCAACAAAGCCCACATGGGAGAAGCACACCAGGCTGTGTGATCATGAGGTGTCAATAGGATCAGGTATCAGGCATCAAAGACCCAGAACAAAAAAATCATGTCATTGTGAATGGGGGGGAGTGCAGAGTGGAGACCCAAAGCCCATCTGTAGGCAATTGGACAACCCCTTACAGAAGGGTCACAGGGAGGAGATGGCCAGTCAGGGTACAGTATAGCACCAATGAAACATACAGTTTTCTTCTAATTCTTTAATGCTTCCTCCCCCACCACTATCATGACCCTTATTCTACCTTACAAATCTGGCTAGACCAGAGCATGTGCACAGGTACAGATAAGAGCTGGAAACACAGGGAATCCAGGACAGATGAACCCCTTGGGACCAATATTGGGAGTATGCATACAAGGAGGACAAGGGGAAGGTGGGGGTAGAAAGGGGGAACCAATCACAATGATCTTCCTAGAACCCCCTCCCAGAAAAGTGGGTAAAGGGGGACATCGGTCAGTGTAAGACATGAAAAAATAACAATAATTTATAAATTATCAAGGGTTCATGAGGGAGGGCTCAAGTAGAAAGAAAATGTTTCGAAAATGATAGCAACAAAAGTATAAATGTGCTTGACACAATGGATATATGTATGGATTGTGAGAAGAGTTGTATGAGCCCCAATAAAATGATTTATTAAAATAAGAAAATCAAAGAAGGCATTAAAATATTAAATATATGATAGTGCTACCATCATTCATTGGGCACTGTCAAAACAAGGGATCTGAACCAAAGTCCAATGACCACCAATTCTATAACCTTGGGCATTTCAGCCTTATGTCCAAGGGATTGTGTCAGTTCCAAAAATCTGCTACACGTGAGTTTGACATAGATCCCAGTTCCCTTAGTGGGGTTTCCACATAGAATATTTCTGGTGTGTCCTGTAAAGGATGTTTTGTGCTTTGAAATCTAAATTCCCAATAATATATAACACACAGTCACTATTAGCTTTAATTCCAGCTTTAGAAGATTTCCTTTGCAATTTGGTTATAAAGTTGTTTTCTTCAATGCCTATCACCCCCAAAATGACAAAGATTAATCTAGCTATATGTATTGATGTTGTGGTCTTTACTGAAAAAATGACCTTTTCAACATTTTACTAAAAATAATGATTTCCAAGTTGAAGGCAGCAAAGTAATCAATTATTCTTAAGACCTTTAGATAGGTCCTCAAGCCCCCAGCCATATCTGGAGCGGTGACACAGCTGACTGAGGCAGCAAGCAAAGACAAATCTATGGTATGCCCCTATCTGACACCCACGATCACTATTCTGCAATGACTGTTAAGGAGTTTTTTTAATTGCAAGTCATATAATGTGTGGAAGGCTTTTTATCTCTGAGAGACAGATCACCAAAACTCATCAATAAAACTCCAGGGTCAATTTTAGTTCCCTGCTGGGAGATCATTGACATTGTCATCATAAGGCCCGGGGAGGAGAGGTCTGATTGTACCAAGGACAAAGCACCAGATAATGTCAAGAGATCGCAAAAGAAACAATATTTACCCACAGAGCTGAAAAGGTTGAAAATCTCCCCCATTTAATCTCTGTAAAGAAGACCATGAAAGTAATGAGGTGGAAACCGTGTGATAGTGTCTCTCCTCTCCCTCTGCCACCTGTCCTGTTCTGGAACTCAACCAGAAAAATAAATTGTCATTTGCCTTTCTAATGATTTAATTAACATTTTAAACAGAAATCTGACCATGCTGAAAGCCTTTAATAATTTCTCGCTGTCATAACATAGAATATATGAGGAAACAGGGGTGGTTCAGTGGTAGAATTACCTTCCGTGAAGTGGCTCTGACTTTGACTTCTGGCAAATGTAAGTCATGAACAGCTGCCAGTAGAGGTTATGTGTTGCTACGATGATGAACAGGTTTTAGTAAAGTTTCCAGAAAAAAGAAGACTAGGAAGAAAAGCCTGGTGACTCACTGATAATCAGCCAGTAAAAATAGTCTAATCCACATCCAAGCCTGGGGATGGTGCAAGACAGGGCAGCCTTTTGTTCTACTGTCCATGGGTTCATCAGAAGCCAGGGACCAATGCAAGAGGAGCTAACAACAGTGGCATAGAATATAAATTCCCTGTTCTTGAGATTCTTCCTCCTTTTTTGTTGACCTACTCTACTAACTATAGTGTCCTTCTCAGGGGTGGGGCCCTCTGATCACATGGGCTAAGCGTATGAGATGAAGCCTTGGCATCTTGCTTCTCAGGAACATTCTGGCTGTACTTCTTCTGCGACAGATTTGTTCATTCCTTTGGCAGTCCGTGGTATTCTGAGTGTGCTTTGCCAGCACCATAATTCAACGTTAGAAATTCTTCTTTGATCTTCCTTATCCATTGTCCAGCTTTCCCCTGTATATCAGGTGATGGAAAATAGCATGTCATGTGTCAGGTGCACACGTGTCCTCAAAGTGACGTCTTTCTTCTTAACCAGATACAGGAGCTCTTTGAAGTAGTTTTCCAATTCAATTGCTCATTGATTTATTGCTTGCTCCTTGCGTGAGCATTGACTGTGGATCCAAGTAGAAGGAAATTCAATGTACTAATAAAAATACTGAGGCACAAACAGATGCAATAGCTTTCCCAAGGTATCATAGCCAGTAAGTGGCAGAATTTGGATATGGGTATTCAAGTTTTCTTTGAGACTTCCTGGTGACCTGCAAGCCAATTCTGAAAACAAGTCAGTGAATCTGCTGTGACTCCTTGAGAGTGAGGGAACAGTAACCACCAGAGAGCTCTGCCCTTGCTTTAGGAAGCCATCTCCCTCACTTTCCTTTACTTCCTGCAATATTTCCCCATCGGCCTCAAGTTCTTAAAGAAAATTAATTGGACACTCCACTTCTATGCTGTGACTACTCTGGCATCTGTTTCTATAAGCAGAAGTCTGCTATGTAAAGAATCAAGAAATAATCTTCTTTGGATTCAGAAATATATAGACTAAACCATTGGTTGTTGCCATTGGCCTGTGAGTGGGCTCTGACTCATGTTATACTTACGTCCCGAAGAATGGAATGGTGCCAAGTCCTCAGCCTTCTGTGTGATGCTTGGTATGTTTGCATTTGTTGTGTAGTGGCTTCCAATGACAGGCCTCACCTTTCAGCATTATATTGAACAATATTCTACTGCAATCTGTAAGATTTCCATTGGGTTATTTTTACAACTAGATCCCCAAGCCTTCCTACCCAATCTTTCTTAAGCTTCAAACCCTATTGACATTTGTTCACCATGGGACATTCTGTTGCTATTTGAAATACCAGTGGCAAAGTTTCTAACATGACAGCCACACACAAGTTACCACAGTATTTAAAAAGCGGCAGGCAAGTGCATTCAATGTGCAGTAATAATGGGATCTCTTATTATGAACCCCCAAATTATACAAACTGAAGCACTTGCTAAAGGCATTCCTGCACTAACAAAGCCCATTTCTGTCCTACCAACATCACTTGGGTCTGTCTCAAGGTACACTTTGGAATAGACCAGAACATGTCATCCTTAGAGAAAGAGGCAGATAGGAGCCATGCATGCCCTATCCTCTCTATCATTTCCCCCCATCTCCCACTGGAAAAGAGTGAGTGAGGTGGCATGTGAAGAGAGGCTATATGTTTTTTATTTTTTTGTTTCCACAGTTTTGCTATTATGGAAATTTCTGCAATTAACATAGGTGATCATATGTCTGTTCATGTTGTACTCTTGATTTCTTTAGGATATAAACTAGTAGAGTGCTGGATTGTAAGGTACTGTATTTGTTCAAGAAAGTACAATACTGTTTTTCATAGTGATTGAAAAATTAATTAGTTCCACCAGCAATGTAAAAGCATTCCTATCTCTCCAAATTCTCACTAGCATTTATTTTCAGTTTTATTGAATTTCACTGAAATGTGAGGTGGTATCTCATTGTTGTTTTAATTTGTGTTTCTCTTATTGCTAATGAACTTGAACATTTCTTCATGTAATTGTTGGCCATCTGGACGTCATCTTCAGTTAATTGTCTATTCGTGTCTTGTGCCCATTTTGATGAGAATATTTGTATTTTTCTTGCTAAGATATTGTAGTTTTCTGTACATTGTGGAGATTAGCCATTTATCTGTATTATTATTGAATATTTCTCCCAATCTGTTGATTCTCTGTGAACTCTTTTGATAAGATCTTTTGATGTGCATAAATGTTGCATTTTTAGTAGGTCCCAATTCTTTATTTTGTCCTCTGTAGTGTGGATATTTTTTGTTATGTTCGGTAGTGTGTTTATGCCTTGTATTAGTTAGGGTCCTTAAATTTGTCCCTATTTTTTCCCTGGTGGGCTTTATAATTGTGTGATTTATATTTACATCTTTGACCCATCTTAAGTTTGTTTTGTTCATGGAGTAGGGTATGGGTCCTGTTTCATTCTTTTGTGGGTGAAGACCCAGTTTTACCAGCATCTTTTGTAGAAAAGTTGAACTCTTCTCCACTTAGTGTGTTCTCGTCCATTATCAAAGATTAAGTGTCTATAGGTACTTGGTAATATTTCTAAGTTCTCAATTCAAGACCATTGGTCTTCGTATCTATCATTGTACCAGTACCAGGCTATAAAATAGGTTTTAAAATCTGGGAGTGAAATGCCTTCTACTTTGTTTTCATATTTTAATAGTGGGCTTTTCCCCCCCAATAAAGTTGGTGATTCATTTTTCCATTTCTTTGAAGATTTGTTGTGGGATTTGGATCAAAATTGCATTGAAGTTTGAAAGTGTTTTGGGTAATAGTGACATTTTCAC
>NW_022111378.1:4663105-4698910 GCF_000313985.2 Echinops telfairi | reverse complement strand
AGAAAATGAGGAGCTCATACCAAGGGCTTAAGTAGAAAGAAAATGTTTTGAAAACAATGATGACAAATGTACTTGACACAATGGGTGTATGTATGGATTGTGATAAGAGTTGTATGAGCCCCCAATAAACTGATTAAAAAAGAAAGGAAATGTTTTCAATTTCTTCCCATTAAGTGAAATGCAGGCTATTGATTTTGCATATATGGCTTTTATTATGTTGAGAAATTTCTCTTCTATACTTATTTTATTGAAATCTTTTATCAGGATACTGAATTTTATGTTTTCTTTTTTGCACTGACTGATATAATCACACAGTTCTTCATTTTGTTTCTGTGCTGCATTACATTGGTTGTTTTTCTTATATTATGCATTCTTGCATATTTGTTATGAATCCCACTTGATTATGATGTATTTATTTACTTGTGCTGCTTTGCTGAATTCTGTTGCATAGGGTTTTATTGAAGGTCTTGATGCCAATATCCATTAGACATCTTGGCCTGTAACTTTCAATTCTGTGATGTCTTTTCCTGGTTTAGGTATCAGTTATGGTTGCTTCATAAAATGAGCTTGGTACTATACTGCCCACTTGTATATTGTGGAGTAGTTTATATAAAATTGGTATTAATTCTAAATATTTGAAATAATTCCCCAGTGAAATTATGTCGACCCCAAATTTTGATGATGGAAGCGTTTTTATAGACTAGTTCTAGTTCATTTCATGTTATAAGCTAGTTGAAATTTTCTACATCATTCTGTGATCATTTAGCTAAATAATGCATTTCTAGAAATGTGTTCATTTCTTCTAGATTTTCAAAATTGTTGGAGTACAATCCTTCAAAGTATTGTGTGATTTTGAAAATCTTGTTTGGTCTGTTGTAATATCATCCATTTATTACTTTTTCATAGAATTTGTTTTTTTCTCAATTTTTATCAGGTTTGCTAATGGTTTATAAATTTTGTTAATCTTTTTGAAGAACCAAATTCTTGCCTTATTTATTTTTTCTATAGTGAAATATTTTTAAAGATTCATTTATATCTGCCCTAATCTTTATGATTTATTTTTTTCTTGTATCTGATTGTTTGTTTTGCTGTACTTTTCCCAATTGTTGTAGTCGATGTATTAAGGTGTTTATATTAAGCCTTTTTGCTTTCATGATGTGTGCAGTTATTGGTATAAACTTCCCTCTGGATACTGCTTTTGCTATAGTCCAAAGATTTTCATATCTTGTATTTTCTTCTAATTTGTTCCAAGGGATCTTTTGATTGTGTTCTTTACAAGTACAGTTACCAAGTGGTTCTGAAGTGTTGCTCAGTTTCCATGTATTTTATTTTTTGGAGTTATTTCTTCTTTCTGTTCTGGGGCATGTATCCATCATATACTGTTCCTTTTGATGGTGTCTCACAGTATTCTTAGGGTATCTTCATGTTTTTTGGTTGCTTTTGTCTTCTTGTATCCTGTTCTCAAGAGATTTATCTTTGAGATTACTTATGTTTTAATTCCAATAGTAAAGCCTGCTGTTTGGTTCCTTTACAACAGAGTCCATTTCTAATAGTTTGGCGATGTCCTTTTGTATTTCTGTTTGAATTGTTGTATTGATTCTAACTTTTCATTCATTTTGTCAGGGAATTCCTGAGTTCTTGAATTCTAGCTTTTATTCTTTCTTGTCTATCTCCATCTAATTTCCTATACAGTTGCTTAAAGTAACTGGAGACCATTGCCATCATGTCCCTCATGGGAAGAGCTGTAGTCCTCTCCTCTTTCAAGAGACCCTTCGGGTCCACGTCTGCGTGTGCTGTAGTGCCTTGTGCTGTTTTCTCTTGTTTTCCACAGTCTACGGACATCGACTGCTGCTTCGGAAACAGAGTGTTATTGTTATTTTTTTTAATGCTTCACTCTGAATTCAGAGTGATCCCCTCATTCCTGTTGCAGAACCTGTGTGGTCAAGGGTTTCCAGGCAATTGGGCATCAGCTTAGCTCAACCGGGAATCAAGTCAGCAAACAATTAAATATGTGCTTCATCGTGGTCCTGGTTTTCAGGTGGTTCCCGACTTGCCAGGGGATACTTGACAATTATTGATCAAACCATCACACTGAGAGAAAGAAGTGACTAATTAGAATAGCATTCATCAAAACTATCTCCTGTTGGGCCTGTATGTCAATGTTGAGGCCAATTATAATCTGGGTCTCAGCTTATAGCAGGCAGGTGTTCACACTGAGTCCTGGGCCAGAGGAGAAACACTCACTCACTACTGAGCCACTATCTCAGCATATACTTTGAGAAGTTTAGTCTTCAGGGAAACTCTGGCACAATCCAAATCATAAGAGGTCCTGTCCGCTAGAGCCAGTCTAATGCAGACTCAAGTCTACCCAAACAGGTGGCATACAACAAGTGAATGGGTCGCTCTAAGTCTGGGGGCTCAGAGACTTGGTGCATCCTCCTGACCAAGTTCCCACTCAACCTCTTCCCATTTATGCTGGAGAAGCAGAGTTGATACACAGAGGGAGACTGGGACAGGGCCATGCACTCTCCACTATAGTCCAGAGCTGCTGGTACCTCTGTGACATCCTGCCAGGGTAGAACAGAATCTGCCACTTTTAAATTTTTGCCCCTATGGGGTTCTCTTTGTCAGTTTCTCTCTGCAGTGCCTTCAGCAATGTGTTGCTTTTCTCAGAGGGAGTTCAGAAGCTCAGGCTGTTACCATCTTTCTGAGACTCCAAAAGTTGTCTTGAAAGAGGGACTAAGCGTGACTCCGATTGCTTGGCCATGTTGTTTCCTTCCCTAGATGAGTCATCTCCACTGACTACATCCCAGGTATAATCTAACTGTTTCCTTCCCTAGATGCGTCATCTCCATTGACTACATCCCAGGTATAATCTAACACATGTCAGAACGTGTTGCAAATGTTTTTAAGAAGGAGAGGAGGGAATGGTTGTTTGAATTTTAACAAATACTATAATTAATCAATTATCATAGATTAAATGCACCGTGGAAAACCATAAGGCCTGAAATATGGAATCGGGCCTGGGGGCTGCCAGGCTTGATCTTTCAAATGCATTGCTTAACTAGTGTTCTTAATGTTGAAAGTGACAATTAATTCAACCAGTAGTCGGAATGGGGAAGGAAAGAGATAATACCAGGTGAGATAGTTAAGGTTTTTTGTTCCAACCTGGCCAATAAACACATATGTGATTAATTGAAGGGTGGAGAAATAAATGGCTCGGTAAGCCTCGCCTTTCTAGTTCTCCAGTCTCTTGCTTTCTGATGGTCAGAACAGGGTGCAGTTACATTAGCCAGTTCCCTGCTTCAGCTGGCAAGGCTCACTTCCTGCAAGACATCCCCAAGGAGAAGCCGCATGGACGCACCCCAGTGCAGCCCTGGGTGCTGGAGCAGCCGTGTGGGGACCCCTGACAGCACTGAGATGCTTACAGACTTTCTAATTTGACTTTCCTCCTGCAGTCAGCATCATTGTGTGTGTTTTGTGAGATGGATGAGGCCGATTGGTGTCGGACATATGGGTTAATGTTGGACTTACGGGCTTGGAGAGCACTGGGTTGGGAAGCTTTCTGAATGTACACTTACCCTTTATATAAAACTCTCTCTTATACATATGAGTTTCTGTGGATTTGTTTCTCAGACTAACACACTAGGGGAAAAGGGAGAGGAAAGACTTGGAATACAGCAGTTGAGGACATAATATATATTCTGTTTCTCCCATAACTGTCTCACTAGTCTGCATACCTCTTACAAGGTGTGTTAAGCTGAGTTGACTAGAGAAACAAATCCAGAGACACTCGTATATGTATAAGAGAGAGCTTTTTATGAAGAAAAAATCATATAGAGAGAAACATCCAGCCCAGTCAAATTCTAGTCCTGTGATAGGTAGGGTTGAAGTGTGGCAATGAGCCCATGCCCATGGAATCCACTGATCGTATCATGTTCCTCATCATCCTGAAGCAGCTGGCTTGGTAGAATGATGGAATGGCCTCCTAAAGACACAATTTCAGCTCCAACTACATGGCATCAACTTGCAGGGTGGGGCAATATTCTCCAGGAGGCTGTATATGCTTTAAACCAGTGGCCAATATATGTTCCTATGTCTCAAATAGACAGAATTCATGGGTCCAGGAACCAAGGGGTGATGGCTGGAGTGACACCATTCACTATTAATCCTAGTGATTCACTTGCAGCATTTTTGCTTCTTGTCCCAGAAACCCTATGTGCTTTAGGCCAGGAGGTCCTGGTCCTGAAGAAAGGACCTCTTCCACTTGTAAACACAGCACAGATTCCACTGAACTGGCAGCTGAGAATGCCCCCTGGCCACTTTGGGCTTTTCATGCCTTTGGATCAACAGTACAATGTCACTGTACTGAGTGGTGTGACTGATCCTGATTACCAAAGAGAAATTGGACTGGTACTACATACATAGTGGAGATAAAGGAGAATGAGTCTGGAATCCAGGAGATCCTGTAGGCCTCCTTTTAGTACTAGTATGCCCTGTGATTAAGGTAAGTAGTAAGCTATAGCAATCCTGACAGGATGTCCAATAACACAGGGCCCTCCGGAATGAAGGTCTGTCACTCCACCAGGCAAAAAAACACAGCAAGCTGAGGTGTTGACCGAGGGCAAAGGTAATACAGAATGGGTAGTAAAGAAGGTAGTTCTACCTATCAGTTACGACCATGTGATCAATTACAAAAGCGAGGTTTGTGATTGTCAGTTTATTTTCTTTATATGTGTTTATTGACTATATTTCCTTTGTTCATGTATATCAGATACAATTAGAGTCAGTGTGTTTTCATTTATATGTATGATAGATGTTTGATGTTAAGTATAACTGTAATTTCATTAATGTCTGGAAATTGTATATGACTAATGAATTGTGTATAGGTGCCAAGTTGGCAAGGAGTGGATAGTGATAGGTAGGTTTATTGTGCCAGCCTGGCTAACAAACGCATGTGGGATTAATAAGGTTGCAGTTTAATTGAAGGGCAAAGAGATAAATGGCTTGACAAGCCTTGCCTTTCTGTCTCTTACTTTCTGCTGGTCAGACCAGTGTGTGGCTGCCTTAGCTAGTTCTCTGCCTCAACTTGTGAGCTACACTACCTGTAGGACACCCAATCCATGGACAGTGTCACTACAGCTTGAAGATCCTTGAACACCTGCTTTGCCATACTGCTGGTGTAAACAGCACTTGAGCTGGGGACTGTCAGACCCTGTCATCTGGCTGACTGTTGGTGGCCCACCCTGCTGTTTGCTGCCTGTGGCCAGACTGCCTGTATTTGTCTACAGAAGACTCAGCTGTCTGCTTCCTGGACTTGCACCCAGCAGCCCTCATGAGTTGAAGGACTGCCAGTGTATTAACTGTCTCATGGAAGTGGATTGATCTGAGCCCTCTATACTGCTCTGTGGACTAATTAGCTGTTTATTTCTTTGTGGACTAATTAGCTGTTATATCTATAATTATAAGTGTCCTGGTTTTGTTTCTCTAGAGAACCTTGTCTAACACATTTCCATAACTCTGATACTTGTCTATAAGTCCCTCTTCAGCCACATGCAATGATGCAGAATTCAGGAAGATCACAGATCGCAGCAAAGTTATGTGGATCCCATGGTGGTGGTCCTGGCAGCAATCAGAATCATCCAGCAGGAAGGGGGAAGGCAGAGAGAGAAGGGAAGTTTCCCAGGGTCCTCCTTATGAGAAGGTTACACCTAAAATGAGTCACCATCAAGCTGTGACCCGATTGACAGGCTAAACTGCACTCCTACACTTCTATATATCTTCAGGTTGACATGAAATTATGTAACTACCACACAAGGGTTCATGGTTGCTCGTTAGTATTTGACTCCATATTTTCCCCTGTTAGGCTTACAGGCAGAGGGTAGAAAGAGAAAATTAACATGGTTCTCAAATTCTGGTCTGTAGTCCTTTGTAAATCTCTGAAACTTTATCAGTGGTGAGAAGTCAAAACCATACTTTTTGTAATACTTATATGTTATGTGCTTTTTTCATGCATGGTACAAATATTGAAGACCATGTTTACTTCACAAAGTGATGGATACACTGTGGCTCTTTAGACTTGGACACTTGTCAGGTGTGTTCTTTCTCTACAATAAATAAAGTGAGTTTGCCTTGTCTATGAAACTTGTATCTCCCATTGTGGCAGTTTTCCAGTGCTTGATCTTTTTGTCCCTTCCAATTTTATTGAAATGTTACTTATTTTAACATTAAGTTTATTCCTTTATTATAATATGATATAATATATATATACACACATACACACATCATTGTCGTTATCTACCACCACGTGGCCTTTGATTCATTGCAACTAGCTCATGAACAATGGAACAAAATGGCTCCTGATCTGGGGCCATCTCCATGACTGGTAGAGATTTCCATTGGCTGATTTTCAGAAGCAAACACTCCGCTCTTCCTTTTAGTCTGAGTGTGGAAGCGTCACTCGAACCTGTTGAGCGTCGTGGAAACAAGGAAGCTTTCACTGACAGGTAGTATTTGTTCATGAGGCGCATGGGCCAGCATAGAGCTCGAGTCTCCTTCATGAAAGGCGACTATTCTACCACTGAATTGCCAATGAACTCCTCATTTTTACTTAAATG
Organism: Echinops telfairi; assembly: GCF_000313985.2. Taxonomy (NCBI): domain Eukaryota; kingdom Metazoa; phylum Chordata; class Mammalia; order Afrosoricida; family Tenrecidae; genus Echinops; species Echinops telfairi. The sequence continues at coordinate 4,692,293 of NW_022111378.1, read as the reverse complement.
TTTGTTTCTCTTCTAGTAAATGTTGAGAGGTGATGATCCCATTGCAAACTCTTCCTTAGTTTTTAAAAGTACCAAGATATACTGAAACCAAAGAGGCTGAGAAACGCTGAGTAAGAAACACTTTTGGTCTCGCTAAATGAAATGCAAGATTCAAAAGGGTCTTTTTTGAACTGACTTTTGTCCTACTAGTTGCAAAAATGGAATTGACCTAGTAAGCACACATGCTAGGAGGAATTATGAAATGCCCCCTGCTTTTTTTGTCTTCCACTTCCCCTTGTTGCTTTGCCCTACCTTTCTTCCCTTCTTTTCTGAACTTCTCCTAATGATCTGATTCTGTATGTGTATCTCTGTCTCTGCCTCTCCGTCTGCCTTTCTCTCTCATCATCACAAGCGTTTACATCAGGGAAATATCTTGGCATGGTTGAATAAATGGCAAAGGATAAAAGAAGAGTCCATCAGGTTAAGGGTTTTTTTTTATCTTTCCTGCCCAAGATCTTCCCAAATAATTTCCTTCTTTTTGCCTGGTTGAATTTTATGTTGTCAGTGAATCCACATGCAGAGCTCTGAAATGGGAAAAAAAAAAATGTATTATAAACTTGTCTGTGATTTAGACACCAAAAAGAAAAAATGAGAAAAAACTATGTCAGTGAGAATAGAAATAACACACACAAAATGACAAATGCAAATGTTAGAGATCATTCTATTTTTGTAAAGCCTTGAATGTGTCCATTGCCCCTGAGATAGCTAGCCTGTGTTATGCTGGTTACAGATGTTGCTGTGATTACTGTTGACAAGTGTGGCTGTGCACAGGCTTAATGAAGGCAAGATTACTTGTAAGGCAAGAGACATTGAAGCAGGATGACAAGGTAGACAGATTAAGATTCTCAGCTAGTCACTCTTGTTGACCATTATTACACTTTCGAAGTGACGTCATTAATGTACTGCCAAATCAACTGGGCTGTAGTACATGTTATAAAGAGAGATCACCGAGGGCTGTTGCTTTCAGGGAAATGAGGCTTATGCCACATAGAGACTCTGACAGTAATTCCACTAGGGGGAGATGAACATTTCCTTTTTCTCATTTGTAAAATTCCACTGTGAGTTTTCAGTAGCCAAACACTTCCTCAACCTGGGTATTAGTTACAGAGATAGACTTGGACTAGAGAGGTAATTAGTCTTCAACCAGGGAAATCTTACCTGATGCCTCAATATACAAAGAGAGAAGTGGATCTGCCTGTTCAAAGAAGCGATAAAACAAAAAACCAAACTCACTGCCATCGAGGCGATGCCAACTCATAGTGACCTTACAGAACAGGGTAGAACTGCCCCTGTGACTGTCTGAGACCCTAACTCTTTCCAGGAGCAGAAAGCCTCGTCTCTCTCCCACATGGAGGCTGGTGGTTTCAAACTGCTCACCTTGTGGTCAGCAGCCCAACTCGGAGCCACAAGGTCACCAGAGTTCCTTAATTAAGGAAAAGATCATGGAATTAATAGCTCCATTCTGGATCCCCACTGAGTCGCTGCATTTGCTGCAGGGTGCTTTGAGATTAAAGAAAGGAGATAGGGCAAGCAGGAAAGTGTACATAAAAGACATTTTATTGTGCACAACCTCTACTTTGGAAAGCCACAAATAAATAATCCTGATTCGGAGTTCTGCTTCCTCTGCTAACAGTTTGTATCCCCTTATCTGTGCTTTATCATTCAAGAATAACCACACAAGAACCCAACTCTCACTAAATCTCTTTGTCCTGATTTTCTTACCATTGCCAATACTATCCTGTATGTTCGTGGTATGTGAAGCTTATCTTCATAAGCTTGTGAACACATTAGCTCATCCATGATGCCACTGAAATCTTATGCGGCAGGTAGGACCATCCTCAAACTGGAGATGCAAAAACAGGACTTAAAATAGTGCAGGATTTGAAAGGTCACACAGCAAGGAAACCCAATTCCCTATCCCATATTCTTTACTTTCAAAGCATGTGAAAATATCTTTATGACTTTCATTGCCGCTCTCTACACATTGGGAAACCTGACCCCCGTCTCCTCTTCTAGCCCATAATCATTCAGCAGGGCCTTTGGATTCTTCTGTACTTACTGTGTGAAACACAGGCTAGCTTATCCAGAAATGGCTTTGACTTTTTGTCTACCTCTGCCTTCTGTTCTGTTTCCTTTTTTAAACCAGGCCAGCCACTGGACAGGCAGAATGGAGAATTTAAGTTTTTGTCTCTACAATGTAATGTATAGTTAGAGGATCACGGGCTGTGGGTGTCCATTGAATTCAAATACTCAGTCTCTATGTACAGAGACGAACTCCTCCTAGTTTGCCATTCTCAGTTTTAATACTGACAGTCCCACTACATGGAAACCCCCTTATTCCTGGGAAATTAGGAGGGTTGGATATCCTAAATTAGAATAATTTAGTAGATTCTTGATGGAGCCCTGGTGGTGTAGTGGGTTACAAATTGGGCTGCTAACCACGTAATCAGCAGTTCAACCTACCAGCTTCTCCGCAGGAGAACGATGAGGCTTTCTGCTCCTGTAAAGATTTCCAGCCTCAGAAACCCCAAATAGAAATTCTATTCTGTTCTATAGGCCGGCTATGAGTCTGAATCAAGTCAATCACAGTCAGAGTGAGCAGTAGATGCTTGAGAGTCCCTTGCTGGCACAAATTATTCAGCACTGATCTACTTACTTGAAAGCTGTTGGTACTAACCCACCCAGCATTTGTGTGAAAGAAAAGCTTGTGGATCTACTTCCGAGAACTCAGCTAGGAAAACCCCATGGAGCATAGTTTTACTTGGACCCCCATGGGGTGATCATGAGTCAAATTCTAGTCAACAGCAACAGTTTGGTTAGTAGGTTGATGGGATGCCAGTTAGATTAGCACTCACACAGGAAAAGATCTCAGATATAAAGAGACAAGAGAAGGAGCTTGCCTTTGGAAGTTTAACCTAGATTGTGTTCTGTCTCCAGAATATAGATATTTTTGGCAGAATGCTTCCTTCATTCTTCTCATAACCTGAGCTGTGGGATTTTGAGCACAAACTTGCAGACATTTCTAGCCTGTTGCCTATGGATCTTGGAATTGCCAGAGTGAAAATTTGAGTATTGATTTGAGGACAATAATTATTTGCAAAAGAGTGACAGATGCATGTTACATAGAGCCACCCATTTAATCTAAACAAGGGATTCAAAAAGAGTTTGTGGAATAATGGAATTATAAGATCATGACATTTTTCCATGACATTTTTAAACTACTGTGTATTTCTTTTCATCCCTAAGGAGAGTAATGCCAGCTTCATAGTAAGCATCAATTTTTTCTTTTGCTTTTCATTTCCAGTTGCTTTTAGCATCACCTTGTCAGTTGACGTTTATTTTAAAATATTTAAAGGGTGAAAGAAATCACTAATGAACATAACTCAATAATTCATAATCAATAATCCATGTAAATAATGAATATGGAGTATATCAGTATTATCCAATACTGAAATAAGAATAAATATATTTTATTTAACTTTCTGATGTTTTCTTAAGAGGTGTTGATTATTTTATTAAGCCTAAAATTTGTATGAAAGATATCAGGAATATTGGCATTGATGAAAAAAAGTCAAGTAAACAAGGAGAAGTGATGATATGCTCATTCAGATAATATGACAGGAGATTTGGATCATAAATTCAAGATTTTGCTCATTTATTATAAAGTTTGCAGCATGTGCAATGAATTATTTGTGAAAAAACAATGTTGGTAATCGAAGCATTCATTGATGCAAGTGGAGGGAAGTCAGAGTATGTTGAGGACAAGGCCTTAGTTGTCAAAAAGCCTGGATTCTGGTCTGTCCTTACTCAGCTACCAGCTATATTACATCCTCCGGTTATGTGTGTACCTGTTTTCTCTTCTATCTTCCTCTCTCATAACATTGTGAAAAGATGACTTGCAAGTACATCTATAAGTAGCAAGATCATGTGCAAATAAGAAGATCATTTGAAAAGTCATTGTCTCTGTACCTAGACCAGCGTGCAGTTTATCATTATTCTTATTAATTGATCTTGGCAACACATTGCAACCCCAAGTACAGCACAATGGAGTCAAATAATGCTCAGTCGTGTGTGATAACATGATTGGTTGCTGATTGGACTGTTATAATCAATGGGACTTTCGCTGATTTCCGGATGTAGCTAGCCAGCCCTTTCTTCCTAGTCTGCTATAGTCTGGAAATTCTAATGCAACCTGTTCAGTATCATAGCAACACACAAGCCTCCCCAGACAGTCGTGGTTTCACATGAAATGCATTGACCAGGAAGCAATATATAATAGATGCTCAAATATTATGCATAGTGATTGCTTTAGGATTTGATGGGTAAAAGAAGGTATCTTTACATTTGATAAATGAGAAAAGGTATTAAAAGTGTAAGCAGGCCTGGGGAGAATAACAAACTCCCCAAGGTGAATAAGAGCTAGTCTGAAAGGGCAAAGGGCATATGGGTCCTCACATAAGAACTAACCACACTAGAGAGATACAGCACCTTTTGCTCTAGGGGGGAAAGAATCAGGTGAATAAATCTTTAGCTAGCTAACTTCTCCTTCTCCTGGTCTTCCAAACTTGCCTTCCAGAAGCCACACCCAATCAGAAGCCCGAGGAGCCATTGTTAGAGCCCATAGCAGCAACCTTCCAAGGCATGGAGAAGAATGGACCTGGAGAAATGTGGCGAGTGATTTTACGTGTCTACTGGGCTAGGCTCTGGAGTCAATCTGTCTTTGGGAAGACTAGTCTACTTGCTGTTACGGAGATGGAATCAATTGGTCTTATCTTCTATGATGTGGGTGAGTCTCAATCTGTTCAATATATTTAGAATAAAAAGGGAACTTCCCTGGGATGTGTTCTGCCTACAGACTACAAATATTTGCTTTGGCACAACTCTGCAATAATCTCAAGTCTGTTGCCATTTATGGATTTTGGACTTGTCATCCCTCAATAGTCACGTATGTCAACTTTTTAAAGTAGTTATCTTTGTTATTCTCTCTCTCTCTCTCTCTCTATATATATATATATGATATAGATATAGATATATATCTATATATATACCATCACACACATGTGATGGTATGTCAAAAGGTATTGTTTTCTCAGATTCTAGTTCATGCATGCATACATTTATTCCAAACAAAACTTATTTAAATATGTCTCTGCAATTAGTAGGTTACAATTTGTCTTGTAAACCGCAAGGTCAGCAGTTCAAAACCACCAGCTGCTCACAGGGAAAAGACGAGGCTTTCTACTCCCATGAGTCTTGGAAATCTACAGGGGCACTTCTGCATAGGTTCGCTGTGAGTCAGAATTGACTTGGTGAAATGAGGATTTATTTTTCCTTCTCTTTCTTTGTGGTTAGCGGATGGCTGAAGACAAATCCTCTTGTCTTCAATACACTTGTCTTAGTCTCACTTAGCGTAACTTCAAAGAATATCCAATCAAAATATTGGCTTTCAAGAGACCTGCTCGATCAGTTAAATTCAAAGCATATAAGTCAACTCAGAAGGTTATGAAGACTATTTTGGGGGAATCCAAAGACATAATCTTGACTTTTTCTTGAAGGACACAGGATGATCACAGGAACTTAGTATAATTAAATGATAAGAAAATTGAAAATTGCATTAATAAGACCTGAGACTGTTTCACCCAAAATGTTTTCTCTGCCGTGACAATATGCTTTATAGTTGCTCTTTCAGACTTCCTTTAGTTCCCCAAGTTCAAAAGCAGCAAAACCACTGTTTGACATGGTGCAAATGGCATAGCGCAGAATTCCTCAGGGAAAGATGAGAACAGAGAAAACACTACCTTCAGAAGTGTATAGATTTAAAGGGAAGGTATGTCAAGAATAATAACTTCACATTTGTTAATTTTGTTTAGTAAATATCTCTCTGATTTTGTTGCAATGGGTTTTGAATCACCCTCCTATAACAACCCATTTCTGTAGAGTCAATTCTGAGTCATTGTACTTCCAAGGCTGTCATCTTTATGGAAGTGGATGGCCACCTCTTTCTTCTGTCAGTGGCTGGTGGGTTTATATTGCCCACTTACCAATGAGCAGCTGAGTGCTTTAACCAGTATGCACAAAGCTTATTGTTCCTCTATCTCTATAGACCTCGAAGACAAGGAACAAATAGAAAACATGAAGCATAGTAATTGGATCTGCATAATAATGTTTGAAAACAAACTAGCTGTAAATTTAGAAATTAGTTTGACACCTTTTAATAAAGAAAGCTAAGACTCATTTCCTACAAGATCCCGACCTCATGCTAAATATATCTCTATTCTGAAAATCACCCCAGAGCAATGAAAAATGTATGGTCAGAGACCAACCTACCTGTGAATATTTATAGCAATGCTGTTTATAATCACCTCAAGTGCCCTTCAACATATGAATGGATAAGCAAACGGTGGCACAGTGGAATACTACTCAATTCAAAGGAACGACTATTGATACCGCCATTTGATAGAAGAAATAAACAAGGTAATATAGTTCAGAATTACAATACTGAACATCCGTGGAGACAAAGCTGCCACGATGGAGACGGAACGTGGTTTCTCATGGCGGGGCCAGGGGATGAGGATGAAGAGAAAAAGATGAGGGGACAGAGTTTGGGTTTGTGACAGACTCTTCTGCTGATGGATAGTGGTGGGGGGGACATGTGTCTATTCTTTGTCCCACTCAGCTGTACACACACACACACAAGCTCACTTTTTTCTATAAGACAATTTAAACATTAAGAAGAAATCATTATATGAAATACATTATGGGCAAAGTTTCTATGTTAGACTTAATATTGTAAAGCTACTAGCAAAATATCTGTCCTAAGGTTGAAATTGAAGAAGGTTTGATGCAAAACAGAGAAAGAGAAAAGAACGGCAAAGATGAAATGGCATCCTTGTCTGGGAGCAGTCGTGTGTGACAGCGGTTCTGAGTGGCAGAATTAGAGACGAGAGGACCGAGCCAGTACATCCTCTCCCCCAAGATGGACAGAAAAGAGAAGAAAGCGGGAAGGGATTCTGAATCCCAAGGATAGGAACTATTGGCACATTTCAAGCTGGAGGTGAAGGACAATCCTGGAAGCGAGGAACCAGCCTGGCTTTGGGCAGCTGATTACAATGAGTGAGTGAAGAGGGGAGTGTGGGTTTCCGGGGATGGTGTAAGAGAGACAGCTGGCTTGAAGCCCACTGTCATCCCCCAGTTGATGACCTTGGACAATTTTATTATTTTCCGATGACTGCTGTACCGCAGTGCAGTAACTGGGTTGCTTTATATATCAGAGGTTTTTCATTCTGTTGTCTTCATTAATGTTCTCTGTTTTCTTTCTGATGTTGCAATAATGTCCATTGCAATGGCTACACAGGACTCACAGGCAAATTTCATGATTAAAGGGCTTATGAAGGACATTAACAATTGTAATGCCTGTGAGAAATATTCAGGGTTGGTGATGTAGTTAGTTTATTGTGATGACCTGGAGGATAAACACATGTGGGGTTAATTGAAGGGTGGAGGGATAAACGACTCAGTGAGCCTCACCTTTGAAGTTCTCGGGTCTCTTGCTGTGTGATGGTCAGATCAGGGTGCAGCTGCCTTAGCCAGTTCCCTGCTTCAGCTGGCTAGGCTCACTTCCTGCAAGACATCCCTGAGGAAAAGCCACATGGACTTACCCCAATGCAGCCCTGGGTGCTGGAGCAGCCGTGTAGAGACATTTGCCAGCACTGAGATGCTTACACATTCACTGACTCAGCTTTCCTCCTGCAATTGGCATCATAGTGTGTGTTGTGTGAGTTGGAGGAGGACTTTGTGGATTGGTGTCGGACATATGGGTTAATGTTGGACTTGTGGGCTTGGGCAGCACTGGGTTGGGATGTTTTCATGATGCGCACTTAACCTTTATATAAAACTCTCTCTTATACATGAGTTTCTGTGGATTTGTTTCTCTAAAGTACCCAGACTAACACAGTTGGGTTGTTTATCAGCACATGCTACAAAATTCTTTTAGGTCTTCTAATAAAAGTCCAAAGGAGCACATCATCCCTTTGTAAGCCTCAGCCTGAGGACTCTCAGCTCCACCTCTGTGGGTCAGCTAGCCCAGCTACCCAGTTAGATGCCAGAGAGCCATCTCCCACCACCCCCCTCCCCAAATTCTACATACCAGCCTCCAGCGCAAAATCACTCTGCTTTACTGGCTCCTTAGGTTGGGAATCCACTACTCTGTCCCACGCTCTGACTCCTGGTTCTGCTGCAGCTGCTGCTGCTGCTGCTCTGAGGTTATAGCTGTCTTCTGGATCCCGGAGGTTCAGGGCGCAGGCCAAAGGATGCTCTCCTCTCCTGGATCTTGTTGGTAATGAGACCCAGCCTCCTGCTTTCTGGAAGGCTCATTTTACAACAGCAGGAGATCCTGTTCACAATTATTTACCAGTAGTATCTTCCCTCACCTTCTTACCAGACCCATGAAGAAAAGGGTCATTTGATGGGAGGTAGCCATATTAACTAATTCACTGCTCCTGCAATCATTTTACAGTATCAGGGGTAGAAGTCCAAGTTCCAAATTAAGGGCTTAAGCAGGGCCATGTTCTCTCAGAAAGGCCTAGGGGAAGAATTTTTCTTGTCGCTTCCAGCCTCTGATAGCCCCAAGCATCCTTTGGCTTACCGTCTTAGCTAACGTTTGTCTTCAGCTGGCTTTCCCTGAGACTGTTAAAAAGATATCAGTTGTATTGGATTAGGAACCACCCTACACCCAATGACCTCCTCTTAACTGATTCGATCTGTAGACACCTTGTTTTCCAAGTAAGGTTACATTCAAGGTACAGTGTTGAAGACTTCAACATACCTTTTTGTCTTCAACATACCTTTCAACATACCATAACACTTTTTAAAATAACTTCTTATGCACAAAAGCAGTTCAGAATCTCTTCCCCGTTGGACTACTAGGAGACTGAAAGGAGATCACATTTGGAGTACTTTCAGCTGGATGTCTGGGCCAGAGGCGATGCTCAAAGTTCATTAAACAAAAGGCTACATGCAGATCAGGTAAGGACTGTGGAACTCAGACATCATGCATTCCCCCCCACCCACCCATTTTATTGGTACATAATTCATATATCATACAATTCAATAGGTCAATCCTGTTAAAAGGATTTGTACCACCATCACCACAGTCAATTTTAGAATATTTTCTTTCCTCTACTCATTAGTTCCCCATTCTCCCCACAAACTCCTCTGCCATGCCCTTAAGAAACCATTAATTAAGTTACTGTCTCCATAGATCTACCTATCCTTGGTTTCATATAGAGAAAAGCATACATGAAACAACAACAAAACATAGGACTGTTATTGAATATTCTCCTTTATGGCATCACTACTTCCTACTCCTGCCATAGGATTATCTATCTTTTGTCATGTATATTTCTAGTGTTTCCTCAGAGAGTGAACAGACTCGACATCTCCATCATATTTATTTGGGGGTTATCACTGGCTTTTCTTAAACGACACATGAGTGGATATGGCATGAGCTTCAATATGCTTTTTTGCCTTGGCCTCACTAAATACTGTCTGGGATGTCCCAAAGGGTTACTGCCATTGCCAGCTAGCTGAAAGATCAGGATTTTCCAGTACACTTGGAGAAGACTAGGATGGCGAGCCACTTCTTAAAATTCAGTCCTTGAAAGCCCCATGGGAGGGCCGTTCTACTATTACACAAGAAGTTCCCCTAACTCAGAATCAATGTGATATCAGCTAGTACTCTCCTTGTGAACTGAATACTAAGACTGCTTCCCGCACTTGCAATACTAAGACTGCTTCCCGTACTTGCAATACTAAGACTGCTTCTCGTACTTGCACTACTGCTGTTCCTCATTGGAAGATTTTGCCCTTACTCACTACTGCCCTTTCATTTGGATCACAAAACAGATAAATGGCACAAATCAGAGCTTAATCCACAGCCCACATCAGAGCCAACCTAGGGGGTGCTCTGAGTGAGAAGTAACCATTTGCTGTTGCACGTCATGGAGATTTGTGAGATGGGTTGTTATTCAGCATTATTGCGGCAATCGCTGATGAACACAGGAAATGCCTTAACTTCAGTTATCCTCAGTTTGTCCTTTGTAAAAGGAAAGTAGTATTTCCTTCTTCAGGACATAGCGCAATGGTTAACACGCTCTGCCACCCACCACAAGGTGGGTGGCTCCTGGGTACCACGAGGCACCTCAGAAGAAGGTCCTGGTGATCTACTCCCAAACACCGGCCATTAAAAGCTACAGAGCACAGTTCTCTAATACAAATGGAGTTGTTGTACATCAGAAATAAGTTATGGCAACTGATTTACCTAGTAGGACACATTTAAAGAGAAATAAGGTGATATATATCTATATATACCTATATATATACATGTATCCTATGTTTTTATTAAATATCAAATCAGTCCGTTTCCTTAAGTTTTAGTTGCATTGTTTCAAAATTAAGTCTCAATCAATTTATTTAACCGTTTTCTCAAAACTTTGGTTCTCATGTTGAGTGGCCTTTTCTGCCGTTGTTTTTCCCATAGACTTAGCACTGTACTTACTACTAAGCAAAGGGAAATAAATGAAAGTTACCACTATGAAGAGAAAGGCTAGGCTAGAGAGAATTCTAAAAAGTTTCCCTTTGTTTGTCTACCTCTGAAATGCACATGAAAATAGGAAGCTCCCCGATGAAGGGATGCCAATGGGGTTACCTGAGGGGATGGATAAGCGAGTGCTTTGTCATCTGTGAAGGAGCCTCCAGGGGTTAGGATTGGTTATTCCTTCTACCACACAGAGTCCTCTTTATTCTGAGTTATGTATCCTCATGTATAAAGCTACAATGTTGCCTAGAGAAGGAGGTAAAAAAGCAAGATTGCATAATACTTTTCCTAACAATAAACTTACTTCTTATTAAAAGTAGTCCTGTCTTATATATCCCTCTTGCCTTAACACACTTCCCTCAGTATCCAAAACCTCGGCACCTCTTCAGGGCTCTTTAGCAGCAGCTGTAATATTGCACCGACACACTGTGATCAGATGGCAAATGGAAACTGCAAATCTTGAAAAAGATGGAGGATTTTCCAAAGATGAAAGGAGTGATTGAGAATTTCTATAATTCCATGCAAAGTAATTGACAAATGCAGATCTGACAGCTAGACCAGTTAATAATTTAATCATTGAAAAAGGAAAAATTGACAAGGATGATGACACGATACACTTCAAAAGACCATAATTTGGTGATCTGAATATCAGAGAACGCAGGGAGACCTTGGGGAAAATTGATGAAACAGGAACTGTTGTATTCTTTTTTCTTTTTGTATCATGTTTTTTATGTGATTCCTTTGGAAATTGATGACAGCAATTTTATTCTTTATAAATTTTATAATGAACATGCATGAAAATATAACCTATGTTTTTATTCAACATCAAATGAGTCCATTTCTTAAGTTTTAGTTGCATTGTTTCAAAAGTAAGTCTCGATCAATTTATTTAACTGTTTTCTCAAAACTCTGGTTCTCATGTTGAGTGGCCTTTTCTGCCATTGTTTTTCCCATGTGTAATGAATATCTTCTCTGCTTACTATTTCTCCCTCTTTTTACATTCAGAGCAACCTCGAAATATTGTTTTTCCAGCGATTTCAGAAGCTGCAGCTTCAGAAGCTATGGGTCAGTTAGGGTAAGGCAGGCAAGCGTCAGTACGAGGTTTTAAAAGACTGTCCTGGATACTTTGCAGTGAGCTACTTTATGAAGCAGGATCAATGCACTTTAATTACATGAAGGGTAAGAAGCGAATACGAAAGTAAAAGACGGCTGCCGACTCTGTTTCCATCATTATTTTTGAGTGACTATAGTGGGGTACACGTTGGGCTTCTATTCACAAGCTTAACAGTCCAAAACCACCACTCTTACCATGGGAGAAAGATGAGGCTTTCTATTCAGTAACGATGACCATCTCAACAACCCACAGCAGGCCATTGTACTCTGTTCCATAGCATTGCTATGAGTCAGAGTGACTCCATGGCAGTGGGTTTGGGTTTTTATAGCCAAGTAGTATAACTTTGAGCCTTTTTCTCCACCATTAAAAGAGAATGATAATATTTATCCTGCAGGAACTTTTGGGAGATTAAATGCAATAATATATATTATTATTTGGAGATTAAATACAATTATATAATTGTATTTCTATAAATACACGCTCTGCCACCCACCACTGATTTGATATTTAATAAAAACATAGGATACATGTATATATATAGGTATATATAGATATATATCACCTTATTTCTCTTTAAATGTGTCCTACTAGGTAAATCAGTTGCCTTAACTTATTTCTGATGTACAACAACTCCATTTGTATTAGAGAACTGTGCTCCATAGCTTTTAATGGCCGGTGTTTGGGAGTAGATCACCAGGACCTTCTTCTGAGGTGTCTCGTGGTACCCAGGAGCCACCCACCTTGTGGTGGGTGGCAGAGCGTGTTAACCACCTTGTGGTGGGTGGCAGAGCGTGTATTTATAGAAATACAATTATATAATTGTATTTAATCTCCAAATAATAATATATATTATTGCATATATTATATAGAGTAATGGGGTGGTTCACCCACATTTATTCATGTCACTGAAGTTGACAGAGATCAAAGATGGCACCCGTGAGTATTGAGCGCCGCTACAGCTGGATAGTTGACTAGCTTTTGTGGATGGGTGATAGTGAATAGGGAAAAAAAATCCTGTAAATTAGTATCTAATGTTAGCATGATGTGTAGTCTTCTCATCATGGAAAATCCAAAAAAAAAAAGAAAAGGAAAAAACCCACAAACTCAATGCCATCTAGTCAATTCTGACTTATAGTAAACAGTAAGATATAATTCAACGCCATTCTTTAGAAAAGGCCTCCAAAGTTGGAGAGAGAACTCTCTGGGAAGTCATGGGAAAAAGGAGGAGGAGTGCTTTGATTTTTATATTTGGAGATTAAATACAATTATGTAATATAGAATTTTATGTATATATATCCACTAAGAATCAGACACTTCTAAGACAATTAACTTCAAGTGGTATTATTGTCATTCGTGCAACTAGCCTGGTAACTCTATGCGCTAATGGTTTTGTAGAAGCAGGAACGAGGATTCAGTAAACGTGAGCAACTTTCTTAAGGTCACCATAACATCTAGAGTTGGAGGTGGGATTTAAGGCCTGGTGGTGTGGTTATACATTGGGCTGTGATCTGCCCGGTCGGCAGTTTAAAACCACCAGCAGTTCCACTGGAGAAAGACTGGGCTTTCTCTGCCCATAAACAGTTACAGTCTCAGAAACCCACAAGGCCTTGCTATGAGTTAGCATTAACTTGATGGCACTGAATTGGGTTTGGTCACCTCCAATACCCTTACTCCTAGGCACAGAGGAGCACACCCTATTGCTGGGGTGCAGATGAGAGTATCCCAGAAAGCACCTTGAGATTTCATCTCTGGTAATAATATTTATAAGAAAAAACCCTCTCATCCTATTTCATTTACTCCCTTTGATAGAACCCTGAGATAGGCATGGCAGTTAGAATTCCCACCTTACCAATGAGTTTCTGTGATTGAACTAAGGTTACGTGTTTCGCTAGTGGCAAAGTTGAGACGTTAATGGGCTCTGTGGACCCTGCACTGCACTTTGCATTTCCCAGTTCTCTTTCTCAGAGCTCTCTGTTGTGCCTTGGCATCTCGGTATTGTGACTGCGGGCTGTGAGATGGTACAACAGAAAAGGCAGCAGGGAGGGGCAGCTCTATCCTACAGGGCTGCATCTCCTCTGTATCCCAGAGAGTCCCATCCATCACGTTGTCACTTCAGAGCCCCTGCTGATGCATGCTCAGAAAGGGTGAGGACATATAAATATAATGGAAAGCAGTCAGGGGCCAATTTTCCCTGTTGAAAAGGGAATTGCATTTCTCAGGCATGTGGGCAACGAGAGGTTGATTAAACATGAAAACATTTCCACAAAGGGGGTAGCAAGGAAGGAAGTCTGCTCATGCGTGTTCTGAGAGGGAATTCTCCCGCAATAAACACAATTGGGTGCCATCCGTGTTTCTAACAATTCCATCTGACTGACTATCTTGTTATAAAATTGCTTATTTGGGCATCTCGGAGACGTTACTGACCCATGTTCCCTCATCCAACAGGTCACACCATTTTAAAATGTTCAGAACGGAGGTGAGATGTGAAATCACTTAAGAGGTAATGGGGTGGTTCACCCACATTTATTCATGTCACCAAAGTTGGCAGAGATCAATAGTTTCTTTCAAAGATGGCACCCATGAGGATTGAATGCTGCTACAGCTGGATAGCTGACTAGCTTTTGTGGATGGGTGATAGTGAACAGGGAAAAAACCTGTAAATTAGTATCTAATGTTAGTATGACCTGTAGTCTTCTCATCATGGACAATCAAAAGGAAAAGAAAACCCCCCCACAAACTCAATGCCCTCTAGTCAATTCTGACTTATAGCAATCAGTAAGATATAATTCAACGCCATTCTGTAGGAAAGACAACCACAGTCTGAGAGAGAACACTCCGGGAACTCATGGGAAAAGGAGGAGGAGTACTGTGATTTGAAAACAGACCTTCATTCTTCATTCTTACTGCTCTTTCTCAAATATTTAGTCTTAACATCCCTTTATAACTTTCTTAACTTAATCTCATCATTTACTTCTCAGAATTTTTCATCAAAAATTGATTATTAAATGTCACCATTGCAATTATTTTCCTAAGTTTCTGGGAACCCCATTATTTAAGGGCTCCCAGCAAAATGCTAAATATGTAACCCTGTCCCAAAGATATCTTTTTATTTATGGATTTATTGGTTAACCGATTCCTTTAACTCTTGTGCTTAGCTTTTCAAAACTACTACACATTTTTCATAACTTATGAAATAATTTTATAAATGTTAGTTGAGAGTCTTTTGGGGATATAGAGATTCCATCCCCTCTAATTAGCCATAGACAATTGGTAAAGAAGATGAGGGTAGAAAATCTAACTTTTAGGTGAATTTCCCCCAAAACAAACTCACTGCCCTCAAGCTCATTCCTCCTCAAAGAGGGTGAAGGAGCTCTGGCAGCTTCCTGGTGAAGTGCTTGACTGCTAATTGAAAGGTTGGCAGTTCTAAACCACCAAGAGAAAGCTGTGACAGTCTGCTTCGGTAACAACGACATCTCTGGGGACGATGGGTCAGTTCTACTCTGCTCTCTAAGGTTGCTGAGTTAGAATCAACAGCAGCAGGTATACTAAGCAAACTCTCTCTATCATTTGTACCTTATACCCACTTGAGACTCTTGCAATTTACCTAAAATTCTTTATCTTCAAAGTCCAAAGAGCCACAAATGAAAATAAAACCAAATTGTATTGTCACATATATTATCCATGTAGGCTCTCTTGAAGGAAATTAAAACACTTTTGATTCCACCCAGAGGGGTATGACAGGTAAGGTGAGGGCCCTGGGGGTGCCAGTGTGGAGTTTCTCTTAACCACCAGTTTCCAGTTGTTAAGAGATTATTTAGAAAGAGAAACGGTCATCGCCAGAGGCACCATCTTTGCAGATCCACCTCTGAATCCATCTCTGGCCACCTCCCTTCCCACTAAAAAGATAAAAAGGGAGACAACATGAATACGCACTGTCACGAGAATGCATCAATATATTGAGCATTCCTGAAACGCTGAGGGGCCCTGGTGGTTTAGTGGTGAAGTGTTGCACTGTGATCCTCGTGATCGGCGGTTGAAAACCACCAGAAGCTCCTTGGGAGAAACCTGGGCTTTCTACTCCCGTTTGCAGTCTCGAAAACCCAAAGTGGGTTGCTATGAGTCAGCTTGACTCCATGAGAGTGAGTTTAGATGCCTTAATAAAATTCAGCAGTTAAAGGTGACAGAAATGCAATGCTATTTATCCATATTTTCACATGGATCCATCTCAAAAATAGAATAGCGAGCCAAGGATGAGGAGGGGAAATTTGATGGATCCCTTTTTTGTCTTGTAACTCTCACCATATGATTGGTGGGAATATGCAAATAAGGTACTTATGGCCACCAAGGAGCTTGAACAGTTTGTTAAGAATGCAGATAAGGTGTGTGAAACCCATATGGAAATGATACCATGAAAATAAATTCTATAGAACCCCAAATGAGAGAATTATTTGATTTGGCATCCCATTTGGCTTAAAATGTGTTATCTCAGATGCACAAATATGTGATGTCACCACTATCACTCAAGAAAAAAAGTTGCATTCTTTCAAGCTGGGTTCCCCAAATGCTGAGAACTACCTAGACCCAGGAGACAGAGGCAAACAGCTGGCGCAAGTTCATGAAAAGCAGCAGCTGCAGCAGCAGGGAAACAGTAGTAGCAGAACCAGGAGACCACTGTGAGATGATGCAGTAGGCTTTCTAACCCACAGAGTGAGACAACTACAGTGGCATGTCAATGCCAATCCACAGAGGCAGAGCATTGAGAACTTTCAGAAGGAGCCTTCCCGGTGGAAAGTTGTGCTTTTGTTGTTGGCAGATCTACCTTTGTTGACTCACAGATTGATAGAGTGGGGCACCTTTGGGCTGAGACATTATGGAGAGGAAGTTTGCTAGCAGGGTGGGATTCCTCTGGACACATCAGCAGAGCTAAAGAGCTTGGTAATCTTGTCACATCAGAGTAAAGTCAGGGGCTAGCACCCTGGGGTGGAAAAAAAGGCCTACCGGATATCCAGGCTGAGGAGAAGCTGTTTTGACTGAAGAACTGTAACCCGAGTCTGTCCTGAATTGTAATTTTTTTTTTTTTTTACTTTCCTAAACAAACTCCTATAACTGTGGGTGAGTCTGGTCTGTGAGTTCCGGGTGACCACTGTGAGGAATTCTGGAACCTAGCAGAGAAGCAGAGAGAGCTGTGGGAGGGATGGTTGGTGTCAGAATTGGTAAAAATATTGGAAGACAGAGATACGACTGACCACCTCACAGCAATCAGTCTTGGGTTGTTGATGGAGTTACTGGATTTCCTCACTGTTTGTGAAGTTGGATGAGGGGATCCAACTTGCTGCACCACTTTTACAAGAGAGGTGTGAATGGCTAGTAGAAAGAGCAATTAACTATGACAACATTTATGCAAAGTTCCAAAACATGAAGACATTAAAGTATAGATAGGCACATAGGTCAATATAAACCTTACATTTAAGATAGTAGCTCTGGATGATGGACGTTATAAGAGAGACTCACAGGGGGCTTCCACTACATATGTTTTCTTTCTTTTTGTTTGTTTGTTCCCAAAGGCTCGGACACAATTACAACAAAATAGTAAGGTTTAACAAAGCTTACTAGTGGGCACAAGGATGTTCTGTTTATTATTTTATATACTTCTCTTTTATATGATTGAAATATTTGATAGTGAAATTGTTAAGCTTTGAGTACTAGGGAAAACTGTGATACCCAACCCCCTCTCTGAACCCTTGCTTTATTGAACAGAGCCTCAGACTCACACAAATGTTATAGTGTCTGCTCAGAAGTGGATGGGGAGCAGAGGGGGAGCCCTGGCTCAGAGGAACATTCCATCAGGACCTCTGTGTACTAATGCATTGCTGAAGCTATGTTGTGCTCAGCAGTACATTTTGAGCAACCAACAGAGACACCCTATGTAAATGTTCCAGTGAGAAAGCTAGGAACATGGAAGTAATAAACCCAAGTTCCTTCATTCCAATTCATCTCAAGGCGAGACAAAAATGGCTGTTTCGTATCAAGAAGGAAGCTCTATTGAGATTTAGTAAGCTGATTATTGTGTGAATAATTTTTATGGTAAATTGCTGACACAGTCAGAACATATGGCGTTATTAGCTGTAATTCTTTTAGTCACATTCTCACGCTCTTTTCATATTCTCATTATAGGAGTTACACCTCCATCGAGAGATCAGAGATTTGCCAACAGCTTTGTAGTGAACTGTTATGTTTTTCTTCTAGCAACCCTGATAGGAATCTTGAAATGATTTCTAATAAAGTATATTTAGAAAGAAAAGACTTTAAATTGGCAAGGTTAAAACATAGGTTCTGTTGTGTTCTGTTTTTTCATACAATCTGCAAATATCAATTTGTGGCTCACATAAAACAAAATTATGGGTACGTCTCCAAGATGGAAAAAAATAACACTAAGATGAAAGGCGGAGAGAGTATTTGGGGCATGCCTCTAGCCAGAGCAAGTTGCAAGCTGCATGTGGAGCCCCACAGATACCACCACCAATCCCTTTGTGGGGCAAGTAGTAGCTTGTCAAGTAGCCAGAAATCAAGGGTGATGGCCGTCATGTGCATTGTGTATGTGCTTGTGGGTTATTGATGAGTGAGAGGCAGCAGGGTGACTGTGTAAAAGCCTAGCGGGGCTGTTAGGCACCACTGTGTCAGTTCCTTCCCAGTGACCTTATGAACCACAGAACAAAACGTCACCAGGTCCCGCCCATCAGCCTCAAAAGTGCTCTTTTGTTTGAGCCCACTACTGAGCAGCTATTGATTGACCGCATACTGTAGATCAGAATCTCTGAGGTGCTAGTGACAATGCCATGTGACTGTCCCTGCCTTATTGGAAAAGAATGTAAAATTGTCACAAAACAAATGTAAAAGTGCTCACAGGGGCTGTGGAGGACACAGATATTGGAGCTACACTTGAAGAACGTGAGCAGGGAGTTCAATGAAGTCTTCCCTGATGAAATAATCAATAAGACTCATTCTCAAGTTGTAAGGGAACATACAAAGACCAACATGTCAAGAGCACATATTTGGCCAACAGTTATATTTTGACCGTCTACCAAGTGCTAGTTGATTGGGATACATAATCAAGAGAGACAAAGGTGCTCTCCTTGAGGAACTTAAAGGCATACAATGTGTGTCTCCAGGTGGAAGGGGAGTAGAAATTTTAAATAGAATAATCAAGGCAGGCTTCATTAAGATGAATAAAAAGCTGTGTATTAGTCTGGGTACATTAGAGGAACACATCTACAGAAACTCATGTATAAGACAGAGTTTTAGATAAAGGTTAAGTGAGCATCAAGAAAACATTCCAACCCAGTGCTGCCCAAACCCACAAGTCCAACATTAACCCATGTGTCCAATCCCAATCCACAAAGTCCTCCTCCATCTAACAAAACACATACTATGACACCAACTGCAGGGGGGAAGTTGAATCAGTGAACTTGTAAGCATCTCAGTGCTGTCAGGGTCTCCACTTGGCTGCTCCAGCACCCAGGGCTGCATCAGGGTAGGTCCATGTGGCTTCTCCTTGGGGATGTCTTACAGGAAGTCAGCCTTGCAAGCTGAAGCTGGGAACTGCTAAGGCAGCTGCACCCTGGTCTGACCATCACAAAGCAAGAGACCTGAGAATTAGAAAGGCGAGGCTCACCGAGCCATTTATCCCTCCGCCCTTCAATTAATCCCATATATGTTTATCAGCCAGATTGGCAGAATAAACTAATTATCTCAAGCTGAAATTGAGGCAATTATCTCAGCAGATACCTGGGGGGGGCGGGGGGCGGGGCGGGGGGGGCGGCGGGGAGGATGCTTCAGGCAGAGAGGACAGCCAATTGCTTTGTTGGGAGGATGCCTGGCTTTTCAGTAAAGAAGGGAGAGGAGAGGACATGGAGTAGACAGAGGGAGGGAGGAAGTGGTGAGAGTTAGGTAAGGGTAACAGGCAGCATACACCCTAGAGGACTCTGTGGGCATTATTGAGCTTAGACTTTCACCCAGATGGAGAGGGGCAGCCCTTGGAGGGCTTTGAGTAGACACAGGACATAGTCAGATTTGTGTTCCAAAAGTCCTTTTTTCTGACTGCTTTACTTAAAAACCACCGTTTGTCTGTCAGTGTGTCGTGCTGTGGTGGCTTGTGTGTGGCTGTGATGCTGGAAGCATGTCACAGGTATCTCAAATGCCAGCAGGGCACCCAAAGTGAACAGGTTTCAGTAGAGCTTCCAGACTAAGAACAGACAACAAAGAAGGAATTGGTTGCCCAGTTTGGAGGAAGCAGCCCCTGATAACCTTATGCATAGCTTTGAAACATTGTCTGAAGACCTAACGAATGGAAGCAGAACATTGCCTGGGGAAATGATGAGTCCCTCTGGTTCAAGGGCACCTGAAATGTGAGTGAGGATCAAGAGGCAGTTGTGCAAACAGAACAGGTAATACTGAATACTGCATGGCATAACATCAGGAAAGCTATGCATTAGGGTTGTGTGCTCTCACATTACGTATTCAATCTGTGTGCGGAGGAGATGATCAGAGAAGCTGGGTTATATGAAAAAGAATGCAGCATCAGCATTGGAGGAAGGCTGATTAACAATCTGAGATCCGAAGATGACACAATCTTGCTTGCTGAAAGTGAAGCAGACATGAAGCTCTTGCTGATGAAGATCAAACATTACAGCCTTCACTGTGGACTACAGCTCATTGTAAAGAGGACCAAAAGCCTCACAGCTGGACCAATAGGTAACATCATGATAAATGGAAAACAGGTTGAAATTGGAAAAGATTTTGTGTTGCTTGGATCCATTACATGTGCTCATGTAAGCCACAGTCAAGAGATCAAAAGATGTGTTGCTTTGGGTAAATCTGCTGCACAAGACGTCTTTAGAGTATTGAAAAGCAAGGATATTTCCTTGAGCAAATGCGTGCTGAACCAAGCCAGGATATTTTGCATTGCCTCATATGCATATGAAAACTGAACATTGAATAAGAAGAATGAAGACGAATCAATGCATTTGAATTGTGGTGCTAAGGAAGAATATTGAAAATACCATGGACTGCTAAAAGGATAAATTGATATATCTTGAAAGAAGTATGGCCAGGGTGCTTCTTAGAGGGAAGGATGGTGAGCCTTCATCTTACATACTTTGAATAAGTTGTCAGGAGAGGCCAGTCCTTGGAGAAGGACATCATATTTAATAATTGGAGAGCCAGCAAAAAAAGAGGAAGGCTCTAAAGGAGATCAATTGACACAGTGGCTGCAATAATGGGCTCTGGCACCTGAATAATTGTGCGGATGGCACATACCAGGTGGTATATTTTTCTGTTGTGCATAGGGTCGCTATGAATTGAAATCTACACAATCGCACCTAACAACAACACATTTCTAAAAGAGATGCTGAGTATAAGTGGAAACAAAATTTGCAACCTGAGCAACTGGAAACTGGGAATTGTCATGCAGGGGGAACAAGATGGAAAAGGGAGTCACAAACCAAACTCACTCCATCAAGTCTGCTCAGAGTCCTAGCAATTCTAAAGACAGGGTAGAACTGCCCCCATGGGTTTCTGAGGCTGTAGATCTTTGTGAAAGTAGAAAGTCTTATCTTTATTCCTGAAAAGATGACAGAAAATTTGAAATTGAGTCCTAGCCATGCTTAAGGGGAGGTTTCTACAGAACACTGAGTTGGCAGATGGGAGAAAAGAATTGAAGACAGAGAAACTGAGCTGCCTTGGAGAACCAAGCAGACTGCTCCAGAAGTTTCTTTGCAAGTAGAAGTGGAATATGGGGCTGAAGCCATCAGTGAGAGGGAGGAGAAGAGTAAGGCTATATTGTCTAATTTTTGCAATTTGGGAAAAATAATGACAGGCTTATTCACAGATGGGAATACGTGTGGTAGATAAAGATACTGAAGAACCTGGCATGGTCAGGTGTGCAGACCTTTGTAGGATAGTCTGATGAACTGGCTTTTTATCAGAGCAATGGGAAGCTATTAAGATTTCAAACAGAGAGTTTTGGCAATGTTGAATTTATATTTTGACCAAAATACATTGCAGATTATCCAGTGTAGTTGTAGGGAGCATACAGGTCGTCTCTGACTTAGGATGTATTTGTGTTACAACATATTGCACTTACAGCAGCCTGGGTTTTGTTTCTGCCCATCTTATTATAAATTGCTTGGATGCTAACACAAAAGCTGACAGTTTGAACCCACCAGCTTCTCTGTGGAAGAAAAATAAGGTAGTCTAATTCCATAAAAATTACAGCCCTGGAACCCTTATAGGGCCACTCTACTCTGTCCTGAAGTTTCACTAGGATTTAGAATCAACTTGGCTGCAGTGGGTTTGGGATTTTTGTTTTATCCTATAGCAATCTGTACTACATACAATGTTTGAGGGTGTAATTGGCTGAGGCTATCAGTCTCGGGTGTCCATTTGCAGATAATGTTCAAAGATAAGGTTTATAAGAGATCCTGAGAATAAAAGTCAATAACAACGAAAGAGTTATTCAACTCACATCAGAACTAGCTTATAATGGAATCATCAAAAAAAAAAATCTCTTTGTAAGTCAGTCTCCCTGAACTTAATATGTGCCCAGTAATGTGCTAACAATTCTTTATGTATTTTAGTAGTTCTATTCTGACACACATGGGGTTTCCACAGTTGGAATTGACATAACAACAACTGGTTTGTGCGTTTTCGGTTAACTCAATCATTACAGCAAACCCTTAGACTAGATGGCATCCTCCCATGCATTTTATAGATGAGGTTATAAGGCTTAGGCTGGTTAAGTTGCTTGTCCTAAGTCATCACACAGCAAAGAATTATCTGATGGAGCTAGGGTTAATATACAGGTAGTTCATTTCCATTCTCCCATTCCACTGGTTATTAGGGTTGAGGTTACCCAGTATTATCTTTCATGATGCACCCCCACCTGGGTGAGAAGGGCTGGCTGGCTGACAACACCCTCTTACCCCCTCAGGAGCATCATACCCCTGCTCCTCCTGTTCCCACCCCCACAGCTCCCCTCTCCTATTGCCCAAGGCGTAGAGTATATCCTCCTCTCTGTCCAATGATTGGTACTACAGACTGCTCACCTATACCCTGACTGGTACGTGATAGGGGTAAGGAGGTCAGTTGAAGAGAAGGTTGGTGATGAGCTACCACACTTGGTGACAGGTGACACCAACCCTTGTGACTGGCAGTTTCACCTTGTGAATTGGTCTTTCTGCTAGTCTGTGACCCTGTGGTCATTTCGGTGTCACCCCTCTGACAGTGTCAGGGGTATGGTCTGCACCCACCGCTCCTTCTTGGTGATGGGATGTCATTGTCCTGGTATCTACATCATAATGTGCTACTGGTCAGTGACTTCTGCAATTTAAAGCTAGCAGAGCTCTTAGACATCACCTAACCCAGCCCTTTGGGAAAACCAAATTAGAGGTATTCAGAAGCAGTCATGTGCAAAAATAATCATAGTTTAACAGCGCTAGTGGGAGGTTGCTATTTAAAGCCCTATTCTGGGAAATTCTTTGTCAAGGCAAGAATCCTTTTGTGAAGCAAATAATCCACTCTCCAATTTAGCTTTGAAGAAAATGTTGTTCTTCAAACATCAGGTAAATCTTTAAAACTAAGAAATGTCAGAGAATGTTTTTATTATTCAGGGGAGAGGAGCTGTGCTGAGGTAGCATACAGACAGATAGTGAGAGAAGGCTATCTGAAGACCAAAGGAGGAGTCTTTGGTTGTACTGCGAGAGGCATGTCACTTTCAAAACTGACAGTATATTGTACTTTCCAGTCACTTCACCATGAAGGGGACTGTCAAGTGATTATAATCTACTTTTTCAACTGTGAGTAGCTTTGAGGACATAATCTTACTCTCCAATACTCTTATTTCCACCTGAGAACTGCTCCCCTCCTATCCCACTGCCACTCAGAGTTTCTGTTCATTTCAATGTTAAGTCTATCCTCTGCTCCCTAGTTTGAGCATATGATCAGGCCTGGCTAATCAGAACCTCTCTGTGCTTTCATCTAAGCTGTCTCTCTCTGGATATGAAAACACAAGAGCAAAACTTAGGGCTACAAATAATCAACCTGTTTCCACATGGAAAAAGCTATCTGGGACCAAATACAGGCAGAAGAACACAAAGAGGTAACAAAAAGAGCATTAAGTTGAACTTTAATGAAATTACCAGAAATCTTAGTTTAGCTGCATCCGAATCCAACAATTTTCACCCATCTTGGATTTTCTGGTATTTTAAGTAGAAAATAGCCACGGTGGCTCTTTCCCCAGGTTTTCCTAGATAAAATAGGAATAAGAACACAGCCTATCTTGTAGCATGCAGTAAGGATCACATTAAAGAACATATGTGAAATGCTTAAAGCAGTATCTAGAAACTATCAACCAACTATGGCTGTATAAGCAACCCCAAACTGAGCTTCTGGCAAGTTGGTGGATAAGGCAAGAAGGCTACTCAAGATTCTCTACCACAATGGCCAGAGCAACAACATGAAATAGATACACATGATGGTCCTAGAACCCTAGCTTCAAGGGAAAGGAAAAAGAGGTGGAACAAATACCAGCTAGAAAAAGACACTGAACATAAACAATGAACCAAGAGACATACAGAGTCATGAGCTGCTAAGTAGCCTGACACTGTGTGGCCATTTGAACTTTTGCAAACAGTGTTCCAATATAGCAGGAAACTGGAAAATATGCTTTCTTTACTCAGGACTGGGTAAGTGGAAGAGTGCCCTCGCTGGTCTCTGACAAGTAGAAAAGTACAATATCCTCCTTGTTCTCATGCCCTCACAGTGACCAGAAATGTGGCTATTCTATGCCCACCTAGTGACCGATGAGAAAACCTCCCTAGGCTGCCCCTTCCCTACTTGAGGTTAAAGGCCCATGTTTGGAGGCAAAAGCTCTCCACTTCCTCAGCTTCCGGAGCACTCAGTCCTGGGGTGGGAATTTTGCCCTACCTGTCTCCTAGACTGGCAGAGACACAGTCCCAGACTGAGTGTCCCACCCATAGCCACCCTTTTCACTGGTGGCCTGCTACCTCTAGCATTCTCCTTTTGTTTTTTCTTTCTTTCCCTCCTCTTGTGTTCTTTTTCCATTTGCTCAATTCTGTCCAACTATTCCAACTATGTTTTTGGATTTTTGTCACACCAGGTGGGAGACAGAAAAGAGTACACATTGCAAGGCACAACATTACCCACTTCATGAATGCCATGCCTCTCTCCCACACCACCTGATCAGTGACAAATGGTGACCAAGATCAGCTCAGCCTGGCCTCAACTGCACTAAATGAACAGTGAACAGAGATTTGAATAACTAATCCTACCCTCCAGGAGACAGGTTGTAATAATCTGAGTGCTGCCAAACTAGCAAGCTAGCAAAGTAGCATACCCACAAATTGCCTGGATATATAAAATCAAAATAAAGAAAAAAATGACCTAGGTGAAATGCACCAGCATACAATCAACACCACCACAACCACCACCACACACAGACACAGATACACAACAAGATAGGATGGCTCAATCACATGGGCAAAAGTCATAACAAGAAAACCAACCTAGGAAGAAATTATATTAAAACTATCTAAGAAGAAATTCAAAAGAATTATATTTAGGTACCTTGAGAAGATTGAGATTAAGATCAAGAAAAACAAAGACAAAAACACTGGAAGAGTTCAGGAAAAACAAACACACAAACCACAATGCCACAATAAATGTAAAATTAGAAACCATACAAAAATAACAAATAAAAATCTAGAAAATTAATACTAAGATTTCAGAAATTGATAATATATTGGAAGAGGAAAGAAGTAAAATTAAACTGTTGGAAGATAGAATTAGTGAAATTGGAGATAAACTTCTTACTATTTATGCTTGCGAAACTCTCATAAAATAGAATTTTAAAAAAAGTCTAAGAATTATATGTAAAACCATCAAGCGGAATAAATTTATTTTGTCATCAGAATTCCAGAAATGAAAACAACAAAAAGAAAACCAGGAAAAGTGTCGAATATTTTTGAAGAATCTTTCCAAATATCATAAGAAACATAAGATTCAAGATCTTTAATGAACTCCAAAAACAAGAAATAGAAATCACTAAAGCATATTATAATCAATATTATAAATTCAAAGACAATGAAAAAATCCTGAAACCACCTGAAAATATTGACAATTACTTACAAAGGAAAATCAATAAAACTAGTGTCTGAGTTCTCAATAGATATAATACAAGCAAGAAAAGAATGGAATAATGAATATGATACCCTAAGGGCAGGGGAGAATTGTTACTCAAATATTGTGACAAAATTTTAATATTTGCAGAAAAACAGAAACTAAGGGAAATTGCAAAACCAGAAATATGAAATATTACAAGAAATATTCAAGGGAGTTCTTCAGTCAGAGAACCAGCAATATCAGACAACAACCTGAGATTCACAAAAGTGGAAGGATCATTTACTCACCAACCCAGACATTGAAATATTCTCAGTAAAATAAACCAGCAATACTAAAATAGTGGATCAAAGGTGTCATTTTGTAAATGAGAGTAATTACTAAACAAACAGGAAGGAACAAATAATGTAGTTTCAGAAGTTCCACATAAAGCAAAGCTTCAAAGAACATTAATAACTTTCTCATCAAACTATGGACCCAATGGAAGAGCCCCAATACTTAAATAAAACTTTAATAGCATTGAAAACAGAGACAATTTCACAATAGCAGCAGACGACTTTAATATACCATTTCCATGAAGAACAAAACAAGCAGAAAGAGACTCAATAAAGACACAAAGCTAAACAACCCAATAAGTAAACTGAACCTGAAGGACTTATAGGACACTCCACCCTACCAATTAAGCATAATATACAATGCTTTCCAGTACACATGGAAAATTCTCCAGAAAAGACCATATATTAGGTGGCAAAACCTGCCTCAACAAATTTTTTAAAAACCTGAATTATTCTAAAGCACTTTGACAGATAATAATTCTATAAAATTATAATTCAACAATGCAAGGAAAGGGGGAAAATACGTGGAAGGGAATCAATAGTGCTTAAAAGTTACTAGGTAACAAAACAAATAAATGAAATGAAAATTGCTTGATTTCGGTAAGATTGAAAAAATACATAAAAGTCTTTGAAATGAGACCAAAAAAATGCTCAAGGGAAAGTTATAGAAATAAATGCACAAATAAAAAAAAAAGAAAGAGTAGCTCATATCAAAACATTAACCCAACACTTGCAACAATTAGAAAAAGAGCAGTAAATAAAAGTGTACAATTCCCCCAAAGAAAGAAAACAGTAAAGATTAGATTAGAGCAGAAATAAATGAAGCAGTAAACAGAAAATTATTGGAACGTATCAATAAGCCTAAAAGTTCCTCTTGAAGTCATATCTGACACTCAGCACTCATGCCAATGCTGTGCTAATTTTGTTCTTCCTCCCTCCCTCCTTCCTTTCTTGCCTTTATTTCTTATTAGGTATTTACTCTTCCTCATATCCTTAACTTTTTCTATTTTATGGTTTTCTCTTCCTCTTTTCCTACTGGTTTTCTATTTTATCATATGTAGTAGTTATATAATCTTATGTCAATTTGAGGAGTAAGAGTAAAGCGGTGGAGTCTAGCTTGTCAATCATTGTTTAACCAATGAAGCCTCTGTGTGGGCATGGCCTATTCATGAGGATTCTGGGAACTCTTGTATTTGTTCCTCTTTGGAAGTGGGAGAGGCTCTATTGACAAGGCTGACTCCCTGAGAGACATTCCTGAGGAGAAGCTACATGGACCTACCCTGATGTATCCCTGAGTGCTGGAGAAGCCATGTGGAGACCTCTGCCAGCACTGAGATGCTTACAATGCCACTGGATCCACAAGATTCCCCATCCACTGGCCTGTAAGCTTCCTGCATTCAGCTTCAATGCATGTGTTTCATGAGTCAGAAGAGGACTTTAGAGATTGCTATCAGACATATAGGCTAATATTGGATTTAAGACTTGATCTGGACTGGGCTGCGATGTTTTCTGAATATTCAATTGCTCTTGTATATAAACCTCTTTCTTATAAATATATGTCTGTCTATGAATTTGTTTGTCTAGTCAACACGGACTAACACCTTATGGTACCTTGGGAGTGAGCTACGAAAGAAACAAATCATAAAGATGGAGAGTAGATGCTTATTTGACTTCTGCCTTTATGCAGTTTATTGGAAAGTTTTCTGGAAAGAAAATGGGAAGTATGATTATGTTGTTTAGTTGTAGTCTTTGACTATTCCTTGGTTAAATGGCAAAAATGAATGTTGTTAATGTATATTTTGAGCTCAGGGTAGAAATCACCATTTGAATTTCTCAGAGATCATGCTGGTTAGAGAAAATGGCTGACAGAAGGTCAAAGTGACTGACAAAGCCTGTCTCTGGTTTGATGCTTTCAGAGGCTTAATCCCATATTTTTGTGTCAATTGAATGGTTTAGATAAGGATTTAGATAAGCTAGATAAGGATTGAACTTGACTGTTTTAAGAATTGAATTCAGTATATGATTCTACTTTGTTTATACTGATTTCTTCTGCTTCTTATAATGGATATACGGATTTATAGAAATGATTTTGGTGGACTTCTGGGAAGGTGGCGATGGAGTAACACCTACCAAAGGGACTCCGCAGAAATCAGCCCAGGAGAGTTACTAAGAGGGAAATTCAATATTGCTGGATTGCAGGAGGAGCATCATAAAGATAAGTAGGCACAGATCTACAAGGTTTTGAGGGGCTTGGGGTTTTTGGCTTACCACAGTGGAGGTCAGCTAGGGTTTGACCTTAGCCCTGCCACTGTCTCTGCTGGAGCTGGGACCATTTTCAGCAGGCGCAGAACTGTATCTCAACACAGCTACAGCTTGCTGCAGCCTCAGGACAGGGATTGAACCCTTGCAGTGCCACAGGCAGGGCTCAGAGCACAGATATATAGTTATGTTTGTTTCCTGTCTTCTCTCTATCCCCCCAGTCTCAGCCAGCTTAGTTTCCCACCTCTTTGTCTCTTGCCTGTTTTCTCACACTCTACTGCTGACCTCCAGACTACTCCCCTTAGCCTAGAGCATTTACGCCTGCCCCTCACACAGGTGAGCTCCACCCTGTGCAGCATAGCCTGAGGCTGGGGAAGGCCAGGCCAACCACCACCGGGGGATACTCTGCCCAACTTCATGCTGGAGAATTCTTTCCTAGTTGGCTGGGGGAGCTCCCGTTTTTCCTCTGTTGTCCCACGTGGCTGAGGGAACTTCCTCCCACCTACCTTAGTGCCTCACATGGCCAACACTCGCCAATATTCAAAGATGCTGCAGGAACCTCTTTCCAACCTCCACAGTGAACTACCTGGCCAAGGCAATTCCTCCCACCATTTGCGGTGTTCTACACCAAAGCAAGCAACCCACCACATTCTG
>NW_022111378.1:4660181-4661886 GCF_000313985.2 Echinops telfairi | reverse complement strand
ACACACACACACACACACAAACACATATGCACAACACACTAATAAGAAAAGAAGGTAGTAAAGCACACAAGACAAAAGGTATAAGATGACATCACAGAGTCCACAGATGGAAATAATAAACCTGAATATCAATGGCGTGAATGTGGGCATTAAAAGACTGAGGCTAGCAGACTGGCTTAGAAAACACAACTCATCAATCTGCTGTCTACAGGAAATACACCTCAAGGCTACAAAAATAGGCTGAGAATCAAAGGCTGGAGAAAGGGATGCCAAGCAAACAGCAATTCAAAAACAGCAGGAGTTGCAATCCTGATCTCTGATAAAATTGACCTCAAAGTGCAAACAATAAAAAGAGATAAGGAGGGACACTATATAATGCTCAAGGGAATGGTAAATAAAGAACAACTAAGCATTGTAATTATATATATTCCCTGAATGAGACACCCGCTAAATACATTAACCAAACACTCCAAAAGATGAGAAAGAAATCACAGACTCAACAATTAAAGGGGGTGGCTTCAATAGTTACACAGTACTATGAAGGATTGTACTTCAATGAATTCAACAACTTAGAAGACATGAACAAATTCATGGAAAAACAATCCCTTCCTAGACTATCCCCAAAGGACATCAAGAATCTCAATAGACCCATAGCAATAGAAGAAATAGACAAGGTTATCAAGGGATTACCAACAAAAAATCCCCTGGACTAGATGGCTTTACTGGATAATTCTACCAAGAATTTAGGGAAGAACTAACACCCATTCTACACAAATACTTCCAGAACATAGAAAAAGATGGCAAACTCCCGAACTCCATCTATGAAGCTAGTATAACTGGTACTAAAACCGGACAAGGATCCCACAAGAATCGGGAACTACAGCCCAATATCCCTAATGAACATCGATGGAAAAATCCTTAACAAAATACTGACCAATAGAATGCAAAAATATATAAAACAAATAATTTACCACGGCCAAGTGGGATTCATACCAGGGATGCAGGAATGGTTCAACATACAAAAGATGATTAGTATCATTTGGCACATTGACATGAAAAACTATAAGAACCACATGGTAATATAGATAGATGCAGAAAAAGCATACGACAACATCAACACCAATTCCTGTTTAAGACCCTTGAGAAGATAAGAATGGAAGGACAATTCCTCAAGACAATACAAGCTATATATGAAAAACCAAGAGCCAACATGGTAGTCAATGGAGAAAAGATTAACACGATCCCACTGAGAAAGGGGACCAGACAAGGATGCCCCTTGTAACCACTCTTATTTAATATCATACTGGAGGTTTTAGCTAACAGCATAAGGCAAAGAAAAGACATCAAAGTTATTCATCTGGGGAAGCAAGAAGTGAAACTATTGTTATTTACAGATGATATGATTTATATATGGAAAATCCCAAAAGTTCCACAAGGGGAGTAATGGAAGCAATAGAAGAGTTTGGAAGAGTGGTAGGATACAAGATCAAAAAACAGAAGTCCATCAGACTGCTATACACATTGGATAAAACCACAGAAGAAAAGATCAAAAAGGTGGTAGCCTTCACAATAGCCAAGCACAAATTGAAATATCTAGTGATATACCTGACTAAAAGAACAAAAGATCTATATGAGGAAAACTTAAGAACACTATTACAAGAAACCAAGAGGGACCTCAACAAATGGAAGAATATCCCATGCTCGT
>NW_022111378.1:4654419-4656335 GCF_000313985.2 Echinops telfairi | reverse complement strand
CAGATAGGGTAGGGTGGAAAGGGGGAACTGATTGCAAGGATCTACATATAACCTCTTCCCTGGGGGGTGGACAGCAGAGGAGAAGGTGAGGGGAGAAGTCGGATGGTACACGATGTGACAAAATAATGATTTATAAATTATCAAGTGTTCATGAGGGAGGGGGAAGCGGGGAAGAAGGGGCAAAAAAGAGGAGCTGATGTCAGGGGCTTAAGCGGAGAGCGAATATTTTGAGAATGATGAGGTTAATGAATGTACGAGTGTGCTTTATACAATTGATGTATGGATTGTGATAAGAGTTAAACAAAGTCCTCATATAATGATTAAAAAAATGATTTTGGTAAGTATGAAGATAGAGGGCTTGTAAGCCCACATCCTCAAAATATTAATTTGATCTTTAGATGATTTTAGGACACACCTACCCCATTGCCTGGATATAGTAAAAAAAGAAAAGAAAAGAAAAGTCAGCTGAAGCAAGCTAGCATGAATCAACAAATTAATATAATAACACCCATATTGTCTTGGAGATAAAATACAATTTTAAATCACCCAAATACGCACACACAAAATGACAAGATAGCTCAAAAAATTAGATAAATGATGTTCCAAAGGAAGAAATGCTATTGGAACTACCTGATATGGAATTCAGACAGTTTACACTTGGATCCTTTAAGATTGTGAATTGTCTTAACTGAATAAGAAGGAAACTAAAGGCCAACTAAGGGGAAACAGAGACAATTCTAGACTGTCTCAGGGAAACAATAAAGAACAAATTAACAGAGAAATGTAAAACTAAAACCATACAAAACAGTTCATAGAAATCCTGAAGATTAAGTCTCAGATTTCAGAAATTGATTATGCATCGGAAAGGCAAAGGAGTAGATTTGAGTCACTGGAAGACAGAATTTATTGAACTGAAACCAAATTTCTTAATATTTATCTGTTAAAGTAACAATCAGAGTAAAGAAGTAGTGTGTGTGTATGTGGGTGAGGGTCCTGGAGAGAAGCACCCTGAAGAATTATGTGGGACTCTATCAAAGGGAATTATTTATATTCGATTTTGGGGGGAAATTTTTAAAAATTCAAATTTAATTTGAATTCCAGAACAGGAAGAGAAAACGAAAGTAAAAATAAAAATAATTAGGAAATTGTCAAAAATTATTGGGAGAAAACTTATCAAATGTTATAAAAGATGAGAAGATATGTATGCTAGAAGCTCAAGAAAACCCAACTAGGATAGATCTTAAAAGAAAAGCTTCAAGACATAACTTAATCAAACTTTCCAAAACCAAACACAAAGAAAGAATCCTAGGAACAGCCTTGGAAGACAGAAACATAATCTATGGTAAATATATACAATGTAATACTATTACACAATGTTAAAGAATATGTTGACATGTCATACATGGATGATCCGGACAGACATTATTCTGTATGAAATTAATTAACCACAAAAGGACAAATATTGTATGAAGCAACTATGGTAAAAAGTGGAAAAAAATGTTTGGGTGGTTACCAAGAGTAGGAGGGGAGGGAAGGATAATTTACTTGGTAAAGAATAGATAACTGTAAACTTGGATGTAGGGGAAGGCAATATACAATAAGAATGAGGTCAGCAAAAACTATTCAAGGAAGGGTATAACGTTAGGAGGGATGCAACATAAAAGGGGACAAAGGTAAATACTGTTTATACACAATACTACAGTAATAATGGTTTGCAATTAGAAGTATGGATGAACATGCCGGTGGAATGGGTGTGGGAGGAAGAACAGAAATATACCTATGAACATAAAATGTCTTGACAGAGGATATTTGTATATGGGTATTTACCTTTGTTGCAAATATATCCATGTATGTGGTTGAGTGTACTGGCAGCAAAGGTATGAAAACTTAAACATAGCCAAACACCTTGAAGAAAT
>NW_022111378.1:4634061-4654090 GCF_000313985.2 Echinops telfairi | reverse complement strand
AAGGAAGGAAGGAAAGAAAGAAATGAATTGAACTGAAATAAAATAGAATGGTAAAACTAGACCAATCCTCTAGGAAATGCTAAAGGGAGTCCTTTGGTCAGAGAAACACTGACGGCAGATGACTACAGATTAAGACACACAACAATATCACCCTAATATGAACTCATATACAGAAGAATTGAGGGGGGGGAAGCAACAACAAAAACAAAGGAACTAAAAATGGGGAACCAAAAGTGTACATTTGCAAATGATGACAACTACACAACATAAACCAGGAAGGATGAAATCATACAACTTCCAAAGGGAGAGGAAGTCAAGATGATATCAAGAGAGAATGGACTGTTTTAAACTTGAGTAGATAATATTTAATTACAGTTTAACCTCTAAAAACTGTATAGCTTTGTCACCAAAATAAAGGGCATAATAAAATCTCAATGAATATTAAAACAAAGGAAACAATAAGAAAATCTGTAAATTAAATGAATTTAGCACAGAAAAATATATGGAACCAAGAAGCCATCAATGACACACACACACACACACACACACACACACACACACACACACACCCCAAAGCAGTACATTCATGTTCTCGTCAGGTACCATGAAGTTGACTCCTGCAATCTTATATATAACGGAATGTACAACAGAATGAAACCCTGCTCAGGCATGTGATATGCTCACAATTGTTGGTGTGTCTGAGCTCTCTGTTGCAGGCACTGTGGGTCTTTCTCCTTTTTTTCCCACTGTCTACCTTCAAAAGCTTAATGCCCTCCGACAGGAACATGACCCTCCTGATAGCACATCTAAAGTACATGACATGAAGTCTTGTCATTCTTTATTCTAAGAAGTAGCCATTCCAGTTGTACTTCTCCCACAACAGATTGTTCATTCTTCTGGCAGTCCATGGTCTATTTAATATTCTTTGTCAACTCTTATAATTCAAGGCATCAATTCTTCTTTAAGTGACTGAAAGTAGGATTTGTTATCAGGGCACCTTAGTCTTCAAAGTGAATTCTTGGCTTTTTTTTTTTTTTAAGAGATTTTTTTACAATGCATTTGCCCAATGCAATATGTTATTTGATATATTTTTTGTTGTTGTTGTTATTTGATATTTTGACTGCTGCTTTCATGGGTGTTGATTTAAAAAAAAAATTATTTTATTGGGGGCTCCGACAATTCTTATCACAATCCATACATACATCCATTGTGTCAAGCACATATGTACATTTGTTGCCCTCATCATTCTCAAAACATTTGCCTTCTACTTTAGCCCTTAATATCAGTTGCTCATTTCCCCCCCTCCACACTCTACCCTCCCTCATGAGCCCTTCATAATTAATAAATTATTATAGTTTTGTCATAAGTTACACTGTCCGACGTCTCCCTCTGTCCTCTTCTCTGTTGTCCATCCCCCAGGGAGGAGGCTATACTTAGATTCTTCTAAATGGTTTTCCCCCCTTCTACCCCACATTCCCGTCACCCTCCAGGCATTGCCCCTCTCACCACTGGTCCTGAAGGAGTCATCTGCCCTGGATTCCCTGTGTTTCCAGTTCCTATCTGAACCAATGTACATCTCTGGTCTAGCCAGATTTGCAAGGTAGAATTGGGATCATGATAGTGTGGTGGAGGAAGCATTTAAGAACTAGAGGAAAGTTATATGTTTCATCGTTGCTACCCTGCACCCTGATTGACTCGTCTCCTCCCCACAAACCCTCAGCAAGGGGGTGTTCAGTTGCCTACCGACAGACTCTGAGTCTCCACTCTGCACTCACCCACCTTTACAATGATATGATTTCTTGTTCCTTGATGCCTGACACCTAATCCCTTCGACAGCTCATGGTCATACATGCTGGTGTGTTTCTTCCATGGGTGTTGATTTTCAATCCAAGTAAAATGAACTCCTTAACAAGTTCAATCTATTTGTCTATTGTTTCCGTTGTGAGGGTATTTTTTTTTCTCATTTTGAGATACAATCCATACTGAATGCTCTGATCTTTATCATTAGGTGTTTTAAGTCTTCTTCATTTTCAACAAGTGATGTTGTGTCATTTGCGTATTGTAGGTTGTTAATGAATCTTCTCTAATCCTGTGATGGTTCTTCTTCCAGTAGTCCAGCTTCTCAGATTATTTTCTCAGCATTCAGTTAATAAAACATAAGTGAACATCTTTTCAATATTCCATTTTCATGAGAGTTCTTTCCATGATGCACTGCTGGAACCCTTTTTGAATTATTTTCAAAAGAAATCTTACTTTCCACATGGTTGGATCCTCATTCTTTGGTGTTTGGCAGAAATATGGAGCTCTTCCTGTTTGCGGCTCAGGTTGCTGTCTGCCAAATTTGTTGGCACCGACAAGTGAACACAGTGCTGCATTCTTTCTCTGAAACATGTCAATTGGTGTTCCCGCAATTCCTTCTTTTCAACAAGCAACATTATTTCATTTACTTATTGCAGCTCAGTGTGGACTTCTTTCTTCAACATAATTGGGCCCTGGTCATAGGATACCTTATGAAATTGTGTACTTTGACAAATTCTCTTTTGACCACACATCTGTCTGTTTGTCATAATATGGGAGCTTGTCCAACAATGGTCATGCCAAGGTCAATTGGCAAAGGGTTGTCTACAAAGACAATAGTTTACACTCTACTTCAGTGAGTAAGCCTACAGTCTTAAAAGCTTGTAGGCACAACAATTAGTCTCTCTCCATTTGAATAAAAAAAGGATGAAGAAAATCATAGATACAGGAAACAATTAGTTTAAAGAAGTAAAGGGGCCACATGACTCACAGCCTGCTTGATCCAGAGACCAGAAGAAATAAAGGTACTTGGCTATCATTACTGGCTGTTCTGAAAGGGATTATAATAGGAGGTCCTGGATTAGAGGGGGAAAATGTAGAACAAAACTTGTGATAGGTAGGTTTATTGTGCCGCACTGGCCAATAAACACATGTGGGATTAATAAGATTGCAGTTTAATTGAAGGACAAAGAGATAAATGACTCGGTAAGCCACACCTTTCTGTCTCTTACTCTCTGATGATCGGACCAGTGTGTGGGCTGCCTTAGCTAGTTCGCTGCCTCAACTTGCGAGCTACACTACCTGTGGGACAGTCAAACTGAGTACCATGTCGCGAGAACTTGAGGTTCCTTCTAGACCTGCTTCACCACACTGCTGGTGTATACATCACTTGAGCTGGGTACCCTGCCCACCCTGCTGTTTGCTGCCTGTGGTCAGACTGCCTGCATTGTTCTCCAGAAGACTCAGCTGTCCGCTTCCTTGACTTGCACCCAGCAGCCCTCGTGAGTTGAAGGATTGTCAGTATATTAACTGTCTTACGGAAGTGAGTTGAAGTGAGTCTTCTATACTGCTCTGTGGACCGATTAGCTGTTTATTTCTTCCTGTTTCTGAAATTGTTGAGCTCCATATGATCGATCTCAAATCCTGCAGAAAGCTCACCCAACTTTTGCTCCTAGTAGCTTGGCTGAACGAACAAGGAACAGGCAAGGCTTTTAAGACATCAATTTGGAAATAGCACCCTTTCTGTTTGACTACATTCTACTGGCCAAAGCAAGTCACATGACTATGCCAGATTTCAAAACAGAGCAGTCTCTCTCATCTCTTCAAGCAAGGAGCCACATAGTAGCATCTCAAAGATTGCCAAAAGAAAAAGATGGTGAGTGAGAATAACCTTTTTGTCATTCAGCTACAGTAAGAGTTCAATAAATCTCATTATCCATTTTCCTCTTAATGTTATCATTGCGTAGTCAGCTTATTTTGCATCACTTGCTATAGACATTATCACCATTGTTGCTAGCCTTTAACATATTTTAATAATAGTTCAGCAATTTCCTATTTACTTTCTTAGATTTCTTTTTGAAACTCAGATGTAGTTATGTTCTAGAGATATGCCTACTTTGCTTTCTAGAAATATCCTAAATGACACACTCTCTGTAATTAGCAAAAATGAAAAACTGTAATTCCTCAGGCAGCAAGTAGTATTTTATCTGTTTAGCAAGACATTGGATTTAATCATCTTGTCTGTACAATCCATTATTTGCTTGCGAGTTTCTCTTCACTGGTATCCATTTTGTAATTGTTTGTATATATGTTTTTTTTGGTTGATTCACCTTTAATTGCTTTAGATTTGAGGGGGGAATCATTGAGAAATATTAAATTGTTCTTAGGAGGCCATAATGTTTATTCTTTTCAGGAATAAATGCATTGTAGATCTTTATGCTTATTAAATTTTGATTGTTGAGAATATCAAATTATTCAAGGTGTGCAGTGAATACATTTAAATTCATTACTTACACAAATTCCACCAGGAGTATTAAAACTGATTTGATTATTTTTATTAACATGTCACTAAAGATGTTACCAACTTTCAGCTTCTTTTGTTTCTGAAGCTGATTGAGGATTAGCATAAACTTTTCAACTTGAAAAGACAAGCAATGTCAAAGGAGGTGGATTTTTATTTTTTGAAGAGAGATGCAGCCTTACTCAAGTAAGAAGTGTTCAGGAGCCCTGGTGATGATTATGAGTTTACCTACAAAAACACGGGATCAGTTGGTTGAGTTCACCAGCCGCTCTGTGGGAGAAAGATGAGGTTTTCCATCCTGTGAAGAGTTGTAGGCTCTGGAACCCAGGGGGAGTTCTTTCCTGCCCTACAGGGTGACTATGAGTCTTTGAGTTGCCTTCAGCTTGGTGGCAATTGTATATTAGATATGTGATATTCAAGTGCAGATATAAACATTATGACTATCCATAGTAAGTAGAAGATACAGAAACCTCTGTTATCAGTCAATGATTAGATGATGCCTACTGTGTACCACATAATAAACATTATCATTGTCAATAAATATTAAAAATTTGTCTACTTTGTGTTTGTAATAAAAGCTTTATTATTATTAACCAACATTAACAGTACCCATTTGGGGGGGGAGGCTGGATCGAATGTAACCTTCTGTTTATCTTGGATTAATTATCGATGTTAGTAATTGATAATTTAGCATCAGTACTGCACTCTGGTCTATTTAATAGTTAGTTGCTGCTACGACATAAAAAATAAATGATTGATTTGGAGAATAATGATTCCTTATATCTTATAATTTCTGTGGCTCAGTTGATAAAGAACAGCATGGTTGTGCAGTTCTGGCTCAAGTGACTTATGCAGTTACAGACAGATGTCAGCCAAGGTTGTAGTCATCTGAAGGTTTAACTGGACTATCCAATGCCAAATTGGTTCTCTCCCATAGCTAACAATCTGGTGCTAACTAATGGTGGAAGCCTAAGTTCCTTGATGCATTGCCCTTTCCCGAGGGCAACTTCGATGCCTATTGATGTGGAGGCTGTCTTTCCCAGAGTTAGCAATCCAAGTGACCAAGTCTAGTGTCCTAATGCCTCTTCTGGCCAATCCTCAGTAGCCATATATTATTTCTACAGTATACTATTTGTCACATAGGCCAGACCTGATTCAGTTGAGTGGGGAGGATTAAAAGATATAAAAATAAAAAATAAAGAATCACTGATGCCCATCTTGGAGGATGGC
The DNA here is from genome assembly GCF_000313985.2 of Echinops telfairi. Classification (NCBI taxonomy): domain Eukaryota; kingdom Metazoa; phylum Chordata; class Mammalia; order Afrosoricida; family Tenrecidae; genus Echinops; species Echinops telfairi. The sequence goes on along the minus strand of NW_022111378.1, from coordinate 4,648,542 downwards.
TATTACAAAGTGTTATGGTGTGATAGTTGAATATTGACTAAGGCCAGCTTTATCAATCATCAGATACTGGATAAATACGTATATTATATTTGCTAATTGTGTCTTGTCCCATATTCAGTTATGAAGCCCGAAACTTATATCTTCACAATGGTTGCCTTACAAGAGGTAGTTGTGAGAAGAGAACCAGGGAATGCTCCATGGTTTAAAATCAAGAAGAAAGCTGTGGTCAGGATTGTATCTTCTCACCCTTCATAATCAATTTGTATACTGAAAAAATAATCAAAGAAGGTGGACTATATAAAGAAGAATTTGGCATCAGGATTAGAGTAAGGCTTATTACCAATCTTCAATATGTAGATTGATACAACCTTGCTTACTGAAAAGGAGGAGGACTTGAAATGCTTCATGAAGATCAAGAACTGCAGTATTCACTACAGATTACAACTCAATGTAAACAAAACCAATATCCTCACAACTGGATCACTAGGTAATATATAATTTTTACAGAGAAAAGATTCAAGTTGTCAAGGATTTTGTGTGGCTAGATCCCAAATCAATGCTCACGGAACCAACAGTCAGTCAAAGAATCAGGAGATGCATTGCATTGGATAAATCTGCTGCACAAGATTTCTTTAACGAGTAGAAAACCAAGGATATTACTCGGAGGATTAAGGTGTGCCTAACCCAAACCATGGTATTTTCAATCATTTCATATGCATTTGAAAGTTGGACATTTATTAAAGGACACAAAGAAGAATCAATGCATTTGAATTGTGGTGCTGACAGAGTATTGAAAGTACCATGGGCTGCCAAAAGAAACAAATCTGTCTTTGCAGAAGTATAGCCATAGAGCTCCTAAGAAGCAAAAATGGTGAGATAGCAATTATGAGGATGGTGTAGAAAAGGGCAGTGTTTTGTTCATTTGTACCTTGAATTGCTATGACCCAAAGGCACGTAACACCAATGACAACATTATTGTCTATTATTGTCTGAGTCCTTTGCTATCATAATAACTGACAACATATGCCTCAGAGGACTTCAAACTTTTATGTTGTTTTGTCCATAGACAAAAAAGTCATAGATTTACTTTTAAAAAAATTTTATTTATTCATTTTTTAATAGTTTTATTAGGGGCTCATACAACTCTTATCACAACCCATACATACATCAATTGTGCAAAGCATATTTGTTTACTTTTTAAGAACAAACTATTCATTTACAATGTAAATTACAGCTTTAGGAGATTAAAAAAGTGCCTCTCCTCCACTCCTCCACTCTCATTTATACAAACTAAAAGTTTATTTACTTATGAATTGATTTATTTTATACAGAAAAAGTTCAAAGGAAACACTTGGGAATAGGATATTGAACATAATACCATTCTCATCAATGGAATCTTGCATAACAAAATCACTGAAATCCGGAACTTAGTAGGATGTTTTTCTGGGTCTTGAAAATACCCCACCTTTGATATGCTGCAAATACCTGACCATTTTTCTATCATGACTTTTATGGAAAATATTTGAGTTGCTCATTCACTGACAGGTTTTCACCTTATATAGCTTCCTACTTTTATAGGTTTTACTGTATATTGAGGGGTTGAGAACACGTTAATTGAGTTTTTGAGACTAACCTAAGGTATCTTTTATTTTGTCATTTCTCAATCCTTCAAGATTAAGAGAAAATGTTGGAAACTTTAGGAAAACAAAGAAATCCTGGGATAGACAGAGTTCTAAGATGACTCTTGTATTACGTTGGATTATTTAGAGTGGCAAAATCAGTGATACTTGCATGGGTACACCTATAGAAAGAGACATGTCAATAAATGGTTCACATTGTTGTAGAAGTAGATGAGTCTAGTCTGGATCCAACCCCTGGGTCAGGTGTGAAGCTGGAGACTTCTGTTTCAGGTGACTACAGGGCCTGAAAAATCAGGAAGAAGAAAGATGAAGCAGGAGGGCCACAGGCTGGTGGAGGCAAGGTCAAATGAATATAAGGTCTGTGGTCCCTGGCATCAGCAGGCAATATGGTAGGAGGTTGACAAACCAGATGCAGGATCTGGATCCAGCACAAGTTACAAGCTTTCCCACAGAGTCTACTTAAAAAGGAGCAAGCCAAACCTTTAAGGAGTCTTTATTCCAATTACGTCAAAGTTGTGAGATGATTAAGGGGTCAGATCTTCACCACAACTGCTGGCTGCTCACTGGGTTAATTTCATTAGATTAGATCCCGTCAAGGAGTTGATTAAGTTGTGCTACTTCAAATTGTGGGGAATCACTGCTAAGCTCTATAAACCCTGGCCCATTCAAGTAGACACATAGCCCAACTATTAACAGCTCCTAATGTACCTGTCCTTGGATAATCCCCCAAGACTGTGGATAGTGTGGGTTTTGTTATGGCATGTTTTTCTTTAAGAAAAGGAGATTTTCCTGGGTAATTGTGACCTACTTAAATGACCTCTTTTAGCAAATAAGAAAACGGAGACTTATTTCAATTACTGAGTTCAAGTATTCCTTAAGATTTGTGGTCATATTATATGAATTTACATAATACATTGCCTATTTTCACTCAATTGCATGTTAGAAAATTAATGTTGTATCTGGTTGACCATTCTAAGATTGAGTTGTGCACTAAAAATTATTTTTGTGTGAAAATATACATAACAAGGGATACATCATTTCAACCAAATCTACATGAAGATCATCTACAATCTTCAAACATTGTACCTGTATTGTCAGGCTTTTACAAATTATTCCACCATCGTTAATATTAATTCACTGACCCTAAGCTTCTTATATAAATTTTCAGATGTGGTTTGCTTGATCCTACATATACACTTACTCTTTGTAAGAGCACAATGTTTATGGCTGATAACACTTTCCTAGTTGGTGTAGTGGTTATGTGTTGGTTGGCAGTTCAAAACCCACCAGTAACTCTGTGGGAGAAAGACTGGGCTTTCTATTCCTGTAAACAGTTACAGTCTCAGAAATCCACAGGGTCAGGGTCACTATGAGTCAGCATGGACTCCATGGCAGTGACTTAGAATAAACTTCTTTGGTTCAAAGCTAACTTCTGGGAAAATTTGCTTTGCATTTTCAGATTAACAGATTGTCCCAGAACCATGGTTTCAGGTGTTCTTAACAGATTGAGAAGATCTGCATTCCACTGAGAATTGGTGTTTCTCTTCTTTTCTGTCTCCATCCCTTTTGATCAGGATGCTTCTACAGAATCTTATATCAGAATGTTCATTACTGATAGCTGGGTACCGAGCATTTATTCTGCTCTCATGGATAGATGCTCAAAGTATCAGCATTTCTATTCTAATTCATGACACTCCTTTTTATCCTGCTATTCCAAGTAATTACAAAGTTTTCTCTATGACAAGAAACTTATTTTTCTGTAGAGAAACAAAGATGAGATGGCAGGCTTTTACAAACTGTTTGAGGGCTGTGGATTTTGACAGGATCATGATACCCGTGATATATGCACAGCAATCCGTGTCCCTGGCACCAGATTCCGATGGTGATAAATTTCTGAGAAATAGTCTCAGCTTTTCTTTAGTTGCTCCCAAAGGCATGGTTTCTAACATAAAGTTAAGCTTCAGGTAAACTAGAAGTCAGCCCTCAAGATCTAAGTGAAATTGACTTGCGCCTCAGTCAGCGGAAGAGTGTGTGGGTGTTTTCACAATGTCAGTGGGTATTTTGCAGATTGCATCCTCTTGCCTTATGTGAGCTCCAAGAACATTCTTTCCACACACATTTTCTTTTCTGAAACTGGATCTAATGCTCTTTGACTGCCATAGAACTGTGCCAGCCAAGTGTCTTTTGAGGACTTCGTTATATATATAAAAAATAGTCTTAAAGGAAAAAAATCGACAGGTTTTTTTCCTGCTATACTTCTTTATAAAACCACTTTAATTTTTGAATATTAGAATTTCACTTTCTTGAAATTCTTTTGAGCTACCATTTGGTTGGTTGCCTCCCTTGACACATAGTCTTACAACCTTCCCTATTTCTCTTTTATTTGCATGTTTCCCCTGCATCCTTCTACTCTGGAAAATATTTATAGAGAGAAGGCAAAAGAAAAAGGATATATATATCTATATCTCTATATATCTATATATCCCAAACTGGATTTATTTTATTTTTCAAAACTATGTGTTGAACTTGGGACCAGATGGCATTTGAGTAACCCACACTGGAGGGACTTCATAGATGTCAGTGTAGGAGAACCACTGAGAGGGATACTCTGCTCTTCCAGATCACAGGAGTAGCGTCATAAAGTAGACACAGGTTCACTAGGTTTAAAAGAACATCAGGCTCTTTGCCTGCAGCTGCAGGCTCAGGGCTTTTTTTAAAATTATTGCAAATTGACAAGAAGCGAATACTTTATAATTTATTTATTTATTATTATTTTTACATCATTTTATTGGGGCTCATACAACTCTTATCACAATCCACACATACATCAATTGTGTAAAGCACACTTATACGTTCATTGCCCTCATCATTCTCAAAACTCTTGCTTTCCGCTTGAACTCCTAGAATCAGCTCCTCATCCCCCCTCCCTCCCTCATGAACCCTTGATAATTTATCATATCTTACACTGCCCGGCGTCTCCCTTCACCAACTTTTCTGTTACCCATCCCCATGGAGGTGGTCAGGTTTGCAAGGTAGAATTGGGATCATGATTGTGGGGGGAGGAAGCTTTTAAGATCTAGAGCTTTCTTCATCACATTTGCTTATGCACACATTTGTCTTCAGTGATTGTGTCAGGAAGGTGGGCATCATGGAATGTCAATTTAATAGAACAAAGTGTTCTTGCATTGAGAGAGTGCTTGAGTGGAGGCCCAATGTCTATCTTCTCCCTTAATACTAAACTTACAAATATCTTCACATAGATCAATTTCCCCATCATCACATATAAATATATTTACCTATGTACATGCCTGTATTTAGACCTCTATAAGTGCCCTTTGCCTCCTTGTTCTTTCCTCTATTTCCTTTTATTTTCCTCTTGTCCCACTATCATGTTCAGCCTTCATTTGGGTTTCAATATTTCCTCTCGGTTGCATTGCCCTTGATCAAGCCCTACCAGTCCTCCTACCCTCTCCTCACCACTGATTTTGGATCACTTGTTCTTCCCTCATCCCTGGGTTTGTTAACACCACTTCCTTTCTCTGACCTCACTGTTTCCCATGTCCCCCCAGACCCTTGAACTGTTTACAGGCTTTTCTTTTTTTGTCATTGGTTTGTTGTTGTTTTGTTTTCTTTTGTTGCTTTGTTTTGCTCTGTCTTGTTTTTGTGCATATTATTATCTCTGCTGGTCTATCTAGATAAGATAGGCTGGATAAACAATCTGGAGGATAAAATATTTAATTTTTACAAAGGCTCCTTTATCAATATTGTCTTTAGTTACTTTTTCTGTTGTCATATCTAACGTGTAGGTACAAATGACAATATTGAACAAAACAGAAAAGTTTATAGGTTTGATCAATTTTCTATTCAATGACGTTGGAAACATAAATTCTTTGAAAAAATCATTTAGCCTGTATGCCTTCTTTTGTATTTTTTTCATCAATATTAATCAGATTACTAATTATGGCATATAACATAAAATCTATGCTTCTTACTTAATGGATGGAATATAATGGAAGAATAATAAAACATAAAATTAGATAATATGTCTTTTTAAATTATAAAATTAACTCATGTTTATTGAGCACCTACTGTATGCCAGGTACAGTGTTATGTCCCTCCATACATATTATCCTATTTAATCCTTCTCATTACACCATGAGTGATATTTTATTATTCCCATTTTGTGCATATAAAAAAGAGGGCCAGAAAGGTCAAATGCATTATCCAAGGACTTTTAGCTAATTGGTAATAAAGGTAAAATCAGCCTTAAACAATCTGATGCCAGGCATTGTACAGGGGTGAGGCTAGTGCGTTAACCTCGAGCCATGATTATCAGAAGAATAATACAACTTCTTGTACCTGGATGAACAATTTATTTCATCTCTTTTAATTACTTTGGTCAATTAATGGAGTCCTTGGGTAGTCCAAAGGGCCAATGTATTTGAATGCTGACAGAAAGGCTGAAGTTTGGATGGATGGATGAAGTTTGGATTTGATCTAGAGGTATCTCAGAAGAAAGGCTCTGTTTCCAAAGAGTCAGCCCCTGAAGAGTTCGACTTTCACACAGGTTAAGGTTGCTGGCCAGGTGTGTTGTTTCATTTGCTGAATTACTAGAGGCTGTCCAGAGCACTTGGTTGAGAATGAGTACTGAGATCGATTAGCCAGCTAGATGTGACATGGTTAGAGATGAAGTCTACTCCACTGCTGTACATTTGTTATTTTTCTCTTACTGTTAGAACATGTGTGAACACAGTGCCCCAGCCACAGGAATGCTGTCAGAAGACCTAGCTAGATTCTACTTCAAGCGGGAAGGGATTACCAGATCAATACTGAGATTTTCTCCTTTGCCTTGCCAGAGTTGCCCCTGCCAATTTCTCAACCGCTTAATGATACACTATAGGGAACAAAGCTTACAAATTAGCCCAGCTGGTACCTTCCTATGGGGACTTTCAGAGGGAACATACTTTGTATTTGACAGAATTGGGTAATAAGCATTCAGTCTAGCCAAACAGCACAATTATCCTGATTCGGAATGCATCACATCTCTCCTGATTTTAGAAGTTATCACCCTCATTGGGGCCTATTATTATTAATGACTAGACACCTTTTTAAGTTTTCTTAGCCAGGTGTTTGGGAAAGAACCTTCTACAAACATCCCAGGTTTGGAAGACACAGTCAGAATGCTAATAGGACCAGCAACCCTCAGATGCTGCTATCTTAAAGTTGGAGCAAAGTTCACAGAGCAGCTCACACCTCATACATGATTGTAATTAACATTTTATCAGCCCTGTGTCTCCCGTTAAAGCTTTGGCACCATTTCCCAGAGCGTGAGGAAGGCCCTTAATTACTGAACAGATGCACTTACCAGCTGCTGACTATATTCTGATGTCGCCACCTCTGAGCTCCAGAGAGAGGTCAGTCAGGCTGCTCCTAGCATGTCATGTGGCTCAAATCAAATATTTTAATTTAGAGACTCAGTAAGATGTTCTGCCAATTAAGACTGGCTGAACTTGCAACAAACGTACTGGGACACAGCCAGTACCATTGATTCATTTCATTTCTTATTGACCCCTTACACAGTGGAGGGATGGCCAACCTTTCAATGGCCTGTGGACAGCTGCCAAAAGTAAAAGGGAGATTGATGGGATAGGAAGATATTTAAAGGATAGGATCGGCAATGGGTAACAATTCATATGTCCTGCTGGCTAAATAATGGCACTTGGTGGGTGTCCAGGAGAATCAGATGTGTTGTTAATAAGTAATTAATCTGAAATCCCAGTGAATTCGTCATAAAGGTTCCTTTTCCTCAGGTAAAGTTTAGCACTCATAATTAGATGTCCATTTCCTCTTTTAGAAATCCAGATGCTGTCTGTTTGGCATTACTCATGCCAGCCAGGGCAGAGAGGATAGAGGAAAATGCTGTGGTTTAGAAGCTGAGGTTGGGTCAGGTGTTTCCTCCTTCCATCCTCAAGTTATGGTTAATTTGGGAGCCCAGCATGGGGTTTGGCTTGAAGAAGTGTCCATGCGGTAGGATGCAGATTTGAGGAGATGGAAGGGAGAAGGTCTAACAATGGGCACAAATGTGTAAAGTCGGAGTAGGGCAAGGACAACACCTTTCTTTCCTTCAATGTCCATGTATTAGTTTAGGTACTTTGGAGAAACAAATCCACAGCAACTCATGTATAAGAGAGAGTTTTATGTAAAGAAAATGTGCATCACGAAAACATCCCAACCCAATGCTGCCCAAGCCCACAAGTCCAACATCAACCCACTAACCCAACACCAGTCCGCAAAGTCCTCCACCTCACAAAACAGAGGCAATGATTACGACTGCAGGAGGAAAGCTGAGTCAGTGAATGAACAAGCATCCCAGCACTAGCAGGGGTCTCCTCACGGCTGCTCCAGCACCCAGGGCTGCATCGGGGTAGGTCCATGTAGCTTCTCCTTGGGGATGTCTTGTAGGAAGTCAATCTTGCAAGCTGAAGCAGGGAACTGCAAAGGCAGATGCAGCCGATGCAACCATCACAAAACAAGAGACCCGAGAACTAGAAAGGTGAGGCTTCACCACCCATTTATCCTGCTGCCTTTCAATTAGCCCCACATGTGATTATCGGCCAGGCTGACACAATTAACTAACTCAGTCCACAACAACCACCAATCACCAAAGGTGGAAACAAGGTAAATGTCTGTCAACAGAAGAATGGGTAAGCACAATGTGCTTTATGTAATGGAATGCAATTCAGTCATAAAAAGGAATGAAATATTGCCACATGCCACCATATTGATGAATCTTGGAAACATTGGGCTGAATACAATAAGGCAGATACAAAAGAACAAATGGTGCGTGGCATCCCACTGAACTAAGACATCTAGGAACCTACTGTCTATTTTGGTTACTTGTCACTGGTCGAGGGAGCACGGGTAACAGTGTTCATGCTGTGGGCTGCTAACCACAAGGTCAGCAGTTTGAAGCCATTAGCAGTCCCAGGAGAGAGACGGGGCTTCGTCACCTGAAAAGAGTGACAGCCTTGTGAATCCAAGGGGCATTTCTACTCTACAAGGTTGCTGTGAGTCAGAATCGACTCCATGGTTTTGGGTTTTGGGTTTGGAGGGCCCAGCGGAAGGAGTGAAAGGGACGTTGCTGCTATGGGGAAAAGGAGTTTCTTTGTGGACCAAGGTCAATGTCTTGGAGAGGGTGGAGACAGTTGCACAATGTGATGCACGTAATTAAGGTCATTGCACTGCACACTTAGAAATGATTTGAATGACACATTTGTGTTAGTTAAATGAGAAAGAAAAGGGGAGAGGGGAAGAAGATTCTTTTTGAGCTCTTGCACACACACACAAAATCCTTATGTCATCAAGTGGATGCCAACTCACAACGACCTTATAGGACAGGGTAGAACTGCCCCTGTGAGTTTCTGAGACTTTTAATGGGAGTAGAAATCTCCATCTTTTTTCTCAAAGAGCCACAGTGGTTTTGAACTGCTAACCTTGGGGATTGCAATCCAACACATAACCACTTTGCCACCAGGGCTCCACCCTCTAAGCGAGCAAGCATCAACTTTTTGCTAATATGACAATGAGCTTCTGATGGGCTCTGTGACGAAGTGAAGTCTTTTAGAATAGCTCTTCTTTTCCTATACACACAACACAAACTCACTGCTCTGGAGTCCATTCTAACCCTTACTTCCTCTGCAAGAAAGGGGAGAACTGCCCCTGGAGTTTCTGAGGAGAAAACTTCATTTTTTCCTGCAGACCAGCTGGTGGTTTCAAACTGCTGACCTTTGCCGTTCTCAGCCCATTGTGTGTCCATTATACCATCAAGGCTCTTTGTAAATCTCGCCAAACGATTGGGAAGGGGCTTGCAATTCTAACAGCAGCGAATGGTCGTTTTTGCCATTGCATTGGCTAAAGTAAACTTTTTCAGAAGCAGGAAGAGAGAATCTCAGCAACAAAGGCAGAAAAGCCGGCCAGGTGCAAACCATCCTGAGATCACTGCTTGGAGAGGCTCCCGTGGATTCATGCTAAGACTATGCGAGGCAGTGAGGTGGGCGTCCAGACATATAGTTATAGTAAAGTGGCTATTCCTGTTCAGCAGGCTGACTTGCAAAGAAGGGAACGTTTTAGGCATTTATCCTCACTGAAAGAAGTTTGTAACATTTGTCTGAGCAAGGCAAAACATGGGAACACGTGGCTCACACACTCAGAAACTGTGCTGCAGACATAAGAAAGGCTTTCTTAACATGCTGTAATCTGTTAGCTTCTCTAAAAAGCCCCAGAACTGTGAATATTGTCCATGAGGTCTGTGTGGCTATGTGAGGGGTGCCCCAGAAACCCAGACTTTCTTTTTCAAAGTTATGTATGTAGATTTGTGTGTGTGTGTGTTTTAACAAAACAACCTTATCACTTTCAAATTACTCTCTATTACACTTAATACATTTGTCAAATCTGCGATTCCATTCTTGGGAACTCTTTTCAAACTCATCTGTTTGGATGGCTGACAGTATCTCCCTTGTTTTTTTCTTCGCCTTTTCTATGTTGTCAAATCACGGCCCTTTCATGTCCCTGTTCATTCTTGGAAACAAAAGGAACAGAGCGAGGTCAGGGGAGTAAGGTGCATGGGGAAAGAGGAGCATGCTGTTTTTGCCAAAATAGAACTGGCATACTGAGATTGCTGCATGAGCAGGTGCATTGTCGTGACAGCAAAACCAGTCCCCGTTCTGACACAAATCTGGCCTTTTTTGTCGCACACTATTTCACACAATATTTTCAGAACTTCTAAATCGGATGCTTGATGAACTGTCTGACCTGGTGGAATGAACTCCAAATGCACTATCCCCCTCACATCAAGAAAAACAAATGAGCATCATCTTGATCTTTGATTGCACTTGACAAGGTTTTTTTGGGCGAGGTGATAAGGGCATCTTCCGCTGATTGGATTGATGTTGCTTGTCCCTTTTGTAGCCAGAGGAGGTCAGACTTGGCCTCCTCACCATATCTTCAGGATCACTCACTGTTCTCCAGGGTAAAAACCATGTATTTCAAAAGGCCATGCAGTTGGACAATGCTCAACTCCAGGGAGTTAGCACAAGGCCCCACAGAAAGGTCTTTCAACAAAAGAACTATCTTGATGGTTCCAAGGATTAGCTCTGCATTGTAACTGCGGTTAGGCTTTTGGAATCCATATCACACAATTAGCTCCTTTCTAAGGGAAACAAAGACTAATGGCTCACTTCCAATATTATTGTGTAAACATAATGTAGGCGAAGGTATTGCTTTAGCAATGACACCATAGCTGCTTAAAATATACAGTGGCTATCATTTACATTTGCTGGTTGGTTATTATATTGCTTATTTACAAAGAGAGTGCCTAGCTGTCACCACAGCTATCTTCCACAGTAAACCATGAATAATTTCTGTTCAAGTTGGTACTTTGAATTTAAATATAACTGGGCAATTATGGCTTGCTGCCACCATAAACAGGCATATGATTTGCATGTCTATATGAGCAAATTGGAGTTTCAAACAATGGTGGCTGAAAAGCAATACAGGACTCCATCTCCCCTCCACTGCAGAATTAACAACTGCCCGTGAAATCAATTCATAACTAAATGTCTAATCAAAGAATTAGGACAGAGTAATATACAGTTACCAAAGTGAAGTTAAATATAGAATTTAAATCTTGTCTCTGGCTGGAGACAGAAATTGTTCCTTTTAAAACGAACTTGCTAATGGAAAACAATTGCTGAGTTAATGGGCACAATGGGAATTTTTCCCTCCCACTAGTGATTTGAGGTGCATATTTATTATCTAGTTGCTCTCTTTACCACCATCATCGCCACCAGCCCCAGAAAGAAGGCTTTGTTCAGATTCCATTAGGTTCTTAAACTTACACTTGTGTTAACTTTGAGTGATACTAGTGGAGCATGTCAATAGTTGTGACAGGATTATTCATGAGCTAAATAATTCTGATTCAGTGATGCGAGAGTCTGGACTTCTAGCCCTGGTGGAAGAAAGCAGAAATGACAGGATGGGTCCTCAGAGGAGCATATTGCTTATTGTGGCTTTCTTCACAGAAGCATTTCCTTAGAGACCCGACAACAGGAATCTATAGGGAACTGGCCTGAGAGGCTCCTGGCTTGGCAGAGAGCCATGCTGTGGACTTTGGCTCTGAGTAGGATGAGGAGAAGTGTGGGGGGGTGGGGGTGGGGGTTGTCTTTACCATTATCTTCCAAGTGACTGATTTTGATATCCCATTGGTCACATGCTTAAAGTACCTACTAAGCAGAAAACCACAGGCATCAACCATGTTAACCATTTTCATAATAACTCTACATTGGGGTCTCTGAGACTGTAAATTTTAACAAAATAGGATAGCCTCATCTTGCTCCCTTAGAGAAGCTGGGGGATTGAACCATCGAGCTTGTAGTTAGTTAGCAGTCCAATACTTACAGTCCCGCCAGAACTTCCCTATGAAGCAGATGGACTTCTCAAAGTATCATTTGGAAATGTTTTAATAAGTGAAAGAAAGCTTCCAAGTTATCTTTCTAGAGAACTATGAATATTCTTGGAAATTTTCACAGTTCTTTTCTGGTTTAGCTTTTGAGTTCTCATTTGGTTGAGTTACAGTGTCTACTTAACCTTGTATTGCTTGAGACTCTAAATGTCTAATCAGATTTGCCAATGGCCCTGGCTCCACAGTTTGAACAAGTGGGATGATGCAGTAAGGTCAGAGAAGAGAAGGAAATATAAGAACCATCCATCTATGGAGAATACTATGTGAGATAGAGACCAGATCCAATTTGTGTCAGAGTAGAATTGGGCTCCATAGGATTTTTAATGGCTGCTTTTTTGAAACTAGATTCCCTGACACTTCTCAAACATTTCTGGGGGCACTCGAACCTCACAGTTTTCAATTAGTATTCAAGCACATTAACCATGAGTTGGCATCTGTTCAACAGCTAGAGTTTTTAACTGAGCCAGAGCCCAGATGTAAACAGTACTATGGTTTCTGAAATAACACTCACCCCCTTTGGGGTACAGTCAGTGACTGATGAATGGACATCCGTGATTGAGCAGATAGAAGTGCTGAGACTGAGTTCTGTCTCTATCACTGAATTGACTTACAATTTTAAGACTATTCATCGTATCCTATGTACACATGGGAGCTGCATCGCCTTCAATTTGCCCTAGGATTGTGTTGAGGATCTATGAATAGGCAACCCATGATAAGGAAAGAGTACTTTGCAATGTAGGTGGTAAACTTAATAGTATTAGTTGGACCTCTGTAATCAAATACTCGAGTGCACCTATGCAGCACATACATTAAGAGCACACCTTTCATTGTGCACTTTTCCCAGTAAAAAATATTTAAACTTTTCTGTTACAAGTTTGAGTGCTAACCAAAGGTCAGCCGTTCAAAACCACTAGTTGCTCCGTGGGATAAAGATCAAGCTTTCTGGTTCACAGCCTTTGAAGCCCATGAGGGAAGTTGCACTTTGTCTTCTAGGGCCGTAGGAGTTAGATTCAACTCAATGGCAGTGTTTTTGGTTTTGTTTGGTTATATAAAATTGGGAGTGAATCATGAAGACAGAATGAAGCGAGCCATAGACATTTCTTTTTGTTCTGAAATGATTTGGTAGATAAGGACCAGTAAGAAACTAAACTACATCTCCTTTGTGTTGGCTTCTTCTTTTCTTGGTGGGAAATTGTCTCAAAGAAGCATCGCAATTAAGAGGAATTTGTTCTCTTTCCAAATTAAATTGCTGATTTATGTAACGGGACAAGTACAGACCTGGCCAATAGCATGGTGACTAAGAGAAATAAATGATCTCAAGTCAGCGGCTGACAAACGGTCAGAACAAGTATACTCTGGTTTCTACAGCCTTTTATGATGATAGATCATTAAGCAACCCAATGTTCATATAATGTAGCGGTTATTAAGGTACCAGAAACAAGTGTGTGTTCTTGGCTCTTCCAGTTTCTCTGGAAATAATGAGAAGAATGGATTAGACAAATGTTCTGATTATGACCTAGGGAAGTCATCTTTTCGTCTTCCTTTACAATGAAACTGAATCATGGGGATGGTCTGAGGTGGAAGGTCCCTCAGAGAAAATCTAGTCTCTTTCTCTCTCTCTCTCTTTCTCTCCACAGAGAGCACACTACGACCCTTCCAGACAGATCAAGGGTGGGGAAGCAAGAAGAGCTCTGAATCTGTGTAGCTGAACAGAATGTCTGGTACCTAGACACAAGGCAATAAAAGTCACCCTCTTTTCCCTCAAGTCAACTGACCTATGCCAACCTGTATGAACCACAGTAAAGGTGTGCTCCTTGAGTTTTTCACTGGCTGTTTTTCAGAGATAGATCTCCATGACTTTCTTCCAAGGTACCTCTGGGTGAACTCCAACTGGTAACCTTTTGTTTAATAGCCTGCTACATTTAACCCTCTGCACCACTGAGGGATTCCTTGCTTAATCAATGCTTGCTTAATGATAACACTTAGGGACAAGAATCTTTTATGACCACAATACGATCAAGTAGGAATGTAATGGATTTGGTCTGGTCTGGCAGGGTTACGAATGGTAGGTGGTGGGATCAATATGTTTGATTTTTATCACTAATAACGTATATAAAGCATCTCTCGCCTTTGAACCTGTTTCTTATATTTCTTTCCTTTTCTTTTTTTTAAATCATTTTATTGGAGGCTCATACAATTCTTATCACAATCAATACATACATCCATTGCGTCAAGCACATATGTACATTTGTTGCCATCATCATTCTGAAAACATTTGCCTTCTACTTGAACCCTTAATATCGGCTCCTCATTTCCCCCCTC
>NW_022111378.1:4631834-4633125 GCF_000313985.2 Echinops telfairi | reverse complement strand
GGCTTGCCTATGGGCACTGCTTCGAGGGAACAATAACAGAAAAGAATGGGCTTTACTTAGGGTGAGTCAGACTAATAGTCTAGCCACTACAGATGGCCAATGTTAAGGAGAGTAACCTCTGACCTATTTTCGCTGCCTAAAGAACAGTCACGCTAACGCAGCTAAGTTTGGTACATATTTTGGCGAGACAACTTAAGAGAAATCCTTCTGTTCCCCACAGGAGGCTATATGTAGATTCTTGTAATCAGTTCCCGCTTTCCACCCCACATTCCCTACACCCTCCAGCCATCACTACTCTCAACACTGGTCCTAGAGGTGTCATTTGTCCTGGATTCCTTGTGTTTCTAGTTGCTATCTGTACCAATGTACATCCTCTGGTCTAGCCAGATTTGTAAGGTAGAATTGGGATCATGATAGTGGAGGGGCGGAGGGAGGAAGCATTTAAGAACTAGAGGAAAGTTATATGTTTCATCGTTGCTACCCTGCCCCCTGACTGGCTCATCTTCTCCCAACAAGCCTTCAGTAAGGGGTGTTCAGTTGCCTACCAATGGGCTTTGAGTCTCCACTCTGCACTCAACCTCATTTACAAATGATATAATTTTTTTTCTTTGATGCTTGATACCTGATCCCTTCGACAGCTCATGGTCACAGAGGCTAGTGTGATTCTTCCATGTTGACTTTTAGTGGCAGGTCAATATCTGCTTCTTCTATGCCCATCGTTAGGTTCATGACTTCTTCCGGCATTGTCTTCTGTTTCTCCTGCTTTTTAGTTGAAGCTGTTAGAACTAGTTGCTGTTTGCATGTTGTTTTAGAGAAGTCTAGAGCCATCTTCCTGAGTCAAAGAGCCCTGGGCTCTCTCTTGGGGGATTCGTATGAGTGCTTCTATGAACTACCTGCCGGTAACTGTACTGAGGGGTCAGGCTATTGCTATATCTTCCTATGGTTTCACTCTTATCCCAGACATCCAGTATTCCATTATTTTGAATCATGTGATGCTGGTCGGGTGTTGTGGGCCCACAAGGGTGTCACTTCCCTGGCCAATCTCTAAGTAGGCTTCACGGTTCTTGGAGAACGTCGAATGACCTGTGGTGTTTCCTCTGCAACTGAAATGCTGAGGAGGCTGTGTGAGTATACCCTCTTTGGTGTAGAGCTCTGTAGCTGGCAGGAGAATTATCGTAGACAGAGAGATTGACTTGGAGATTGGGTGGTTGCTCCCGCAGTAGCATGGAGACCCACCAGTGGTGGTCAGGAGTTTCCCCTAATCACTTGTAGGGTCTTGGGGTTTAGGTTG
>NW_022111378.1:4628346-4631528 GCF_000313985.2 Echinops telfairi | reverse complement strand
CAATTTTCTGGTCTGGCAGCAGGAGCTCCTGACAGGTGAGTCCTACCGAGTCGCCATTTTCCCTTGAGTCTGTTTCTTATATTTCTATTGTGAAACGTATTATTTGCCCCACTGCCTTAAAGAAGTGTGTTAGAGGGAAAAGAGGTGTAAATGTGTTTTGGAAAATGCCAACTGGTAGTCAACTCACAGTGTAGTTGAAATAGCAGCATCCGATTTCCTTTAAGTCTGATTTATAGGACACAGCTAATTGAGATATTCCACAGATGACTAAAGGAGGCAGATGATAGTTATTTCTTTCTAATTTCCTGCTTTAGGGGTGAGCTACTTGGCTAGAACAGAGCTGTGGAAAGAAAAAGGGTCTAGGGTAGTTTGATCATTACGCACTGCTGACAAGTTAGTTCTGACCCATAGTGACCCACTTGAACAGAGTAGAACTGCCCATAGGATTTCCAAGACTAAAATTTTATGAAAGCAGACTGTTCATCTGTGTTTCATGAAGTGGTTGATGGCTTTGAACTGCCAACCTTTGGGGTAGCAACTGAGAGCTTAACCACTATGCCACCGAGGCTCTTGATTATGATCACTGAAACCAAACCCAACTCATTGTCATTGAGTCTACTCTAACTCCCAATAACCTTCCAGGCCAGAGGAGAACTGCTTAAGTCTATACATCTCTATAGGAACAAAAAGTCTCATCTTTCTCCCAAGGAACAGCTGGAAGTTTTGAACTACTAACTTTGGAGTTAGCAGCCCAATGCATTATCCACTATGCCAACAGTGCTCCATTTCAAGACATATTTATTAGGAGCTTTGAAAGGTAAAAATTTTCTAGTAGTTCAGAATCTAAGACTTTCAGAGTAACATTGCCTAGAGGACAGGATACTAGCAATAAATCCATCAAAGAGATAGAAGGAAAATCCTTTGTATTTAGACAGTTCTTACTGTTTGAAAGCCCTTTCATCCATGCTGCTCTCTCTAGCTCAGTTTTTCAGAGCTAAGAGAGCCAATCTCTTTCTATGAAAATCCAGGTTTAACAAAAGAGTTAAAAGGATGAGCATTCATGAGAATTAGCCAAAAAGCCACCTAGAAATATGAACATGCATATTAACCAGTTTTTGCATACAATTTAAGTTTTTTAAATAACAATTTTATTGGTATATAATTCACATAATATAAAATTAAACAATTGTGTGTCTGTATCTTAGTATAATAGCTCAGGGGTTTACATTTAGGTCTTTAATCCATCTTGAGTTCATTTTTTTGTGCAAGGAGAGAAATATGGATCCCGTTTCATTATTTTGCATATGGAGATTCAATTTATCCAATACCATTTTATCCCATTTGATAGTTTCTGCTGTTTTATTGAAGATCATTTGCCTGTAGGTGGATGCAGTTACTTCCTTGTTTTCTGTTCTTTTCCATTGATCTATGCATCTATCATTGTATCAGTACTAGGCTATTTTGACTACTGTGCAGCGTTGTAGGGTTTTTAGGTCAAGTAGTGGGAGGCCTCTTATTTGGTTCTTTTTTTAAGTTCTTTGCTTACCTTAGGTCTCTTCCCTCTCCAGATGAAGTTGATAAATAGTTCTTCCATTTCTTTAGAGAAGGCGTTTGGAGTATGGGTTGAGATCGTGTTGAATTTCGAAGTTGCTTTAGGTATTATCAACATTTTCACAGTGTTAGTCTGCCTATTCATGAACACAGGACCTTCTTCCATTTATGTAGGGTTTCTTTTGTTGTTGCTGCTTCTTGTAGAAGTGTTCTACAGTTTTCTCTGTACATGTCTTTTGCTTCTTTGGTTAAATTTATTTTTAAATTTTTCATCTTTTATATGGTTATTTTGAATGGCATTGTTTTCTTAATATTCTGCATCACACTCTTTGCTGGTATACAGGAATCCAATTGATTTATGCTTTAATCTAGTATGCATTTATGTTTTATCTTGGATACTGCTACTTTGCTGAATTCCTCAATTGTTTCCAGCTATTTGTGGAGACTTTTGGGTTCTTTATGTGTAGGATCATATCATCTGAAGATAGCAAGACTTTCACTTCTTCTTTGCCGATTTGTACTCCCTTGATTTCTTCTTGTTGTCTGATGGTTCCACTTAAGGCTTCCAGTATAATGTGGAATACGAGTGGTGATAGGGTGCATCCTTGTCTGGTCCAAGCTTTCAGAAAAAATGTTTCTAACTTTTACCCATTGAGCATGATGTTGACTGTTGGTTTTCCTACATGGAGTTTTTCTGGTAAGGCTTGTAGTGAAGTTTATAGCTTTTCTGTTTTTTCCCTTTTTCTCAAAGACTATTTCTTCATCTGTCATACATGTGCAAGTATTATTCTTCCA
This sequence comes from Echinops telfairi, assembly GCF_000313985.2. Lineage (NCBI taxonomy): Eukaryota > Metazoa > Chordata > Mammalia > Afrosoricida > Tenrecidae > Echinops > Echinops telfairi. Next base: position 4,629,182 of record NW_022111378.1, on the reverse strand, counting down.
AATTATTTTTCTGGTAATCCCATAGCCTGTTCCATTTCAGCCGTTTCTTTTAGGCCTGGGTGTTGTTCACTTATTTTAAGGTGACCAGACGTCCCGCTTTTGGCTGGACAGTCCCAATTTTTAACAATTTTTCCCATGTCCCACGACATTTTAAAAAAGTACCAATTTTTGGAAAGAATGAATGACAAGCTAGGGTATACGGTTTTGGGCTGCCATGTGGCTATTTTGCCAGGATATGAGTTTTATCAATGGTGTCCCGCTTTTGTCCCACTTTACCAATGTTAAAATCTGATCACCTTAACTTATTTGTCTCTGTTTCTGTGTGTGTGACTTGATACTTTTTGTTGTTTCATTGACATCTTGGTGTAGATGTTAGGGTGGCAGGGAGGTGGGGCTATGTATTAATAATTAGCTCTGATAGATCCTGTAGTGGAGGATTGGTGGACACTTAAGATCAAGTATCAGAGGAAGAAAGTTATAGTAAGGGTTCAGGGAAATATCACAAAGTGAATGGGAAACTATTAGAGAAAGGAGCAAAACAGAAAAGAGAGAAAGGATCTGGTAGTACTAATTGGTGGATTATAAGGAAGAAAAATAGGAAAAAAATAATTATTGCTAGGACAAAGGAAAGGCCAATAATGATTGAAAACAAGTTGGAAGAGTTTTTTTTTGAGAAGGATCAAAACCCAGAAAAATACATAAAAATATTAATTAAAAGAGGAAAGGAAAAAATGGAAGAGCTGCTAGTTAGTGCTTGTTTCTTTGGGCTCCAAGTTTTGCCCAGGAGAAAATGGTCAAGAGAAAAGTGAGGCTTCTGGAGAAAGGTAGGGCTTTGT
>NW_022111378.1:4609998-4628246 GCF_000313985.2 Echinops telfairi | reverse complement strand
TCACCTTAACTTATTTGTCTCTGTTTCTGTGTGTGTGACTTGATACTTTTTGTTGTTTCATTGACATCTTGGTGTAGATGTTAGGGTGGCAGGGAGGTGGGGCTATGTATTAATAATTAGCTCTGATAGATCCTGTAGTGGAGGATTGGTGGACACTTAAGATCAAGTATCAGAGGAAGAAAGTTATAGTAAGGGTTCAGGGAAATATCACAAAGTGAATGGGAAACTATTAGAGAAAGGAGCAAAACAGAAAAGAGAGAAAGGATCTGGTAGTACTAATTGGTGGATTATAAGGAAGAAAAATAGGAAAAAAATAATTATTGCTAGGACAAAGGAAAGGCCAATAATGATTGAAAACAAGTTGGAAGAGTTTTTTTTTGAGAAGGATCAAAACCCAGAAAAATACATAAAAATATTAATTAAAAGAGGAAAGGAAAAAATGGAAGAGCTGCTAGTTAGTGCTTGTTTCTTTGGGCTCCAAGTTTTGCCCAGGAGAAAATGGTCAAGAGAAAAGTGAGGCTTCTGGAGAAAGGTAGGGCTTTGTATGGATTACAGACCTGTGCTTGAAGCCCAGTGGGTGGGGAACAGAAGAGCAGGGATACTCAGCGTTTGTGGGTGACTGATTCCTCCTGGTTAGGTATTTGAGGTGGCTGGAAAATGTTTATGCTCTTTGGTGGCCTGGCAAGAAGGGGTTGACTGAAATAGCAGCATATGAAGACATCTCTTCAGGTGGTCCTGGGTTGAGTGGGTGTGAATGGGATGGGGCTCACACGTTCCAAAAGGCAAGGGTGTCTCTGAGACGGGATGGGGAGGGGATAGCTGGGCTATGCCATTTTTCTTGGGATTACCCAAGGGGAGGAGGTGAGGATGAATCGTCCCAGGAATTAGGCTATAGCTACGAACCCCCTTAGGTGGTCTATGGTGTTAGCTGAGAGATAGGGGTATTGCTAATTTAGGGATTAAATACATGGCGGGGGAAAAAAACCACATATATATGCATTTATTATAAGAAGACCAGCAGGTGTGCAAGCACCAATTAAGAAGGAATTATAATAATTGTGCGTGATTTTAGTTTAAAGAAGGGTAGGATTTAGAAAGGAAAGAAAACACAACAACAAAAAGGAGTCAGGTCTGAAGTGTGTCCTGGGAGAAATTAAGACTGTGTGGGGCAGAGATCTTTTGAGCAGTTGGAAGCAGCTCCTGAGACTGAATGGTTCTGCCCTTTTGGTTGCTTAGGGTGGAAGAGTAGGGGTTGAGTTTCAGGTTAGGGGATTGGTTCTGATGATTGGGAATGTAGAAATACCCAAATTGTTTTAGTTTGAGGCTAATTGTCTTAAATGAATAAACCTTAGGTTGATCAGGTTGGAGGGGGTGGGATTCACTCTTTCAGATGAGGATGGTCTCCAAGGGGGATGGGGGAGAGAGGCTGGTATCTGGTACCTTCCGAGGTGGTCTGGCAAATGGGGTGGGATAGAGAGAGATTTCTCAGAGGGCAAGCTGTTGCTCTGGACAGCTTGTGGCAGTCTATTTAGGATGTTGACAGGGTTTGTGAAGCAATTGGCATAGTTCATCTCTTACTTCAGCTCTGAGTGAGTTACCAGAGCCTTAGAGTTTAGAGATAATGTCATAAGATTATCGCCAGAGGGATGTAAGAATGCTGGGGCAGGAAGATCACCAGCTACGACTCACCAAGGGAGCTCAGTCTGGGGGTGCCTGGCTGAGTGCCCTCCTGGGGCACCCACCCACCAGGGGATAAGTCAAGTACATGGGCAGTCTGGAGGCCATGTGTGTGACGTTCACACCGGGTGGGGGTTAAATTAACTTTCTGAAGTCTACAGTGACATTAGTGTGCAGTGGGCAGGGGGAGTGGGGGAACGGGGGAGCGCTAGACCGCTCCTCTCTCCTTTGCCCCTTGTCTTCTAATTGTATTGATTTGCTACCATGTGTGCTGCATAGAGGATGTGACCAAGGGCAGGTGGAGGGTACTGGAGAGCAAAGCAGGGTAGAAAAAAAATAAGAGGGGAAAAAAAAAGAAAGCTAAGGTACAGATTATGTGAGCAACAAGTTGTCACCACAGAGCTATCTCCCAGAGGCCAGTGGAGTAGAGGTTCAGTTGGTTGTGTTACTCAGGGTCTGGGAAGACTCACTGTGCAGGGAGGGAGCAGAGCTGCTGGGGTTGATGCCTGTGGCCTATGAGAAAGGGGTCTGTTGTGAGGCATTGTTGCTCTCTCGCTTTAAGAAGCTTGGGTCTGCTGATCTTTATGATGAGTTTCTCACTGCTGGGAAGTGCAGGATATTCCTCCTAGTGGACCCTCTATGGTTGCTTAGGCAATCTTCCTGTGCTTGCTGTCTGGCAGCCATCTAGCCATATCCCCCATATTAAGTTTCTATTGACTTTTTTATAACGTAACAGCTAGCTGCCATCATTTGAATGGTGTAAAAGCCTCATGAATAAATCCATTTAATATTTTTTCCACTTAAACACATTAGACAGCTGCAGGCTTCCTTTAAAAATTAAGCTAGAAGACAAAATTGCAACATGAGATTTACACCAGGACAATGCTGTATGATTGATAATAGAGTAAAATAAAACATGATCAGAACTCTTGTCTTTCTAGCATTGTGATATTAGCTCTGGTCTTAGCATCATCATATCAGAATGCCAGTAATTTAGAATCTAGTCTCATTTCCATAAATCATTGATATACGGCATTTATTGTAAAGTAGAACTGTCCTCATAGAATTTTCGTGGCACAATCTTTCCGAAGGAGACCCCCCCCACCCTCCAGCTCTTTCTTCTAAGGCACTTCTGGGTAGTTTTGAACGTTCAGCCTTTCATTAGTAGACAAGTGCTTAACCATGCATATACCTCCAAGACTGCTTGCATTTCATTCTAAATCTAATGAGCTGCACTGGCTTCGACTGAAGCTTGTAGAGCTGGCCTACTAGTTGGTCTGCTAAGTACAGGCTCAGCAATTGAAACGTCCAATCACTCCACTGGAGCAAGAAAGGACTTTCTGCTCCTGTAAAGATTTACAGCCGTGTAAACCCACAGGGGAAGCTCGACTCTGTTCTCAAGGCCACTGTGAGTTGGAATCAACTTGATGGTAGTGAATTTGTGTGGGTTTAGGTGGTTGAAGCCTATGAAAGGTTCCCTAGGAAATCCTTAGGCCTGCTAATTCTTGAAAACCACAGCTCTAGGCTTTGATAGAGACCACTCTGCTGAGCAAGCTGATGTTGTGGAGGTGAAGCGTATGCTCCTATGGAGTTGAAGAGAGAGACAATGCCAGGAGAGGGTGCCACACTTCTGTAGCGTTAAATAGAGAACAAGTTCAGTGCTCTCTTTGGTCGTCTGGCCATTGTCCCATTTAGATAGCTGTCTTTTTGATTGAAGGTGTGGCCCAACACTGCAGGTGACTAAGGCTACGTGTAGGGTGAAGGACTGGATATACCAACATAACATTCACATTCCCCCTGGCTTTAGCAGAATGTACTTTTTGTGTGTGCAAAGAATCATCTTTTCCTTCCAAATAACTGAGGCTTGACAATGTGAATAGTCTCCTCTTGCTTAAAGAAACAGTAAATGCAACTTGCTTTATACTCGTCTTGAGTGTGTGCTGCATAATATGCTAGAGTCCTTTCCACTCTACTCTTGAGTCTCACCCAACAGAAATCTAATAATACCTACTTTCTTCTAACACCACTCATCCTTTGGTAAGTTAGGAACAAACTCTGTTTCCCCAGTTCTCATCCCCATTTCCCTTAGTAATGTTTTGTATCCTTCTTATTCCCAGCTCAGCAAATGTACTGCTTGATAACTCGTGTTGCCATAGCTACAAGTCCTATTTCCCTCCAGATCTGTCTCTTAGTGTCACATGTTCCCTCTATGTTTTATCTTTAAGGAAGCTTTTCAGAAATTCATTTTCTAGATATCAAGAGGAAATAAGACACTAGGAAAACAAAGTGAGCTTAGTCCCAAGAGTAATCGCTGAATTTCTGATGGATCTTAAGAAACAGAAATGGAACACAGATCCTTCTGACGTATCCCAATGATTATCTACAATTCTTTCTTTACCTGAATACGTTCAGGTTTTCTCATACCTCGATGGTCAACTTTTATCTAATACATCTTAGCGATTCTCTAAAATATTCCCCAAATATACTCAGCTCTACTGGCAATTGCTGTTGCTGGGAGGTGCTGTCAATTCAGTTCTTACTCATAGCAACCCGACCACAGAAAGCCACACTGCCCGGTTCTGCGTCACCCTCACAATTGTTCTTATGTTCACACCCATTGCGGCGGGCGCCCACCGTGTCAATCTATCTGGTTAAAGGTCTTCCTACTTTTCACTGTCCTTATACTTTTCCAAGCATGATGTCCTACCCCAGGGACTCGTTTCTCCAGACCACATGTGCAAAGTCCATGCCACAAAGTCTCCCCAACTTTACTTCTATGGAGCATTCTGGCTCTACTTCTTTCAGGACAGATTTGTTTGTTCTTTTGACAATCTATGGTATCTTCAATATTCTTGCCAGCAACATAATTCAAATACACTGATTCTTCTTCAGTCTTCCTTATTAAGTGTCCAATTTTCACATGTATATGAGGCAATTAAAATTACCGTGGCAATTAGAACCATCTTTAGATTTTTTTCTCTCTCTTCACTGAGGGTTCGATTTTTCTTTAAATGTGAGACTGTAGATTGTTCCTGCATCACTCTACAGTGCCCATTGTTGACAAAATATTTTTGATATTGTCAACTAGTTAACTACAATTGATTTACCAACTATTCTCTTATTCATGGTCTCTTATTCATGGTTACTCCAGGTATGGAATGGAATGCCTCTTATTTCTACATCATCTCAAAGATGAGTTACAAATCAATGGTGGGGATCCATAAGGTTTTCATTGTCTGCTTTTCAGAAGTAGATTGGCAGATATTTCAAGTCTACTTAGTGTAGAAACTCCACTGACACAAAACATATGCAGCTTCATAGCAAAACATAAGTTTCCAGTGACGGATGCATGGTGCATGAGATAAATCAATTCCTAATGTCCCACATGGAAGACAAGAATTCTCTTACTGAATCACCACTGCCTCCCAAGAGAAGTTCTAAATTGTTTTCTGTAATCTATGTTTACTATGACAATTTAGTGGCCTAAATTATTGAGAGCATTCTCCAGCAATTCAGTTAGAGAGAATGATTGTTTGGTGTTCTGTTAAATTTGATGCAATCTAGCCAGATATGTTGCTTTGAAAACATGTCAGGCGCCACAGAGAATTCTTACCTTATAGGCTCCCACTTTTCTCCACAAGATCAAATTTACAAATTCAATCTTTGCCACATCAATTTTTCCACAGCAAAAAAGATGATACAGTCATTTAACCATTTATCTTTTTGATGATTACTAACGTTGTTTTTGCCCCGATTTTAAGTTGTTCTTTTAAAGAAATTATCCGCAGATTTTCAAATAAGAGGTGAACTGAGTGGAAAAATTCTGAGTGATTCCGTCTGATCCCCTGTGAAAGGAAGGAGTCTTGGAACATGGTGGGTTCGACTTTGGGCTTCGAACCGCAAGGTCAGCAGTTTTAGCCCTCCAGCTACTCTTCAGGGGAAAGATGAGCTGCTAACTGCAAAGTCAGCAGTTTGAACCCACCAGCCAGTCCTCAGAATAAAGACCAGGCTTTCTATGCCCATAAATAGCTACAGTCTCAGAAACTCACAGAAGCAGTTCCACCCTGTCCCAGAGGGTTGCTATGAGTCAGATTTGACTTCATGGCAGGGAGTGATCTGCATTTTTAAAGATTTATAGTCTCTGAAACTCTCTCTATAAGTTGATGTGAGTTGGGGTTGACTCAGTGAAGATGGATTTGTTTGGTTTTGGAGTATGGAAGGAGAATTTGTTGTTATGCCTGATAGAATGGGGTTTCGAAATTTTTCAAGGAGAAATTTTTGCAGAAAAAGCAAAATTTGAGTTATTAGTGCAGTCATTTGAAAATAACCAAGATCCCTTTTCTTTTCCAGCTCATCTTGGGTCTTCAGAGATTTACCTCTTTGTACACACCGGCAGAACCAGGCTGACAGAATTGTCAAACTGTGAAAAACATATGGTGCAAGTCCTTTAATGCTTGATGAAGCATGCACCCAGATGGAATGGCCTGAATAAATCCTTTCTTGGAATTTGCAAATAAATGCATAAATGCCTTGAATGAATATTTCATTCACTTGTTCCTAATAATATTGGTTGACATGAAAGATAATAAAGCATAATGACTCCTAACTGTCCAAGTGGGAATAACTCCTAGGAGCTGTCATTAATATGGAGACTTCTAGTTAAAGTTTCAGTGGCCATAATAAAGGTGCTCCTAGCTTAAAAGTGAATATCACAATCTTGCTTTGGAGAAAAACTAACTTAGCATTTGTATACTTTTTAGAGACTGCTTTTGGACTTTGTGAACTATAGTTAGCCCTTTGTATCCACTCTGAAATATCAGTTTCCAAATATTAATTTTGGAGCCCTGGCAGCATACTTGGTTACATGCTGCTCTGCTGGTTGAATGGTCAGCAGTCCAAACCCACTTGCTGCTCTGAGGAATAAAGCTGGAACTTTCTGTTCCAGTAAAGATTTACAGCCTCAGAAACCTTGAGACACAGTCCTCCTCTCCCTATAGGGTTGTGAGTTGAAACTGACTCAATGATAGTGGGCTTCTTTTTAATTTTTTGGTAAATATTAATTTTAAAGATATCCATAAATATATGATTAAAGGGCCCTATTCAGGAAAGTAACCAAAACATTTACCATTACTTAACAACACCAAAATGATTTTCTCTAAGTTAATAAACTAATTAGGTTAACTAATCCAATAACAGAAGTCATGCATCAAATGAACGTTTTAACAAGTTCATTAAAAAACAAAATGAACCTCAACAACAATAAAGTACTAACACTATCTACTTAAAATTTTAAAAATGTGATCATAGAAAACAATAACTAGGTATCACTTTCCAGTAAAGGGAAAATATTATTGGGTCGAAACGGATCTAGTTTTACACTGTCCATCACTCTTATTTTTTAAATAATGCCATGGAGGCTTACCATATTTGACTAGTTACTGATGGCAGAGTTCTTGTGGCTAACAAACAAGGCATGGGGAGTAGGTGGATAAGGATGGAGACATAATTTGACTTACTGTCTTTTTGTGAATTCCTGCCATACCCTGAATCATGGGAGAAAGAATTGGTTACATTGAATTTGTTTAATTTTAATGTATTTCTTTTAAAATGGAAATCTAAAAGGATGTGCATCTCTAATTAATCCCAGATGGCACTGTGTGTTAGGTCTTGGGTTACTAACGGCAAGATCCAATGTTCAAACACACAAACAGCTCCTTGGGAGGAAGCTGAGATGACTTGCTCCTGTAAAGATGTACAGCCTTAAAAATAGCACCCCCAAGGGCAGGCTGGAGGGGGGGCAGTGGGAGGAGAACTTCCAGCCTCAGAGTCAAATAAGACTCATGGAATCATTAATACAAGCTAACAATCAAACATCCCACCAAAAAGAAGTCGTTCCAGCCATCAAATTAAAGGGGAACTAATTAAATATTTGACCAACTATAGATAGCTAATTTTTAACTTGATATTTTTTATTTTGCCTGCAAATGACATTATGAATAACCAAATGGGCTTATCAGAGAAAAAGGTTCCCAGGGCACTAACCCACCCAAGGGGAGGGTATTGGTTATATCTCCACAGGGAAAGAAGGACCAGACTTCAACCCGGTGTTCTTGGACGCAAATGCAGCATGCCATCAAGGAGTGGGGAGCCAGTGGATGGGCCTGAGGGGCCGGCCCAATCCCAGCAACTGCCCCTCCCCCAAGAATAATTTACCTTAAAGGACAGCACTGAAGCTGCAGCTGGGGGAGATGGACAAGTCTGATCAGAACACATGGGAGCAAATGAAGGGGGAGGAAGAGAGAGTGGAGCACCAAGCCTGGAGGACAATATCCCTGCTCAGAACAGTCAATGCACAGAGTGAACCATATGTCTGATCCCACTATGAGACACCATGTCTCTCGCTGACCTATGGACCTAGGGGAACAACACTGGAGACTCAGTGTCGGGACTTGTCCGGCCTGACCCCGCGACACCGAGGCAAAACACTAAGGGTGTGCAGCAGAGCAGCAGGGAGAGCAGAGCAGGGAGGTCCCAAGGGGATGCCAAGGGTAGACTTTAGGGCCAGGGCATGGGACCCCATTGGACTCGACTGGAGGACACTCGTAAAGGTCAACAAACAGATCTCAAATTATTTACAGGTTTTTCTTTTGTTTATTTATTTATTGGTCATTGATTTTTTTTTTCATGATTTCTTTTGTTGCTTTGTCTTGCTATGTCTTGTTTTTTGTGTGAATATGATTATCTTGGCAGGTCTATCTACATAAGATAGGCTTGATGAACAGTCTGGAGGAGAAAACAATGGGACCAATGATTCCAGGGGGACATGGGAGAGGGGGAGGTGGGGGAAAGGAGGTGTTGTTGACCAACCGAGGGACAAGGGAACAGCAAGTGATCCAAAGTTAGTGGCGAGGGTGTGAGAGTCCTCGTAGGGATTGATCAAGGGCAATGTAACCGAGAGAAATTACTGAAACCCAAATGAAGGCTGAGCATGATAGTGGGACAAGTGGAAAGTAAAAGGAAATAGAGGAAAGAACTAGGAGGCAAAGGGCATTTATAGAGGTCTAAATACAGGCATGTACATATGTAAATACGTACGTTTATATATGATGATGGGGAAATAGATCTGCGTGCATATATTTATAGGTTTAGTATTAAGGCAGCAGATGGATATTGGGCCTCCACTCAAGTACTTCCTCAGTGCAAGAACACTTTGTTCTATTAAACTGGCATTCCATGATGCTTACCTTCCTGACATGATGGCTGAAGACAAATGTGTGCATAAGCAAATGTAGTGAAGAAAGCTGATGGTGTCCGGCTATCAAATGATATAGCATTTGGAGTCTTAAAGGCTTGAAGTCAAACAAGCAGCCATCTAGCTCAGAAGCAACAAAGCCCACATGGAAGAACCACACCACCCTGTGTGATCATGAAGTATCGAAGGGATCAAGTATCAGGCATCAATGAACAAAAAATCATATAATTGTAAATGAGGGGGAGTACAGATTGGGGACCCAAAGCCCATCTGTAGGTAACAGGACATCTCAGTACAGAAGGGCTGTGGGGAGGAGACGAGCCAGTCTGGGTGCAGTGTAGCAATGATAAAACATACAAATTTCCTCTAATCCTTGAATCCTTCCTCCCCCTCACTATCATGATCCCAATTCTACCTTACAATTCTGGCTAGACCAGAGGATGTCCACTGGTACAGATAGAAACCTGAAAAACACAGGGAATACAGGACAGATCCTTCAGGACCAGTGGTGAGAGTGGCGATACCGGAGGGTGGAGGGCAGGTGGGGTAGAAAAGGCAAACTGATTATATGGATCTACATATAACCTCCTCCCTGGGGGATGGACAACAGAAAAGTGGGCCAAGGGAGGGAGACATCGGACAGTGTAAGACATGACAAAATAATAATAATTTATAAAGTATCAATGGTCCATGAGGGAGGGGCTCATGAGGGGAAAAATGAGCTCATACCAAGGGCTTAAGTACAAAGCAAACATTTTGAGAATGATGAGGGCAACAAATGTGCAAATGTGCTTGACATACAATGGATGAATGTATGGATTGTGATAAGAGTTGCATGAGCCCCCAATAAAATGATTTAAAAAAACTTTATTAAACTGGAGTATGAAAAGCAAAAAAGGTTCCCCACACATGCTTTATAGGGTTGCTGTGAGTCAGAATCAATTCCGTGAACATGAGTTGGGCTTTTGATTGGTTAACCAGGGGCCCGCTTTTTGACTCTGTTTTTGTTGTTTTACTGCAGTCTGCTTGCCCCAGGAGCATCTCCGCACTTTCTCATTTAACATTTGTCCTTGTTCAATTGTTTATCTGGAGGAGTTCCTTGTTTTTCCCCTTTCAGTATGAAGGATTGTTGGCCTTTGGAATGCACAGCACTTAATGAGGTCCCCATGCTGTTAAATGAACCAAGCTTCCAATGGTGGTCATTCAGGTAATGGGGGTGAAAGCTGTGCGGCCAGGCTGAGACAGACCATGAAGACATTTGTCTTCTGTGGGAATTGAAATTAGCCCCGGTAACATGTACAGTTTTAGATTTAGGTCCTCCGTTCTATGTGTTATCAAAGTACACTGTCTCTTAATAGTTCCTGAGATGATGCAGATGATTATATCTTAGAGCAATTCTTCTGAAGTTCTTCGGGAAGATAAACAGAAAGAAATAAAAAACAACTTAGTTTTGTTTGTGATCTTTGAAATACACACTCAGGAAATAGTCTTTGAAATCTGTATCATTTTATTGCAGTATTATGAATTTAACTGACTCCCATATTTCTCTGAAAGTATAAACCTAGTATATTATTATATATTATTACAAGGATTCAGATAACACACTAAGTCAGATTATGGCTGCCAACACTACCTGCACAGAAAGTTCTTGGATATTAACTTGGAAGGAAACTTGTTCTCTTCCTTATATTCAGAATTAGGAACAGTTTCCATTGTATCTTAGTCAAAGGAAAAAAGGAAGGTCTCTATTTTGAAAATAGAGCATCATGTACATTTTGTGATATTAATCTAAATAAATTAGTATGATGGTCTCCAAGCTTCATACCTTTTCTGCTGGAATATGAGCGTACATTATGCCTACCCTTTATCGATCATTTAATTCTCATATAATATTCTAACTGAGCAACCTTTCTGGGTATTAAATTCACTAAAATCCTCTGAATGATCAAAGACAAACAGATACTCATTTATTCAATTGAATATCAACGCACTGCAGGTTCTCAGAAATATAGAACATGGAGAGTTCCTACTTAAGATTAAAATCAACTAATAGTGATGAGCCATGGTGAGAATGACAGGGACCACAATTACAGGATGGAGCAAAATACTGCCTCAGTGAGATTTGAGAAGAGTGAGACCACAACGACATTCTGGATGAAAACATAGCTAACTTCTATAGTGAACGCGGTGCACAGAAAATGTTTAGCAACATAGCATGTGCAGGGGAGACATAACAAGGAGTAGGAATAGCACATGCATAGATCCATATAGTGAATAATGCATAAAAATATCTTCATTCAGAAAGATTGGGGGGGGTTAATTTGCATGATAAAAGGAGAGGCAAACAGGGGCCACAGCTTGATTATCTTTTTTTCCCTTTTAAGGGATTTAGACTTTACTTATTTGGCAGTGGGAGCTAAAACAACTGATGGGTGGTATGATCCAATCTGTGTTTTGAAAGTTAACTGTAGAATGGAGTAGAGAGGAGCAAGATTGGAAGACAAGAAACTGCAAGGAGGTGAGAGATTATGATGGTCTAGATTGGGCTGGGGATAGATTGGACGGGATTTGGGGGTTAATGGGGATGTTCAGATATTGGCTAAGACATCTTGGAAAATAGTAGGGCCAGGGTCAGTTTGGGAAACTAGTAGGATGAATTTTGATGTTGAACTTCTCATTTTGATTTAAAGATACTGCAAGATATCTCTTGAAGAAAGAAAACTAATGGAAAGTCTGTTGCCTAATTTAAAACTTTTGTGTGGGGTCCATGGGATATGATGTTAAAGAGAGAAGCTGGAGGCAAACAGGCCCCAAATCTAGAAGCTGAAAAAATCATCTAGAAAGCTGAGAGCCAGACCTGAGAATTCGGGATAAAGCATGCAGCTTTGAGGATAGCACCGACCCTCGGTAATCGCATGTGTTCCTTTGCTCCTTGGACTGCGTTTCTTAGAGGAGAAGTTGGTGAGAAGCCATGTTTGGGGGCTTAGCACTAAAAGGCTAGGAAAATATGCACTGCTATTGAGGGGTAATATAACATACTCCCTAAACAATTCATGCATATTTCTCAGTAGTGAAGAGATACTTCCTGATTGGGATGGTATCTGTGTGGGGTTTTACAGAGCAAGGGGGAAATAAGGAAGGGTGGTATAAGCAAAGAAATGACATTTTCAAAGAACCATTTTCTCTCTTGTGAAAAATATAAAATAAAAGATCCTCCAAATACTTCATAAACTTAGAAGTTGTTGAAAATTAGAATTAACACATCACAGAGTAAACAGTTGGGGGCTTCAAAAGGTCCTTGGAAAATGGAATTAAAGATAAGGGAATCTTTGACCCAACTTTTGAAACTCCATTTTAGTATCTTCAGAAATCAGAACAAAATAAAAATTGCTATACAGTTTGGGGATTTTTATTTTGTCTTCTCCAGAATATGGGTTCAGCAATGAGGAACAAGGGCTCTCTGGAGACAGCTGGGTTGGATTGGAGCTGCAGTTCACCCCTACTTGCTATCTGCCCTTAGGAGTATTTTTTAATATCTCTGGGCCTAAGTTTCTCCAAACATAAAAGCAAGGTGATGACAGTATCTAACTCATTGAGTTGTAACGTAAAGTGCTTAGCAACTTTTCTATACACATTAACCATTACTATTTATTATTATTATTCCTAAATACTTATCCATAGATCAACTGAACCACAGTCACTAGGACAGATTTTGGGAAATATGCATTTATGTTTCTCTAACCACAGAAGGTCAGCAAAAAAGAGAAAGGCATTCAACAAGATGGATTGACAGTGGCTGTGACAATGGGTTCAAATACAGCAACAATTGTGTACATGGCTCAGGACTGGGCAATGTGCCTAGGGGTGGAACCAACTTGATGATATCTAACAACAACAGCAGAATATTTGGTTTGGTAGATCAGAGGTAAGGCATAAACATGTGAACTTTCAGAAAACATGGTCTAGTTGGCAATCTAGTCCATGCTATGAATACAGAAATTCAGCCAGAGAGGTTATGTTACGTATTCAATGTGACAAGGGTGTCAAGAAAGAGGTGGTTCTACTGCATCTGCTCACAGGTAGGCCTGGGCTTCCCACCTCTTTGTCCACCCAAGTCATTCCGAGCTTTTTAGAGATATTTTAAGTTAAGCAACAGTATTGATTTTGGAAGTTAAGCACTGTAAAAAGAAAAAGTGAAACAAATTTACTGATCAGAAAAAACACCCTAGGCATTAGAAAACATAGGTATATCTCAAGTGTGGTAAATTGTTATTAGAAAAGATTTTTAAGTGAATGATAAACTCAGGATAAAATGAATAAATTCCATCATGATGCTAAGTGAGGTTTGGTTGTAACATATTGCTCTAATAAATAACCAATACGAGGCTGACTTTGAATTAGAAATATCTTACTAGAAACTGGCATTGAGCAAATCTACTGCAAATGACGTCTTTAAAAGACTCAAAGGCAAATATGTCACTTTGAGAATTAAGGTGCATCTGACCCAAGTAACAGTTTTTCAGTTGTCCCACATGCATGTGAAAGCTGGGCAGTAGATGAGGAAAACTGAAGGAGAAATTGTGGGATTTAAATTATGGTACTGGGCAAGAACATGAAAGGACCATGATCTTCCAGAAGAGCAAACTAATCGGTCTTGGAGAAAGTAAAACCAGAAGGCTCATTAGAAGTAAAGATGGTGAGACTTTGAGCATATTACCAGGAAAAACCTGTCCCTGGGAAAGGACATTCTGCTCGCTAGAGGAGGGAGGCAGTGAAAGGGAGGAAGCCCCTCAAGGAGGTGAACTGACATCGTGGCTGTAGCAGTGGGCTCCAACATCATAATCCTTGTGAGGCTCATGAGGGGCTGGCAATGTTGCACATACGTAGGGTTACTACGAATCTGAGTATATTTAACAGCCCCTAATAACGACTAAAGTACTCACAGACTCACCACGCCTGTTTAATATTTGTTTTGTCTTCAGGCACAAAAGAGACCCCAATCTCAAACATAGTTTAAGGACACTTGCTAAGTGTTGAAGGGGAAAAAGACAAGACAAAAGCATCATCTGGATACAGAAGATCTAATGGCACAAGGTCAAAATAGCATCTGAGCATTTACAGTCAATCAGAAGTTAGTTAAATATGGCAACGACCCAAGAAAGCTGTTACAAACTCACGAGTGGAGGCAAATCAATAAATCACAGTTACAGGTGGGGCTACCGAATGAGAAGAGGCCACCATTGAGACACATACACTATGTTAGATAGTAGAGTTTATGAGACTGCCTTAGGACTGCATGGCATGACTGATACTGCGTGACGCATATCTGTCCATCAAGGATACACCCAGACAAACACCTAAGGGAGACTGCAGAGAGGTGGAGGTAATCCGCTTTTCCAGTACACGTCTGTCTGCCTATCAATCATCAACATCTCTTTTTTACTGTCTTTTACTGCATCACAAACTCAAGCGTTTCCTTCTCTCCTGCCTTCTTCCTTCTTCCCTCCAGCTCTTTCTTTCTTCCTCCTTCTCTTCCTCATTTCCTTTTCTCCTGCCTCCATTCCTTCTCTTTCTTTCCTCCTTCCTTCCTTCCTCCCCTCCTTCTTTCCTTCTTTTTTCTTCCCTTCTCTGTTCCGTGTGGCTCCAGGGAGTTGATCAAAGACCACTGCATCCACATTATAAGAAGCAGTTTTAACAGAACTTCTAGACGTATGAACTTTTCCAAGAGACCATCCTATGACTGAATCCAAGCTCTTTCACTGGCGGGATGTACAACCTGACAAGACTACATACCATCTAAACCCCATAGTTCTTCTCTCATCAACAAGGACACCAGTCTTAGAGTCTCATTTCAGATTGTATGAGCTACCATTTATAAAGGCCCAAGATCCATTGTTAGCAAATTTAGTATTTAATATGTTAGTTATTTCTATTTATTAGAGTCCCTGGCTGGTCTTAACAGTTTATGTGCTCTTTTCCTAACCAAATGATTGGAAGTTTGAATCTACCTAAGAGTCTAATGACCAGGAAGAACAGGATGGTGACAATTGGAAACCATAAAGAGCACCGTTTCACTCTGACTGACTTGGAGATCACCATGCTCCAGAGTGGACTCATACTCCCCCCCACCCATTGTTTGCAAAGCAGTGAGTTTCTCATTAGGAGAATGTTCAAATAGAATTCAGATGTTTTCTCCTGTCAGAGATGCAAGAAACAGGATGCATACCTCTGAGAAATGATGGGTTTGATAACACTCAAGATCTTCTTCTATGAGTCAGAATCAGTTCTGTAGCCGTACTTTAAGGTCTTCTTCAGGAGCAATGGTGGCATCATGGGTAGCATGTTGGGCTATTGACCTCAAGGCTGACAGCTGAAACCTACCAGCTGCTCTTTAGGATAAAGATGAGGTTATTTGTTCTCATAAGGATTTACAGCCTCAGTAACCTCAAAAACTGACTGCCATCAAGTTGATCCGTATTCATAGTGCCCCTATAGGAAAGAGGAGAACTTCCCCCCGAGGGTTTCTTAGGATTTATCTTTATGGAAGCAAAATACCTCCTCGTTCTCCCATGGAGCAGCTGGTGGCTTTGAACTGCTCACCTGCTGTCAGCAGCCAACACGTAACCCAGTCCACCAGCAGGACACCTTTCAGATCTTCTTGATCTTCCCACAGGGTCACTTTGAGCTGGTATCAACTCAGTGGCAGAGGTTCAGTTTGGGATAAAGTCTTCTTCATGCGTATTGATGGATAAATGTGAAATAATAATTAAAATGCTAAAAGCGTTTTGCTAATTCAGAATGTATTATTTTGAAAAACATTAAAAAATATATGGTCCACGAGAGAAAGAGAAATGTTCTCTGTATTTTCCTGATTATATCACATTGACTGACAACTCCAGAAACAAGGAACCAAGCAAAGGAAGGCAGCATTTCATCCATTTGACCAATTTTTAATGACTAATTATTATTAGCTGAGAAAATAAATCTGTGAGAGATGCACCTACTAAGTTTGACTTTTTCAGATGTGCTTGTCAGTGACATTTACAAGATATATGTGGATGTATTAATGATCATGTTTCCTTCTTCACCTCTGCTGATGGACTATGAAGACTGCGTCTGAATTCCATGCACCGCTGGGATTTGCTGTGTTCAGATGTGCAGGCAGATGAAGATGGAATTGCAGCCTACCCTTGTCTCATGTTCAGTGCACTGCAGCTGTGCTGGCTCAGGTTTCCCTGTGCCTGTTAGTTTCCAAACACTTCTTATGTCCACTCACAGTGGAAAGAAACATTTTTAGTTTTTTTTTTCTCCTTTTCTATTTTATTATAACATCTTTTTACTTTTAAGAACATTACAAGACTTCATACCCAAACCAACATCACATCAGTTGCCATCAAGTTGATTCTGGCTTATGGTGATCACTTATGTTTTAGAGAATGGTGCTACATCAGCTTTCCAAGACTCTGACCTGTGGGAGTAAGATTGCCAGTCAATGTTTCTGATGACTACGGGATGGATTTGAATCACCAACCTTTGCGTCATCAATCAAGTGTTTAACCATTGATGCCACCCAGAACCCCTGCAGGACTAGTTTGTTCATCAGCCAGACTCAATATTTTAGCGCACTTACTTTAAGCTCCTCCTACTATTTTCAAATCGATTGCTAGAGAGCTACTATGACTCATGTTGAAGAAGACTGGAGAACCAGAAAGGAAAGGAAATCAAGAAGAATAATAGGGGCAGTTTCTACAAACACTAACCTTTAGGCATAAAAAGCAGTAGTCTGGGTAGGCTGAGTGTTTGCGAGGGTTGTAGGAACACACCCTCCTCACCTTTCAAATCTTCCTCTTCAGTATAATTTCAGTGAGGGACGTATGCATTTTGAAGCACTCTTGTATGTTTGATAACACTAAGTGGTGTGCTGGTAAACAGACTCTGGGAAAGAAATATATAAACAAGAAGGCAAAACATCCCGACTTGTAATTTTTACTGTTATTTGTGGTTTATAAACATACCCACTAGGACTGATTTCAAGTTACTTACAGTTTAACAACTGTCTTGTAAAATTCCTGAATATTGATTAAACAATCTGCTCTTGTTGAATAAAACCAGTGCAAGCTGGTTCTAGCACTGTATCTTTTCCTTCATTCCACAGATAGCTATGGTGATCAACTATGTGCTCTACAGCTGAGGAAAACAGCTTTTCTTATGAAGCTGCCTTTCTAGTGGACTCTTCAATTCTACTAACAAAGTATTTAGTTTATTAGTACTATTAAAGGGACCCCAGCTGGCACAGTGGGCAACACACTGGGCTGCTAAGTCAGTAGTTTGAATCTACCAGCTCTTCCTTGGGAGAAAGGTGAGTCTTTAAGCTCCTGTAAAGAGTGACCACCGATACCCATAAACACTACAAACCAGAATGTTTGCCTTTTTATTTATCGATTTCTTTCCCAGAGTCTGTGCACTTGAATGATTGTGCTGGAGAAGCATATTTAAAGTACCGTGGAATACATACTAAAAGGACAAACAAATCTGTTCTGAAAGAAGTACAGCCAGACGACTCCTGAGTGACCAGGATGGCAAGAGTTTGTCTTATAGACTTTGGACAGGTTGTCAGGAGACAATTCTCTGGAGAAGGGCATCATGCTCGTCAAAGTGGAGGGGCAGTGTAAAAGAAGAAGGCCCTCAATGAGATGGATGGACACAGTGGCTGCAGCCATGGGCTCAGGCACAGAACAATAGCGAGGCGGGTGCAGGACTCCAGTGCTTCCTTCTGTGTGCCTGGGGTCGCTATGGGTAGGAGCCAACCAACTCAGAGTCACAGCCTTGGAAACCCCATGGACCAGGTCTACTCTGTCTTATAGGGTCACTGAGTCAAAATCAGCTCAGTGGCAGTGATTTATTGATTTATTAACAAATGCACTTGTCTGGCAGTTTATTGTCTTCTAGCAGCTTGTGTGCTGCTGTGACATTGGAAGCTGTGCCACCTGTATTGAAAATACTAGCAGGTCGCCTATGGTAGACAGATTTCAGTAGTGCTTTTCTTTTAAGTCAGACTAGAAAGCAAAAGCCTAGTTGTCATCGTATGGAAATTATCCAGTGGAACTCTTAGAGATGTCAACAGAACATTGCCTGAATCACTTGCTTTGGGCATGTCAGGAGGAGGGATTGATTGGTGGAGGAAGACATCATGCTTGGTGATGAAAAGGACCAAAGCTGTTAGGAAGACCCGAAGGTGGATGGATTGACAGAGTGGGCACAGCAGTGGATTCAGGACTGGTCCCTCCTGCTCACGGTGCTCCCACAACAAACGCTGACC
>NW_022111378.1:4593054-4609138 GCF_000313985.2 Echinops telfairi | reverse complement strand
AATGTTTTGAGAATGATGAGGGCAATGAATGTACAAATATGTTTTACACAATTGATGTATGTATGGATTGTGAAAAGAGTTGTATGAGCCCCTAAGAAAATGATTTAAAAAATAAAATTTAAAAAAAAGGAAAAAATCGATTGACTTTTATCTACCTATCGTTAGGGTGTGGATTTGTTAAACTACGAATGTTATTGCCCTTCTAATTTACTCTTATATATCTAGTAGAAGTCCTTAAGTGCCATACCAATTGTATTGCTTGGCTGCTAAGCAAAGAGTTGGTGGTTTGGACCCAAGCAGAGGTACATTGGAAGACAAATATGGAGACCTGCTTCCAAAAGATCATCGCCATGTGAAACCCCAGTGAGCACATTTCTACTCTGCATACCTGAGATCTCCACTAGTCAGAACTGAATCAAATGGCAACTTAAATATAAATATGTATGTGTATACAGGTGGAAAGATACAATCTTATACCTAATGTCTGCTATAGTTCCAGGCACATCATAAGTGCTTAATAAATATTTGTTGAGTGAATGAATAAAAAATTAGTGGATGGATGGATGGAAGCCCTTTCTCTCCCTTCTTAGGGTCAGAGTGGATCCCCTGAGAAGCCCTGCCTGCTGCCTCATTTTACGTTGATTCACTATCAAAGGCCGTGGGCACATGCAAGAAATCAACAGACCTATTTTATTGGGTAAATTTGCTGCAAAAGCTAAAAAGGCAAGGTGGCATTTTGACAACCAAGGTGGGCTTGGTGTGTTTCATCGGTGCTATACTGCACCTTGACTGACTCTTCTCTTCCTCGTGGCTGTTCTCATAGGGGGTGTCCAATTGACTACTGATTGGCTTTGGGTCTCCACTCTGCCCGCCCCCTCATTCCCACTGATAGGATTTTTGTTTGTTTGTTTGTATTGTTTGGGGTCTTTGATCCCATCAACACCTCATGATCACACAGGCTGGTGTGCTTCTTCAATGAGAGCTTTGTTGCTTCTCAGCTAGGTGGCCACTTGTTTATCTTCAAGCCTGATATCTGGGCACCATCAGCTTTCTTCACCACATTTGCTTATGTACCCACTTTGTCTTCAGTGATTGTGTTGGGAAGATGAGTATTATAGAGTGCTGTGTTAGTAGAGCAAATTGTTCTTGCATTGAGGGAGTAAATGAGTGGAGGCCCAATGTCCATTGCTACCATAAGACATGGGAAAAAAAAGAATAATTTATAAATTATCAAGGGAACATTGGGGAGGGAGGATCAGGGAGGCAGGAGGAAAAATAAGGAGCTGATGCCAAGGGCTGAAGTAGAAAGAAAATGTTTTGAAAAAGATGATGGCAACCTATGTACAGATGTGTTTGACAAAATGGATATATGTATGGATAGTGATCACAGCTGTAAGAGCCCCCAATAAGATAAAAATTTAAAAAAGTAAAGCCATGATGCTTCTGAGAATGGAAGCTGGCTGAACTGATATCCTCCTTTGGATGAAAGAAGAGGAGGATTCCTACCCCAGGACGTGCATTTGCCATTCATTGGACTGTGGTTCAGACCTCCAGCTTTTGATGTTGCCCCGTAATAGATAACTCCAGACTACTGAATACTCACCACTTTCATACTTCCTAGTTTTTAAAGACACGCTGCAGTTCTGCAGACATAATTCTGCCATAGTGAGTCTTAATTGAAGTTGTACATGTCTAACCCTCAATGCTTTCTTAAACATGATTCAGTCACCTACATTTCTAAAATGTTAAGTGAACATGGATGTATTTTAGTATAAAATTTTCCCCATTAGATTCTCTGGGACCATTGACCAGGAATATGAATAACCTTGCCCTTGGAGAGAATGTACCAGAAAGTGAATTAAATTTTAACATTTTATCATTTGTTTTCCCTTTTGACCCACTTTTAATTTGTTCTAGTTTTTATTAATTTGTCCTTTCTTTTGGATTGAGAGTTTTTGTTTGTTTGTTTTTGGTGCTTTGTTTTGTTATTGTTTTTGAGTGTTTTTGGTGTACTTTTCTTCATATGAAAGACAAGATCAGTAAATATGAAGACACGGTAACTTGAGTAATAGTTTCTTAGTTTATGGCAAGGGAGGTTGTAGGGAAATGGAGAACCAGTAACGAGAAGTACAAAAATGAAGAAAATATTCTATAATTGATTGTGGTGATGATTTCACAACTTTAGAAATTACATTTATACTAGTAAATTGTATGGTATATGAATCATATGTCAATTAAATGGTTTTTGAAAAATCAAGGGTGGGATGTTTGGTTATGAGTAAGACCCGCTTGATTGCAACTAACAACAACAAAAAAGATAATGTATGTAAGTGGAACCACCAAATAACTGGTCCTTTTCCAACTAGCTGATTTCACTTAGCATAATTTTTTCAAGGTTCACCCACGTTGAACCATTTATCAGATCATCACATATCTCTATGGCTGAATAATTCTCCATTTAAAATATATCCTCCATTTTGTTTATCCATTCGTATGCTGATGGACACCTTGGTTGCTTCCAACATTTGGCTTTGGTGAACCGTGTTACTATAATAATCCACATTTGATGTGTTATCAAGTCCCTTCATCTGTTCTACTCAATGAATTTTTACTTTTTCTGGAATGGCAGCCTGCTCCAGCCATGTTCCAGTGTTGGATGAACCAATGAGTACGTGGGCAGGCATCACTTTGAGTGACAGAGTCCTGCGCAACTCTCGCTATGATTCTTTGGGGAGGGCTCCATGCATGGCGTCTTCTCTCCCAAGTCTAAGCTGCATAAGTAAAGGACTTCAACTGGGAAAAGCGCTGCTAAAGAGGCTGGGAATTGAACCTCTTACTCATTACCAGTCCCTTCCCTTTATTAGGGAATGTTTCCCCTGTTTCAGACACATAACAACTGTCTTCAGCTCTTGCCTGTGTGTGGACACTGTATGGCACCTAGCCAACCCTCCTTCTAAATGTGTTCCTGGAAGGGAATAGGTTTTCTTGACTATAGAACAGAAAGGATGAAGGACAACATGTATGCTATACTGGCCATACCGAGAGGGTGAGTGAGGGTGGGGTCCTGCTGGCCGCAGGAGAAAATTGTCTAGAGTGAAGCTGTTCACAGTGCCTTCTCTATGTTGCTAAATGCTCCATGAGCTGGGACAGCACATGTGGTCTTTGTCTTTTATCGGTGACCATGAACCCTACTATGGCAGTGACTCAAACAAAGACACAACTAGACCACAGGGCTCAGAGCGATAGCACTGCGTATCATCTCATCAAAGGACCAGCCTTGGAGTCACTTTTTGTGAATCCATGGTAGGGAGGGGAGTCAAATGATGGCCCGCGACCAACAAGCAGCTAGAGCCTCACTGCACAAGCCCCATACCTGGGATGTTGTGTAGGGTTTTTTTGCATAAATGTTCTGATGAGAAAGTTATACTTGCTTTTTGTAAGTTTTTAGGTAAAGAAAAAAAAAAAACCTCCATGCCTAATCACAAGGTAATTGATTAAATAGTAAGCAAGAGTCTATTTACTTAGCAGGAAAACCACAGAGAAGCGAAGACAGTGTAAAATCTACCAGTTACCAGTTGTGCTTGAGTGGACTCATAGTGACACCAGGTATGTCAGAGTAACATTTTTCTCTATAAAGTTTTCAATGGCTGATTTTCCATAAGTGGATCACCAAGACTTTCTTCTGAGGAGCCTCTCAATACTCCACATTTTCATTTGGCAGCCGAGTGTGCAAACCACTGGTCACACCCAGGGAAGCTGGTGTCCATCTTCCTCTCGAACTGAGCGTTCAATTCATCTGGAACTGTGGGTTGTTCTAGTGAAGTCCCCCTTCACCTTTGCAGTCTTGATGGAAGGAAAGAAACAGGCTTATCAAGCCGTCCCTAGTTCTTGCCTTTGTAATGTGAGTAGATTTCAAAAAGCTTGTGGAAATATTTCATTGTCTTTTAATACCATTTTCCACGAACTTTTTGAAGCCCCTTTGGATAAATGGCCATCATCCACAATTCAGCACTCATTCTCTTGGAAGGGAGTACCCTCTTTATCACTAACTTTTCTATCAAGACTTGGATATAAAAATGAGAACGCACTCTCGGAGGACAGAGGCAAGTTCAGGAAGGCCAAGCGCTAAAATCACCAGGCGCCATCAGTAGGATCAGCGGAGGGTGGTAAGTGGTTATTACTTAGTGCAGACCTTTCTATTCATTAAGATGGACTAAAACCCACTGCTGTTAAGTAAACTATTGTTTAGAAACTGGCTATGACTCATCTTCCTGCAGACTAACATTTTTGAAGGAGGTAAAAAGCCTGAGAGCATCTAGTACAGCTGTAAACCTGACACTGGCCTCTCTTTAGTTCCTTGCTTAAACCGTGATGTATTTCAAACACCTCATGAAAAGAAATTAGAGACAAACATGCATCTGTAAAGAGGAAAGACATTGCAATCATTCTGGAAAGACTTTCATTGAGAAAATCACTGCTCCGGGCCACTTGCTTTATTCTGGATAAAAAGTTATGATTGACTACATCAGGCAGTGCTATGTCATCATTAAATGTGAAAGGCCATTTCTCCTGTCTTTATTGATTGTTTTAGTAAAAAGAACTAAAAATCCCCAGAGGAATACATAACCATGTTTTTTGCATGAACTTAAAAGTTTGTTCCATCTAACTAGGATGTATATAAATCTTATGTTCTTAAAAGGAATCAGGCCAAACATTGTATTTTTGCTGCTTGATTTCATTTTGGTTAAATGTCCTCATCCGGTTGCAGTTGCGTCCATTGAGCCTAGGGGGAGCTCAGGTCTGCCAGCGTAGCGCTGTTCACCGTGGAGTTCTCAGTGACTGCTTTTTCAAAAAGACGTCTCCAGGCATAGCTCCTGAGGAGCCACTGGTGCACCTGACCCTCTAACCTGAAGTTAGCAGCCATGGGTGTTACATGTTTCTACCACCAGAGACGCCAGGACTCTAGATTCTTAAGTCCTTGAGAGGAATAAATGTCGGGATTATGATGGATTAAATATCCATTGCTGTGTAACAGATTATCCCCTTATTTATTTACTTAGCCCACTTCACAGTTATTATACCACAACTTCTGTGAGCTAGAAATCTGGACATGGGTCCGATGAATCCTCTGATTCTCCATCTCTCCAAGGCTTCAATCAAAGGACTAGTCCCATTTGAAAGCATAGTTAGTGATGAATCTACTTCCATATTGATTGCTACCAAGATTCACTTCCTTGTGTGGGCTGTTGAACTAAAGAATCTTCTGGATCTTTGCCACAGGGGTCTCTCAATAGACAGTTGTCAACATGGTAGTTTACATTATCAGAGAGCATGCCAGATGGTAAGATAGGGGATATAGGCAAATTTTCATAAATTAATCTAATTTCACAAATCATAATAATAAAAAACTCTCATTTCCATCAAGTCAATGCTGACTCCTAATGAGTAGAACTTCCCCTGAGGGGTTCAGAGTATAAATATTTATGGAAATACAGAACATCATCTTTCTCTTACATAACAACTTGTGGTTTTGAACTGCTGACCTGGTGATTAGCAGCCCAAGATGCTCCTCTCCTAAGTTACATCCCATCAATTTTTCTATATTCTACTTGTTAGAATATAGCACACAAGGGGAGAGGAATTACCTAAGTCACGAATAGCAAGATCCAGGATTCATTGAGGGCCACTTAGAGATTGACTACCACGAAAACCTAAAACAAAAATCTGAAATTAACACCTTCCAAAAATCTAAAAGTGATGCTTCCCTAGAATAAAGCAACCACATTACATTGTGTATTGAAAGACAGCATATTATGCTGTTTATTTACATACAAGTAGATAATAGATATTATAATTATTCAATGCCGCGATTATAAGAATGTGGGCACAATATTTAACCTCTGTCTGTAAAATACAGATAATTCCTTTATCACAGAGTAGGGCAATATAAAGGTTTTAACATGGTTCTCAGCACATAGAACTTGGTGCGAAAATAAGGAAGAAGCAGGTCAAGTTCTGTTTCTGGCATTGGCTTGCGAGTTGAGGGAAATGTGACATGCCACTTAATCAAACTGTGCATGTCTTTGTTTGAAGTGCATTTTGTCAAGTAATAGAAACCTGTAGTGACTCAAAAACAAACTGTGTCTTTTCATTGAAACAGCAAGACATCTGGAGGAAACAGACTCAAGTTGATAGAACAGGTGAACTATGTGACTGGCGAGCCAGCCTTTCCCTCGTTTCCTTTAGCTACCCTTGGCCTGGTGGCCTTGATTCTCATGGCTGCTACAGGGAAGTTGCCTCCATGTTCCAACGGGAAGAAAGGAATTCTCAAGACAAGGATACAAGCAAATATTAAGATGATGGGAAACACAGACGCTTTAGAATTATCTCCAAGGCAGGGAGGGGATGAAAATGTAAAAGTTACCTGCTATGGCTGAAGCACATCGAGAGAACATTTTTTGGTATGTCAGAAGATAAAGAAATGATTCATTAATGAGAAGATTAAAAATTGGTGAATGAAATTGATGCAATGATTAATTCTAGGTACAACAAAAAGCTGTGCAGGGAAAGTAATGAAATCACTGAATCTTACAAGGATTCGTTGCAAATTGGTTCAATGATAGAATTCTCACCTTTCAAGCTGGAGACCTGGGTTTGATTCTGACCAGTGCATCTCATGCACCACTACTACCTGTCAGTCAGTAGAAGATTTTGTGTTGCTATGATGCTGAACAGATGCCAATAGAATAATCAGACTGAGACTAGGAAGAAAGGTCTGGTGACTTACTTTCAAAAGTCAATGAAAAACTACGGATCACAAAGGTCCAGCCACAACAGGTCATGGGGAAGGTGCAGGACTAAGTGACATTTTGTTTTGTGGTGCTTGGGGGTTGCTATAAGCCAAAGTCTCACTCTAAACAGGTACAAACACAGTACTTACATAACATTGAACTATTGAACTTTGGTCTAACCAGGAAATAGAATAGAACTATTCTAGTATAATAATGGGAAGGAAAATGTCTGGGAACATGTATGTTAGGAAGTCATGTTATGGGTCCACATCTTCATTTTCCAAAATGACCAAGTAATAGAAAAGGCAAACTTAAATTAATAAATAGTGCATGAGAATTTATTATTTGTTATTCTTCAATAATATTGGAAAAGTTTTAGCCTACACATTGGCACAGCCAAATTCAAATGTCCAAGTACTAATCATCAGTGTAGTATGTGTAGTGGGACATAGTTAATTTTGCTAATTTGATAGGCATTTTATGCACATAATACTTCAAGAAGACTTGGGTGTGTTTTTGGTTTAGTCAGAAGGGCTGTATAAAGTCTGCAGGATTTTTTTCCCTTTCTTTTCTCTCAAATGTGTTGCTTATGCACTGATATTTTCCCTTTCACAGATTTTATTCATCTACATAAACATCTACTTTGTGGGGTGGGGTGGAGCTTTCTTTAAATTCTGTTCTTTGGCTATACTCTGAAGACCTTGCATGGAAGCGTCTTTGTATAAACACATAGCCAGGGGCCATCGTCACTCTCATAAGTCTTAGTGAACTGTACCTGAGAGTTGTGCAGTACCCAGGCTCTCCTACTGCACATGACAGACCTGGTCACTGACAAATCACCAAGACAGAAACATATATGGAGTCGGCACTGGAGCTGCATCTCTGTTTCGAGGCCTGAGCACTTCATGAAGCTTAGTACTAATAGATGGGTCAGGAGAATGGACCAGTAATTATGCTATATCTTTTTTGTCTTGTCATTATGAAAGAATGAGACCCGTGATACAGTTTTTCTTCTTAGTGGAATCCCAGGGAAAATTAAGTTCAGTATGCCTTTCCTGTGAAGGACAAAACATGTTCAGCATCATGTTAGGGGATCTTTAGAGGTTCTAAGACCAGCACATACATACACACGAAAGGCCATCAGTCCTGAGGTCTTACGTACCTTGAAGCTGCAGGCCCACACAGAAGAAGAAGAAGCGTCTTCTAAGGTGTGGATTGGCTATAAACTATGCAGAAAGTGAAGTCCAGTAGCTAATCTGAATATAAAGGATAAGTCCCAGAGGCATTTGAGATCCTGTTTTGAATGGAACAAATAGCCTTACATTTCATTCATGAGATTATGGTACAGTGGAGCTCTCAAGCCATTCTAAATGTCTCCAACATACCAATCCTGCATCACCTCAGAAGGTGAGGGAGTGCCACTGATGGTCAGTATTGGATCTCCATTTGCGTTTCAAGATGGATTTAATTAAAATAAATATCTTAATGTTATTGAGTAGTTCCACTTCACTGAGGAATTGTATAAAGGTGAAAATCACTGCAGAGATGACTACATTAGAGGTAGTATAGATTAGAACTAGACAGTAGTATGGAACATGTTCCCTTTGTTCAACACCCCGGTAAATTTCTTGAATGAATGCAATATCATTTGAGACATTGACTCTTAAAGACAGGGCACTTCGTGCAGCCAAAGAAGGCAACAGCCATGTTCAAGTGTTAAAAAGACAGCAAAATGACATGCGAATCAAATATGTCCAGGAGTTTGTTGGCCAAAGAATGAGCCTGGAAGTATGGATTAAGGTTAGTCTTTGCCTTTCTGAGACCCTGTTGCTTCTTGTGTTCCTCAACCCCTGGCACACACAGTGTGTCTTATCTGACACGACAAAGGAAAAAAGTTGGACCAATTTCCAATACGACCTTTACCATTGTTACTCATGTGTAACTGTATCTCCAATAACCCATGTGTTCCCTTCCCTGGGCACATCAGTGACAAACATTCCACCCCCCCAGTGGAAGATGGTGGCAGGGTGGGTGATGGGTTGGGCTGCTGGTTTGAGATCGTGGGTTGCTCTGAGACTTTCTGCTGCTGTAGAACATTTGAAGCCCCAGAAACCAACAGGGGCAGTTCTGCTCAGTCCTGTAGGGTCACACTGAGTCAGAATCCACTCGATGGCAAGGAGTTTGGTTTAGTGCTAGATGTACACCTGCAATCAGTTGGTTTCCAATTCAAAATTGAAAGGATGTGGCGAAGGCAATCTATGCTGGCCAAGTAGGGTGAGAAACTAAGAAATTTTTCTGTGCATTGTCACTCTTGCAAGCTAACACGGATTACTAAAGCCAATTGGCATGTTTCTTCAGGCAATTTGTTAAAAGCAGAGTAGGAATACACTGTTTACATTCAGATCTGAGATACGCTGCTATTGTTCTGTATGTCCTTGAATATATTACGGAAGTTCTCTGAGTCTCAGTTTCTACATCTATGAAATGTGGAGAAAATGCTAAGAAAAGAACTCAGCACAGCTATTAGAACATGCTAATTCACAATTAGTATTTAGATTTTGAGTTTATGCCTTGGTAGCGGCGTATTTACCTGTTTCTCAGCTGCCAGTACATCGCTGTTGGGTCAGCCCGACTTTTCACCTTACCCTGGAAGCCCAGTTGTTGTCATGTGCTCAACACTGAAAACCAAACTTACTGACAAGGGTCTCTATATGTTCAAATGGAGAGTGAAATTAGGAAAAAATCAAACTAAAGGACTGTCCAAATCTCCTTATAGCTAACTGTGGCCCAATCACTCAAACTCAAGACCTATAGTTCTCCATGACCTTGACTCAAAGCTTTTAGCTCGAATGAGTTGGTGACTGAATCATAATTTTCTTTCCAAAGTGTGGTGTGTGTGTATGATGTAAAGTCTGCAAGAAACATAGGGCTAGTTTTGCTTTAGGAAATGAAGATTAATAACCAGCAGCTGGGCCATTAATAACTTTGGATGTGTGGGGCAAAAACAAACTCTTAGGTAAATTGGTAATCCCATAAATATTGGTGAAGCAGTAAACTTCTGATTTCAAATTAGTTATATTTCTGAGGCTATAAAACAGTTTTACTGCTGCCTTTCCCTTTGCAAAATATCCTGCTGAGAGACCTTTTTCATATGTTCAAAGAACAACTTCTACCATCTTCTTGTAAACCGATCTGATTGTTTCAGTATTTTCAGAGTGTAAATTTGTATTCATATTCTACTTCTTATTTGAGAAGCACGGCATGAACTGGTGGCTACTGAAGTGGCACCATCTAATATCAATACATCACCCTGGTGTCATGTCTTAGCCTTCCTCAAGCTGAGTTCTCCCCTGGGGTTGTTTTTCACTTTGCATGTTTAGTGTGATTTTCTCCTGTACTTTCAAATGTAGGCTTATTGTGGTAATGTAGCCTCTTCTATACTAAGGAATCTGGATCGTTGTTTTTGTCTAGTCCTTTATGGTATACAAATAATTTTCCCATCTCTTCTTTGTTCTTGCACTTTTGCAATAAAGATCAATAAAGAAAACAAGGTTAAAAGGGATCAGTTACTGGTGACATTTACACTAATGGAGTGGTAGAGCTGTGTGCTAGAGAAACAAATGCATAGTATCATAGTGAATAAGAAAGAGGTTTATATACAAGAGCAATTGAATATTGAGAAAACACCCCAGCCCAGTCCATAAATCCAATCAGGTCCATAAGCCCGATATTAGCCCATGTGTCTGATACCAATCTATAAAGTCCTCTTCAGACTCACGCAACACATGCAAAGACGCTGAATGCAGGAACATCACCGGCCAGTGGATGCAAAGTCAGTGGTAGTAGAAGCATCTCAGTGCTGGCAAGGGTCTCCATATGGCTCTTCCATTTCCCAGGCTGCATGAGGGTAGATCCATATGGCTTCTCCTCAGGGATGTCTCGCAGGAAGTGAGCCTTGTCAGTAGAGAGTCTCCAAGGGAGTGAGCCGAGAGAGAAAAGTGTCTCCCGCCTCCAAAGAGGAAATCCAGGAATTTCCAGAATTCTCAGGGGAAGTCCATGCCCACACAGAGGCCTCATTGGCTATAACTCAATTGACAGACTACACTCCACCCCTCTCAAGTCCCAAATTGACACCAGATTATGTAACTACTACAAGCTGTGAGCCAGATCAGAAATCAGGCTTCCAAATTTCATGATGTTTTCATCATGACAAAGAAGGGAAAGTATTCTGTGGAAAGATGGATTCTATCTCTGACTGCCTTGCAGGCTCCTCCTTAAAGATGTGACTCGTGTCTTTTCCCAGTGCTCTAGTATCCTCTTATGCTGTTCAGTTCCCATTTCAGACATTCAGCATCCCCTTTCCTCCTCCTCCTTCTGATGATTCAGAAAACGAAGAAAAGAATCCCCTACTAATCGTGGTCTTAGTTTGAGGTCTACCCTAAATAGACCCCGAGACACAGTATGTTAGTGAGATGGTGAGGCAGGAAAGGGAGGAAAATCGTCGAGCTCAATTCATGTTGAGTGTTGCAGTGGCTATCCAGGGCTCAATTCTACTAGGGACCCTGTGGAAAATCTTCCTCAGAAATGTCCCATTGAAGAACTGCTAGATTTTGCATATCTTTGGTTGAGGTTTGATTCTAGAAATAATCAACTTCCCAAACTGTCTTTGGACAAGAGAAGCTCACTTTTGATGGGAGGGAAAACTCTTGGATAGAAATCTTGACAACTGAAGTAAGCAGCCATCAGCATGAAGGGTCATTTCCACTTCAGCATGGGTGGGTTGAATGGGTATGAAGGGTGTACCAGTGAAGTCTGCTACAGTACTGCGTTGCTTAGTGTGCACTGAGGTCATTTGATAGGTCTATGTCAAGCCATTTTGTGTCTTCTCCAAGTTGCCTTGCTTGCAAATGACAGAAAACAAAACCCAAACTGACTTGAAGCATAAAAAGAATTTTTTGGCCCTTGTAGAAGGAAAGTAATTTATGCCTTCAGGTGCTGAATGACTCAGGGATTTCTGCATACAATCATCTCCTTTTCGTCCATATTTTTAGGAAAGCTTTCTCCTTGTGCTCTAAAAATAGCGGCAGCTGACTCTATGCCCTTGTAGGTTCAAATTCAGTTGAAATGTGGTCATTTTGTTTAGAATACCCATCCAAAGTCCTGAATTTCATTCTGATTGAACATGCTTAGATTACTGAAACCAGGTGTTATTGAACGTGATGGATCAATTGAAAGTGGGGCTATTGAATAGGATGTACCAGCAAAAGACTCTAATGTCTCAGGTCCGTATCACGGATGACCCCCTCAGCCCAGATTTTGTGAGCTTTAGGGAGAAGCAGATTTTCAAGTGAAACTAAAGCAGATATGATGAGAAGCCAAAGCACACATGTTCCATACAATCACCCAGGATCATCCCATATCAACCTTTATCCCTGCATTTGTTTCCTAAGACTGGCATAAAACAACAGCAGACGTGTATTGTCTCACAGTTCAAGGGACTGGAAATCAGAGGTTAGGGCATCAGCAGGGCCCCGCTTTCTCTGAAAGCTGAAGCAGAAACGGTATCTCTTCTCGCCTCGCTTTCGACATCCTCAGGAAAGCCGTGGCTTGCACTGGTATCATGAGTTCATCTTTACTACTGTGATCACCGCACAGTATTCTTCCCCTGGGTTGTAGTTACCAATTCTGGTGTCAAATTAAGGATTAAGAGTGTAGGGGTGGAGTCTAGGCTGTCAATCTGGAGGTAGACTTCTGTGTGAGCATGGCCTTCTCCTGAGAATTCTGGGAAATCTGGTACTTCTTCCTTGGAGGCAGGAGTTACCTCTCTCTCTGCTACTCCCTGGGAGACATTGGAGAAGACAAGCCACATGGACGCAACCAGACCTCGGAAGCCGGAGAAGCCACAGGGAGACCCCTGCCAGAGCTGAGATGCTTACAACACCACTGGATCCAAAGACTTTCTACCCATGGGCCTGTGATCGTCCTGCATTTGGCTTCATTACGTGTGTTTTGTGAATCTGAAGAGGACTTTGCAGATTGGTATTGGACATATGGTCCAATATCAGACTTATGACCTTGGACTGGACTGGGCTGGGATGTTTTCTCAATGTTCAATTGCTCTTGTATATAAACCTCTCCCTTGTATCCATATGTGTGTCCATGGATTTATTTCTCTAATCTACCCAGACTAACACACTCTGTCTGTCACCCTTCCTCGCAACTCCTTTTTAAAGATAAGACCTATACTCTAGCATGACCTGATGACGACATGTTCAAAGACTCTATTTGCAACTACACTCCCAGATACTGGTAGGTAGGACTTCAGCAGGTCTTTTGGGTGAGAGTGCTGTCCATAAGTCTCTCATGGGAATCTTGGGTCTCAAGGAACAGGAGTACTGTGGCCATAGCAGACAGGGTTCACTACAATTCAGTTCAAGGAATGGTGGGTCCTGCTTCCTGCATATGTTTGCTATATTTTTTATTATTCAAAATTTTTATATTTTTACTTTTTTTCGGGTTTCATTTCTCTTCAGTTAATTGCTCTTTTCTTTTTTTTAAATCATTTTATTGGCAGCTAATACAGATATCATATCATTCCATTGTTCAGTCACTTCCAGCAGTATTGTTCAGTTACTCCCACAATCAGTTTCAAAACATTCTCTTCTTTCTTGAACTTTGATGTCAGCTCCCCTTTACTTCCCTCTGCCCAGCAACACCCTGGCCTCAGAAGCCTTTATTCTACTTGCTATCTCTATAGGTTCATCAAGTCTCTTGAAAAGAATATACCAAAATACAGAAAAACAAATAGCAAAATGTAAAAGAGCTACCCCCAATGACAAAATACATCAGAGATAGACCACGATATGAAAAGCAAATGAACCAAACCAAACCACAAAAAATGTTGGAAACCAGATCAGGCCCAATGTGTATCAGAGGAGGGATCAGCAGACAAGGCTTTATGCATTTAAATCAGGTATATCATGTTGCTCTCCTATAGTAATCTCTCCAATATACTCTGTTTGGTCACCAGTTTATTCGATCCTTCCATCATGGAGAGAGGGTTATTACTGTGTAGATCTCACAAATGTATCCTGGGCTCCCACTGTGATCTGTAGCCTTCTGCAAGCCAGAATCTCATAATTCAGGCTCTGATACTAATCTCCCCTTCGGTTTAGCATTACATGATTACAACCCTTCAGTCACTTATGTTAGTGTGCTTCTTCCATGTGGACTTAGTTGAAATCTCTGTAGGAAGGCTGCTTGTTTGGAAACAAGCCTTTAACACCCCAGATGCTAGTTTATCGGATAGTCGAGCACCAGCCAGTTTTTTCACCTCCCATTGCTATTACCTATATCTTTTGTGTTTTCCTAAGTGCAAATAGTGAACCGGGTCATGATGCAAGAACTGATTGTTCTTAAATTGGAGCTAGGATTTAGTGAGAGCCAAAAATCCATGCCTGGATTGCTGTTTATATATCTGCCTGTGGCTGCTTTGAGACCTTCTTGTTAATTTAAGGAAGGGAGTTTTATGATCATCTCTTTGAAGCATAACATTCATATGCTAAAATTGTCATTGACTAGTCTCTGGTACTAATTTTTAAAACACTGTTGAGAGACCCAATGCGCTTTTTGCTGGTTTTCTAGACCAAGACGAGGCTCCTGATACATGCATTCAGGGAAGTTTAAGACCCAGTCTGCGCAGTGCAATTCTGTGAAAACTTTCTGACACACACAAGGCAGAAGGCTTATCCTCTGCTAATGGGACCTCTACTGACACCTGTTCTACACCTAGACTTCACTCTCTCTTATTTGTGCTGCATAAGTGAAATCATGTCCATATTCCACATACACATCAAGAGAAGACAAAGAAACACATGCAACACTTTCATTTTTGTATTTATCTTTTTGTTACTCTTACCAGCCTTTCCATAATAGTTATTGAATGTCTTTTGTGTGCCACAGAGAACAGCCAATCAGAGCAAACATTTTGCCTTCAAGGAGTGAAAACCTTGTAAGAGATCTAGTAGACAAAAATAAGATATAAGACGTGTGCAAAAATATTTCTCATGCAAGCTAAAAATTGACCAACGGCATGGTTGTTAGGTACCATCAAATTGGTTTTGACTCATAGTGACCCTCTGTAAGACCAAACAAAACACGACCTGGACCTGCGCCACATGAACAATTGTTCTCAGGTTTGAGCTCATTGATGCAGCTGCTGTGTCAGTGCATCTTATGGAGAACTTTCCTCTTTTGCACGGCTCCACTGCTTTACCAAACATGATGGCCTTCTCAAGGGGTGGGTCTCTCCTGACAACATATTCAAAATGCATGAGAAAAAGTCTTACCCTCCTTGCCTCTCAGGAGCACTTCTTCCAAGATAGATCTGTTTGTTCTTCTGAAAGTCCACGGTACTTTCAATATTCTGCACCAGCATCACAATTCAAATGCACAGATTCTTCTTTGGTTTTGTTATTCAATGACCAACTTTCACATGCATGCGAGGCAGCTGAAAACCTATAGACAGAATCCAAACATTATCAAATACTTAGCACCTCATGAAGAGAAAGAAAGCACTGTCAGAGATACTGCCATACGGTGAGGCCCTCAGGTTGGAAGGCACTCAAAACCTAGCTGAGGAAGAGCTGCCTTTGCAAAGGAGAATCACCGATAATGGCATAGATGGAGAAAAGCCTATAGTCGTAAAGCCTTCAGAACCTTCATTTACAGAATCGACATGACTCCAGAGGAGATGAAAATGCTGCAAACATCAATTGATAATCAGGACTTGGAATGTACCAGCTATGAGTATGAGAAAACTGGAAGTTGCAAAACATGAAATGGAGCGCATTGAAATAAACATTCTAGGGATGAGTTGGCTGAAATGGACAGATACTATCCATTTTGAATCAGGAAGTCATATGGTTCACGCTGCCGGGAATGGAATTATCAGGAGCATGGCAATGCTTTCTTAGTCTAAAAAGTCATTTCAAGATGGTTCTTGAATACAATGCATCTGTGCTAGGAATATATCTATTTGATTTCAAGGAAATCCAATCAGTGAAACTATTATTTAAGTTCATGCACCAACCACCAAAGCTTGTGATGAAGTTGAAGGTGCTACTAATGTCGTCAGCATGAAACTGATGAAACATGAAATAGAAATAAAACACAGAATCAATTATTGGTGATTGGAATGCAAAAAAATGCAAAGAGAAAGGAATCCTATTTGGAAATCATGGTCTTTGTGATAGAAACAAAGCTAGAGAGGCCATGATAGAATTAAAAAAAAA
>NW_022111378.1:4589520-4591169 GCF_000313985.2 Echinops telfairi | reverse complement strand
TCTCATTGCTGTATTACCTATAGTGCAACCCCTTCCTGGGACATATGTCTTTACCTGTAATTAGTGGGCTAGCACTCCCCGCAAAGGTATACAGGCCTGGGTTAGCAATAAAGAACTCTCTCTCAGGCTCCCCTCTTGGCCTATCATCAGTTCCCCCTCTCCTCTCCTTCCTCCCTCCCCTGTTCCCTTTCCCCTTGTCCTCCTTCCCTTCCCCCTCTCTCCAAGTGGACCACCAAGCGGGGCTGAAGTGAGCACTGCTACCATGAAATGTGTCTGACTCCATTATTTCTATCTCTCATGCTCTCTATGACTTTATTATAATATTTATATATAATAATCGTACAATTGTGCTTATTGAACCCATATTTAGTGGTGGGGGGATGGCCCCTTCCAACCACACAAATCTCTTAATCTAGACTAAGTAGTCCCTCCTATGCTTCATTAGTTTGCTTAAAAACATTTTTATTGGTATTCTGTCAATTCCTGGAGCCTTGTTTTTGCTAATACTTTCTGTGCAACTTAAACCTCTTTCTTTAGTATCATTTGTGTATGAACATTCTGGACCCTTATAATGAGTGAAACCTGACTTACTGTTGGCACAGTGGCCCTGTATATTCATTAAATCTTTTGATACTTTCAGCATAATTCAATATTTTGCCTATAGACCCTTTCAGTACTACAACCCGAGGCTTGAATTTATCGTCATTACGGACAGTTGAGATATGCTAAGTGTGTTCTTTCTTTTGATTTTTTTAAACTCCAGGTCTTTGCACAGTTTATCATAATCCTTTGCCTTCTCAATGGAGCCCTGGTGGCGTTGTGGTTATGTGTTGGGCTATGATCTGGAAGATCAGCAGTTTGAAACCACTAGCCATTCTGCAGGAGAAAGACAGACTTTCTACTTCCATTAACAGTTACAGTCTCAGAAACTCACAAAGGCGATTCTACCCTGTCCTGTAGGGTCGCTATGTTAGCATCGACTCAATAGCATTGCTATGAGATTTTGTTTTGCCTTCTCAATCTGCTTTATGAAAACCTATTTTTCTTTTTTAGTCATTTTACTGGGGGCTCTTACAGCTCTTACAACTTTCCATACATCAATTTTATCAAGCATATTTTTATATACGTTACCATCATCATTGCCAAAACATTTTCTATCGGAGTCCTTGGTATAAACTCCTATTTTCCCCCCTCGCACCCCCACCCTCCCACCTTCGTGAATCCTTGCTCAATTAGATATTATTATCGTTTCATATCTTACACTGTTTCCGTTGTCTCTCTTCACCACATTTCTGTTATTCTTCCCCTTGGGGTGGGGGAGGCTATATATCCAACCTTGTGATTGGTTCCCCCTTTCTCCCCTTTCCCCCTCCCGAACCATGCCCCTACCCTCATGATATTGCTACCTCCACTACTATTCCTGAAGGGTTTATCTGTCCTGAATCCATGTCAGCTCTTTTATTTCATTTTTTGTATTTGATTTAGCTACTCTGAATCCAAGAACAAGAATCAGTCTCTTTTAATACCTACTTTGATCTTACCTTAATTTTCTGTCTTTTTTTCCCTCCAAAAAAACCCCCATTTTATTGGGCACTAATAAAGATATTGTTAGATCTCTCAGGGGCTAGATATACCTTGGTCCTTGCCTC
>NW_022111378.1:4585968-4588340 GCF_000313985.2 Echinops telfairi | reverse complement strand
CCAAACCCATTCCTGGATCTATGCCTTTTTTTTTCTTTTTTAAAATCTACCTTTGGCTCCCTATAGAGACCTCTTTGCTAACTTATGGTGGAGAGTTTTATTGATCATGTCCCTGTTATATTAACATATAAACATATGTTAATATTGTCATTGACTAGCCCCTGGTACTAATTTTTAAATCACATTTGAGAGAGAAATATTGGGCCACAGTAGATAAATTACATATCATTATATGTGAATTGTTCACAATGTACAGAATAAAAACTTTTGTGGCTGGATGCTATGAACAAACAATAGGAGTTGATTGTCATGGAAAACTTACAACAATATTCACTGATCATATCAGTCACAGGGCTGCTGTATTTTCTGAGTTTTCAATGACCATTATTTTCTTCATGTATGGTATCTCGGTATTTTCCCACAACTCCTCTGGTCTTTGGTCATTGTAATCAATTCTATGCATCAAATCTGGTCTTGTGATTGTCTCTAGATTCAAGTGGTATATACTCAGGGTTTTATTTTTTCTTTCATAGACAAAGCTACTTTTCTTCAGTTTCAATCTGAACTTGTATATGGGCAATTGATGGTCTGGCCTTGTTTTGACTAGTGATATTGTGCTTCTCCATCACCTCTTCCTATATATGTCCTCAATATGATGTCTGCGGATTCCATCTGGTGATCCAGGCATATAGTCTTCATTTTTGTTATTTTAAAAATCAGGTATGAGCATTGATGAAGTTATTGGTCTTACAAAATCCTATCATGCGATTTCTGGCTTCATTTCCATCACCAAGACCACTTTTCCAACTATGCACATTTCCTCTGTTTCCAATTTTCATGTTCCAAAATTTATTCAAACTCACTGCTATCACTGACTCATAGAGATCCAACAAGACCGGGTAGAACTGCCTCTGTGAGTTTCTGAAAGTGTAATCCTTTTCAAGTTTAGAAAGTCTTTCTGCTGTAGAGCTGCTGGTTTGAACTGCTGACCTTGCAGTGAGCAGCCTAACTCATAACCAATATGCCTTTCCAATCACCAGTCATTATCAATGTATCTTGATTGTAAACTTGAAATTCAGACCGGAGAAGTTGGTAATATTCTTCTATTTCTTCTTCACTGACTTTAGTGATTGGTATGTAAATTTGAATAATATTTGTATGAACTGTTCTTTGTAGGTGTATAGATATTATCTTATCACAGATAGCATTATACTGCAAGATAGATCTTGAAATGTTCCTTTAAAAATATCATTTTATTGGGGGCTCATACAACTCTTATCACAATGCATCCATCCATCCATTGTGTCAAGCACTTTTGTACATTTGTTGCCATCATCATTCTCAAAACATGTCTTTCTAGTTGAGCCCTTGGTATCAGCTCCTCATTATTCCCCTCCCTACCCCCCTCCCTCATGAACCCTTGATAATGTATAAATTATTATTATTTTGTCATGTCTTACACTGTCCAACGTCTCCCTTCACCCACTTTTGATGATCAATATGATGGCATTCCTCTTGGAATTGTCATTCTTAGCATAGTAAATCACATGATGTTGGATTAAGAATGGTCAATACTAGTCCATTGCGATTCACTAATGACTCAGATACAAATCTACGTCATTTTTGATGACTTCAAACTTCCCTGGGTTCATACTTCATGCATTCTATGTTCCAATGTATGTTTCCATCTGTTTCTTCTTATTTGGGTCATATCCCATCAGCAGGTAGAATTCCCCAAAGCTGTAGTCCCTCCATGTCATTAAAGTCAAGGATGAAGAGGCTGCTCATCCATAGTAGCATTTTGATTGCCATCCAACCTGAGAGACTTATCTCTGGCACTCTGTCACACATACTCCATTCCTATTCATTATGTTTCTAGTGGGTAATCCCTCAGAAATGGATGGCCTATTCTTTCTTCCTGGTCTTTTCTTAAACTGGAAACTCTGCTGAAACCTGTTCACCGGGGGTCACCTGATTTCATAGCTTCTAGTATCACAGCAACCCTCCAGCTATCCCAGGATGATGACAAAGGTATGCATTCCAAAATTGTCGCAGTCTTAAACTATAAGAAGAGGAACAGCAGGAATGAAGAATAATGAAATTACTAAAGTTAAATTGTTTTACAAAACCTTTCTGCATTCAACTACATTATTTATAACTAAACAAAAACATTTTAAAAATTCCTTCCCTTCAATTAGTCTCCATGCTTGAAAAAGTGACTAATATAGGTCCATGAATATAGCAGTATAATGAAAAAAGCAAAAATTTGACAAAGTCAATGACTCTGAAAACACCATCAGCACCTAAAACAACAGTGTGTCATTGTAGTTCATGTGGACAAAAATTGCATAAGCTCAAGCATCATTATTATG
>NW_022111378.1:4582745-4584294 GCF_000313985.2 Echinops telfairi | reverse complement strand
GTATGAATCCAGAGGTACCTCAGAAATAAGACCTGGAGAAGTGCTTCCAAAGAGCAGAGCCTTGCGCACCTGCTGGAGCAGCTCTGTGGTGCACACACAAGGTCGTGGGGAGTTGGAATTGACTCAAAGCTTACTAACAAACACGTCAACTTTATATTACCATCAAGAAAGTACTGCTTTTTCTTGGGGATACTAGTTTTCTAAATAGAAGAAGGTAGTACATATATTAAGAGTAGATGACTTCATGAAACATTTTATTTACTCTAATAATGCTTTGCAGATAACTTCTTCTCTGACAAGATCGTAGAAAACTTTACCATGTTTGTGTAATTCTCATATCACAGAAAAGGTGCGTACAGAAACTTCAGGATTTGCTTTTAAATCACAGAACCTTTGAGATGGAAAGAGCAGAAGATTGAAAGATTGGTTATTTTAGAAAAGAAAGTTTAAAGATTATTCATCAATATATGTCCTCTTTTATCAGTATTTATTTGCTTATTTTATTGTTGTTTTTTTTTGCATCACTGCACCCTAACAAAAGACAAATTCTTACCTGTTACATTTTACACCCAAATCATGATTTGACCTAATGGTGCAGCTTTTCTCACCAATTATGTCTGTATTACTATTTTAATTTTAGTAATATTTTAGATATTTTTGTTAGAAGTTTAAAGAGCAAGTTAGGTTTTCAATGGGCAATTTCCACACAAAATTCCAAGTAACAGTTAACTGCAGTATGTCAACATTCTCTTGAGTTGAGTTCAGTTTGTTTTCTTTTCAGCACCCTAGTTCCCTGACCCTGATAGTCCCATGTATGCTTTGGAGTAATGGTTGAATTTTTGGGGTCTCATACTGATGTTTTGTACATAGAGCACCATTCTTACAGGCAGTTTCTATTAACTTTGTATGAACTGCGAGTAGATGAGGCATGGCTTTTGTAAACTAGTGGTTGCTTTGCGCTGTTGGTTGTCTTCTTACTGTTTTGCTCCTGGAGAGTGTAGACCCATGTTGTGTCTTAGAGGGTTGCTTGCATACTTTTGAGACTCCAGACACAATTCACTTTACTAGGAAGTAGATAATGATTTTTGTGAATTAGGTTAAGCCAATTGACAAGTTATCCTAGAAGCCTGAGTCTAAGCCTTCAAACTCAGAAAAACAATGGTGAAAGGCATTTGATTATGTCTGAGGAGGGTCCATTGTTCTATCTTCAATGAACATATGTGCTTGCATCCAGGTATTTTCATTTACACATACCTACAGACATCTGTCCACCATTTGCCTGTCAGTTTGTCATCCTCTTGTGCTTTTGTATTGCTGTGAGGCTGGAAGCTCTCACTGGTATTTCAAATGGCAAAGTGAATAGGTTTCAGTGAAACTTCCAGACTCAAAGTGCTCTCTATGATGTCATGGGTGACAGAGTAGAACTGTGTTCCACGAGATCTTTAATGGCCTATTTTTGAAGAGAGAGAGAGAGAAAAAGGATACCACCAAGTATTTCTTCCAAGGTGCCTCTGGGTGGACTTGAACTTCCGACCTTTCAGTTGGTGAC
>NW_022111378.1:4580314-4581354 GCF_000313985.2 Echinops telfairi | reverse complement strand
TTTAGATGTAGACATGTAGTCCCAGTCTCTCCAGTTGTTTTTTTATCAATCTCTGGGCCAAACATTTTTCAGATCCACTTGTTACTTTGCATGGTGTGTGTGTGATATTCAAATCTTCAAAGGAGGCAATTGCCTGAAATGCAATACATCATAGAACTTTAAATGAGAAGGAAACGGAATGACCTGTAATATAATTCTACAGCCTGAGGCTTTCAG
Source organism: Echinops telfairi (assembly GCF_000313985.2). NCBI lineage: Eukaryota > Metazoa > Chordata > Mammalia > Afrosoricida > Tenrecidae > Echinops > Echinops telfairi. The sequence goes on along the minus strand of NW_022111378.1, from coordinate 4,581,138 downwards.
GTAGCATTCGCAGCTTGATTTGACAGCGTGACTCAATGTTTCTGTAATGCACATGGTGGAGGTACTCCCATCAGAGGTTTCTATGAAGGCAATCAGCCTAAGATGGGCTGCGAAAGAGGCCCCTTCTGCAAAACTTTTCAGGGAACTGTTCCAGTTATTCCCACAAGAGGGCACTGTAGTTACAGACACAAGAGGTGAGACAATGTCTGGCATTGAATTGGGAAGCAGACTATATAGATTGTATTTCCGGTTGAGATCACTATTGTGCCTAAGTGTGAATTGTGCACCATGATTGTGCACCAATCATGATCAAATTTAGAAGGCTAAAACTGGCAATTATACTTATAACCACACGATTGAGAAGATAACTTTAAAAAATGACAGGTTAATACAACTTCTTTCCCCAAGCAATGACTCCCCAGGGATAGAACTGGCTTCTGGGAAGGGAGGGAACCCCAAGGCTGAATGAAGATCAGAGTTTGAATTGGCTCTTCCCTTCCAGAAGAGGAAAGGCCCGGTGAGTTATGTCTGACCATTAAGCCAGTGGAGACCCTCTGGAGCACACCTGCGAAGGCCTCATGAGTGGGAATCAACTGGACAACTGCACACCTGCATGAGGAAGTGGTCATACTCTTAAGACCAAGTGCGTTAGTGGCATCTGTGAAGGACCATGGGGGTGGGGGGTGCCCCGAACTTCCTCGATGGTGTCTATTAGAGTTCTTCATTTTTTCCTCAATAGTTTTATTGGCACTTGGTTTACATATCATACAATAGTTCAATCGTGCAATTGTACCAAAGATAATTGTACAATCATTACCACATCA
>NW_022111378.1:4572935-4576336 GCF_000313985.2 Echinops telfairi | reverse complement strand
AAGGTTAGCAGTTTGAGCCCACCTGTCACTCGGTTTCTAGAAAGATTACAGAATTGGGAATTCAATAAGCCACTTCTACTCTGTCCTATATTTTCACTATGGGTTGGAATGGACTAGATGGGACACAAGACAGGTGCAAAAATACAAGCTACTATGCTGGTTATTTTTCCTAAGTCAAACTTCTGTTCACTCAACCCTACAAATGAGATGCTCATATTTTAAATTGTATTATTAATGAATGAAAAACAAAAGCCTTAGTCACTTGCCGAAGGTTACGAGGTCTGCTAATAAGTGGCAGAGTTGGAATTGGAATACCGTCATTCTAGTTCCAGAGCCAAAACTCAAACCTACTGTGTATCACCTTTACCAGCTGCAAAATATTCATGGAAAGGGATGAGCAGACAACATTTAAGGGGGCGGGGCAGAGTAAGCTGCTATCAGTGTCCAGAAAATCATGGGCCAGATGAGTCAGAGGCAGGAGCAAGACTCTCACATATCTCATGGTGCTTGGCAGTGGTCTTCAGTTCTTTTAAAAAATGTTTGATTGTATCATTTTTATCACGTATCATGGATCCTTAATTTATGTGTATTTATCAAATACAAGTACAGCTGTCAATTCATGCACTAAATATCAATAGGGTTTCATCTACTTTTTTTCTTCAAGGAAAAATACAGATGCCAGTCACAGGGCTAGTGTTTTCTTACGCATTTCTATAGGGGATGTGAGCACTCATTAGCGTGTCCTTCGACAGCATTGGTGTTGTTGCTTGGTCTATTTTTGGCATACGGTGGCCCCAGTTGAACTGTCCCAGGGGACTGTTTGGCTGTAATCTATACAGATTTCTATCTTTCACCGATGGAGTGACCGGGTGAGTATTACTGCCAGCCTTCACGAGAGCAGCTTCTGTTTCCAACACAGATCATGTCCTTCTCTCAGCAAGGTTCCACGGGCCTATCCCAGACTCCCTGAATTACAACCTTTGGATGGTCGTCCCGAGTAATCTGCATGGCTAAGAATGCCTGTCAGTACCTCTTCTATACACCAATTTTGAATAGCAGTGCTCTAGAATGGAATTCCATTAGAAGGACCTAGTAACGTTACTAAAATGTTGTTTTCGTTTTATCAATTTTAATTTGGGGGCATTTGATTCTTCAAGCTCTTGTTCAATGTTTCAACTTTCTGTTGTGAGTTGGGTGAAGGTTTACAGAGCACAGCAATTTTCTCTTGAGCAATTCATACACTTTTTGTTTCAGGTCATTAGTTGCAATCTCTTCCATATATCACCACTTTTCCCTGTGCTTCCAGTTTCCATTCCTCTTTCTGTGCTGACCCCTCTGAATGTGTCCTTCAGTGGAGGCTGCCTTTGTAAAATCTCAAGTGGGGGTTTCCAGGAGTGCTTCAATCCCAAGTATTGTTCTCCTTATAGTCTTGTATTTGACTGAAAATTGAGCCACAGAATATATTTCCAGACCTGAAGGGTGATGATGATGATTAGGTTTTTCTGTCAACTTAGTGTATCTGTAAGAAGGTGTGGGTAAAGTTCAACCTATCAATCAAGATTTAGCCTAATGATCTCTCCTTGTGGGTGTGGCCTTTCTATGAGAGACTCCCAGGAGAACTCTCTTTGGACATTCTTTTCTTTCTGCCTGCCTGGACTGTGTCTTGCTCTGCGGTGATGGCCCATGTGGCCCTGCTGTTTCTGGCAGCTGTTGGCACCCTACCTGTTCCTGCCAACCTTGGATCCATGTGACTCTGCACCCACTGACCTGTGACCTCCCCACATCTTTCTTTGCCTTCCTGATTCATGAGTAGGCAACTGCCTGAGTCGGGAAGGCGATCCGGCTGACATCTAACCCCATGGACCTGTGTTGAGCTGGGCTGGGCTACTTCCTTGATAGACAATTTTTTCACATACAAAATTCTTTTTGTCTTGCATCCTCTTCATATTCTTTTATATTATATTTTATATTAGCTCCGTATTTACTGCACGCTGCAGCGATTACTGCAGCTATTGTGTCAGTTCATGTTACTAGGTGTTTCTATCATGGTGTGTTTCTACTTTACCAAAACAATGTTCTTTTACAGAGATTGGGCTTTCCTGATAAGCACATCAAAACTCTCATTATTCTCACTCTGGCTGTATTTATTTTAAGGCTTACTTGTTTATCCTTTGGGTGTTGTTATTGATAAGTGCCATTAATTTAGTTCTGACCCATAGCAAGCCTGTGCACAACAGAATGAGACACTGCCTGGTCCTCCTCCATCCTTACAATTGTCTCTGTGCCGGCACCCATCTTTGCAGCCATGGTGCCAATCCATCTAGTTGAGGGCCTTCTTTTTCTCTGCCCCTCCACTGACCAAACAGGATGTCCTTCTCCAGGGACTGGTCTCTCCTGATAGGATTTACAAAGTATGTAAGGTGACATCTCACCATCCTTGCTTCTAAGGAGTGCTCTAGCTGTACTTCTTCCAAGAAAGATCAGTTTGTCCTTTTGGCAGTCTGTGGTAATTTCAATATTCTTCACCAGTATCACCACTCAAAGGCATCCTCTTTTGATCTTCCTTATTCAACATCCAACTTTCATATGCATCATCCATTGGGTAGCCCACGGTATTTTTAATATTCTTTGTCAATAGCACACCTCTAATGTATCACTTCTTCAGTATTGATTTTGTCCTATCCAGCTGTACCATGACTATGAGGAGACAGAACGGCCATGACTTGGGCAAGGTTTCCCTGAGTCGTCAAGATGTTGTGGTTGATTTTGTAGAATGCTAGTGGGGTCTTTTGCTAGAGATGCACTTATTAATCCTCTTTAAAATTAGATTTAACCGTGTAGCTTACTTTAAAAAAAATAATTTTATTGGGAGCTCTTACATCTCTTATCACAATCCAGTGTGTCAAGCACATTTTAACATATCCCGCCATCATCATTTTCAAAGCATTCTCTTCCCATTTGAGCCCCTGATATCAGCTCCCCATTTCTACCCCTTCCCTCTCTTGTCCTCCCTCCTTGACAAACCCTTGATAAGTTATAGTTTATTATTTTCCTATCTTACATCATCCTTCGTTGTCCCTCGCCCACTTTTCCATTATTTGTCCCTCTGGGAGGGGATTATAGATTGATTTATCCTTGTAATTGACTCCCTCTTCCTCCCCCAGCCCTTCCCTAATCCTCCTGGTATCTCTACTCTCATTGTTGGCCCTGAGGGGTTTATCTACACTGGATTCCCTGTGTTGCGGGCTCTTATCTGTAGCAGTGTGCATGTTCTGGTCTAATCTGATTTGTAAGGTAGAACTGAGGTCATGATAATGGGGTGAAGTAACACCAAATAAGTAGAGGAAAGTTGTGTGGTTTTTTGGTGCTATACTACACAGACTGGTTCATCTCTTCCCTGT
>NW_022111378.1:4570496-4572714 GCF_000313985.2 Echinops telfairi | reverse complement strand
TACATCTTTCTTCACCATATTTGTTTATTCACCCATTTTGTCTTCAGTGATCATGTGGGGAAGGTGAGCATCACAGAATGCGGGATTGTTAGAACAAAGTGTTCTTGTGTTGAGGGAGTACTTACTTTGGCAAATGAAATGCATACAAAATGACAAGTGATATGTGTCAGTTCCCAGTTGAATTTTTCCTAGTCAGTGTGCATGCAATGGGCCAGGTTATCTTTTCTTCTAAGTTCCCTTTTCTTCTGCCAGGTAGTATCCTGCTTGGTCAGACTGGGTTCTAGAATAAGAGTAATGAGTACAGTTACAGTCAGTCTGTGGTGGGTATGTTCTCTGAGCAAATAATGCACCTGTGATTCCAAGCCACTGACGTTTGGGGGTTAGTGTTACTTCAGCACAGAATAATTTATGGGATAATTTATCCTGACTAATAGACAGAATCGAGAATGATATGGGATCAGAAAAGACTGGCTCCACCACAGGGAAAGTTTAAAGAAAAATCTCAAAATGATAGTTGTGTGGCTAGTATTTCAATTTGAGCTGGATCTGGAAGACCCCAGGAAGTCGATAGAAAATGTTTATGTAATAGACTGGGGGGAAATGGACACAGGATAAATGTAAATCAAATAAGTGTAGACAACAAGAAACTCCAGAGAGACAAAGAGGAAAAAATGCACAATGATACTACATAAATTTTCTCCATAGCAAGTAATTTTCTCAAAATAACATGTACTAGAAAAGTGGATTATTGATATGAAATTCTAAGATCAACCTCTGGGTACATGGCAGAGAGACATGTAATAGTTATCGAATTTCATTGTGCTACAGTTAAAGTTCATATGACAATGGCTGATGGTGAAAAAATGAGGGCAGTTATTATCTTATAAATCATGGAGCAGTTATTGATAGTCTTATGGTACCCCTTCACATGACCTGACAGATGATCTTAATTGAAGCTGGAAACAGAATAACAATGACTATGTTTAATCTTTCAAATTGGGACCACATGAAGGTAACTACCAGAAGAAGCAGCTGTCTTTGTTAAAAGGGCCAAAGTTCTAAAAGGTGAGGCAGCAACCTTGCTTTCCAATATATTTTACTTTGATTTTTGAACTTTTTAATTTAAAAAGTACAAGAAACCTTGACGTCCTCAGGACACAAATGGATCTGTCATTTTGATTTTAATGAAGTAAGATTCCCAAAGGTAGCTCACTACTCTGATCTCCGCTCATTATCAGTATCTAAAAGGTTCATTTTCTTCTTCTTTTCTTCAGAATTTATTTTATTTGACTCTTCACTGTTCACTCATTCTCAAATAAAAATTAAAAAAATCTATTTCTATGAGCATCAACATATAGGGATATGAAAACCATAGGAGAATTTCATGTAAACATAATGCAGCAACCCAAAAGTGAAATATTCCGAGGTCAGGTAGGTAGCAGAACTGAGGGAAAGCTTGGAATAAATGATGGACATTGTGATTGCTAGAGAATGCAAATGCACAATGATCGCATATCATGGCCCAAACGGGTTCTGCTTGATGGTCCTCCTGAACCTCCAGTTTGCCCACTGGATGTGATTTTTCTATCCTTTAATCTCTTCCATTGCCCTTCCCCAAATGGGAATGGGAATTTTCCTCAGAGAACACTATTTCTCAGCTTCAAAGTTTTCTACTACTTTTGTTTCTTTCAAATCATATTATTAAAATCTAACCTTGACTCTGTACCATTCAATAGTTCAATCACATCAAGCAAGTGTACAATTGACACTACAATCAGTTTCATATCATTTCTTTCTTCTTGCACTCTTTGATATCAGCTCCACGTGACTCCCTCACCTCTTCTCCTCTTTCTCTTAGGACAAAATTAAATGCTGAGGCTCTGAAAAATCTGTTCCCATCTATTCTACAGAGCCAAATTACTTAGAGTTCTGTCTAAAGTCTAATTTTTCAGATGGGAGATTTTGGAGAAATTACTTCACCTCTTTGAACCTTGGTTTCCTTCTTTGCAATAGGGGGAGAAACATAATGTAATAATACCATCATGGATATCATAATGGTTAAGTAGTTAATTAATACAAAGTGATCAGTATAGGTCCCTGAATATAGTAAGCACTCATCCAATGAGAGCTCTCATCATGATCAGGATCTTTGGGCACTAACCGATAGGTTTTCAGTTCAAGCCTATCCAAAGGATTTATCTGAAGAAAGGCCTCCTAA
>NW_022111378.1:4560551-4569342 GCF_000313985.2 Echinops telfairi | reverse complement strand
AGTCGGCATCACAGTGTGTGTTTTTTGAAATAGAGGAGGACTTTGTGGGTTGGTGTCATACATAGGGGTTAATGTTGGACTCATGGGTTTGGGCAGCACTGGGTTGGGGTGTTTTCTTGATGTGCATTTAACCTTTATATAAAACTCTCTCTTATACATGAGTTTCTGTGGGCTTGTTTCCCTAAAGTACCCAGACTAATACACATACCTACCCCATAATTATGTGTTTACTGCTTTATCAGGGGTTGAGAAAGATATTCCTGAAAGAAACATCCTTGGGCATCATTTCCTGTGATGATATTGTTGTTATAGTTACGGTTAGGTGCCACCAATTTGGTCCTGACTCATACTGACCTTATGTACACCTAAATGAAACACCACCTAGTCTTGTGCCATCTTTAGAATTGTTATACTCGAGACATTTGTGAAGTTGGGGTTATTGTGCTGGAATTTATTAAGAGGAAAAAGCAGGAAATGGTATGCCGCATGGTGTTTTAGGTATGCCATATGATCAACTCACCTGCATTAGTTGGAAATCTTCCTTCCCATTACATCATACAATACTGAATGCAACTGCCAATCAGTCACACGAAGGTGAATGTCTTGCCAAGATGTTCAAGGCCAGTGATCCTTCTTCCCGATATAGTATAGACACATGCTTAGATACCTCAAAGGAGCAAGTGCTTTGCATTGCCCTAGTATAGAACGATACTTCTGCTATCACGACAATGAAGGGAATATTGCAGAATAGATGAGGACCTCCCATGGGGCCAGTGAGAAGACAATCTCGACAGTGGACTTATTGAGAGGTAGAGGTGATTACTCCAAAGAAATTGTTAGGTCCGTATGAGGTAAAGTTTGGAGGGGTGGACACTATATTAGATATCTTGTCAACAGACTTCTGGCAGAAAGAATGGAGGGAGATGGTGGTAAAGGTTGGAGAGAGAGACTGAGCCCTATATTGTCTGTTGTTAGGTGGCAGCCATCGAATCAGGTCTGATCCAGAGCGGCCCTGTGCACAACAGAGCAAAACCCACCATGGTCCTGCATCGTCACCTTCGTTCTCATGCCTGAGCCCATTGCTGCAGTCACGGTGTCAACCCATCTTGTTGAGGGCCGCCCTCTGTTCTGCTGACCCTCCACTTTACCAAGCATGATGTCCTCCTCCAGGAACTTGTCGCTCCTGAGAATGTGTCCAAAATATGTAAGACGAAGTCTTGCCATTTTTGACTCTAATGAACAATTTGGCCATACTTCTAAGACAGATCCGTTTGTCCTTTTAGTAGTCCATACTACTTTTAATACTCTTCTCCAGTACCACAATTCAAATGCATCAATTTTCCTTTGGTCTTCCTCATTTCATGTCCCCCACCACTTGTTTGTCAGTTTGTTATACTGCAGTGGCTCGTGTTTGGCTTTGATGCTGGAAGTTATGCCACTGGTATTTCAAGTGCCAGCAGAGACTCCTTAAGTGAACAGACTTCAACACAGTTTCCAGACTAAGAGCAGACAATGAAGAAGGAGCTGCTGAAAACCTTATGCACAGCTGAGAAGCTTTGTCAGTTATTGCCTGAGTCTTCAAAAAAAATCAAACTCACGTCATCAAATTGATTCTGACTCATTGTGGTCCTACAAGGGTAGAGTTGGTCCAGTAGGTTTCTGAGATTATAAGTCTCTCAGACAAACCAAACTCACTGCCAGCGAGTCAAGAAAGTTCCACCTTTCTCCCATGGAGCAGCTAATGGTTTTGAACTGCTGACCTTGCATTTAGTAGCCTAACACATAACCACTAAGCTACCAGGACTCCTGCTTGTGTCTTGGCCAGGTCTACAGTGGTTCCACACTTAAATTTCTCATGTGCTTGACCAGTTAAGTCCTTCTTTGCTTATGTTAAAATGAATTCGATTTCTAGCACTGATTTTAAAAACAAGCAAATAGACATCAAAACAAACAGACAATTCTGGCTTACCTGTTCTTTTAACTGCCCCACACCACGCAACCACACCTTCCTAACGGTGTGGGAAAGAGGCACAGAACCACAGTGAGAAAGTGCAAGTTGAAAAGGCAGCCAGGCTAAGTAAACAAACACACGTGTCTTAGCGAAACAGCATCAGTCCAATGCCTTCAGTTGAATTATGTCCCCCCAGAAGGGCATATTAAAATCAAAACCCCAATACCTATAAATGTGACCTTTTCGAAAATTAATGTTTGCTAATGTAACAAAATTGAGATGAAGCCATACTAGATTAACATCCCCCGAATTAAACCATCAAAGATTTCCCAAACTGTCAATGCTTACGTGTTGTTGTAGGTGGTGGCTCTGACCCACAGTGGCTCTTTACACAACAGAAGGAAACCCTACCCGGTCCTGCCCCATCCTCATCATTGTTCCTACGCCCCGAGGCCTCCTTTGAAGACCCAGTGTTCATTCATCTTGTTGAAGGCCTTCCTCAGTCCTTGACGCCCCTCCACGTCAGCCAGCACCATGTTCTTCTCTAGGCACTAGTCTCTCCTGACAACATGTCCCCAAAACGTATGATCTAGTCTTGCCATCCTTGCCTCAATGGAGGACGCTGGCCATCCTCCATCTAAGCCCGTGACCTTTCCCATATTCTATGCCAGCACCACAATTCAAATGCACCGAGCCTTCCAAGGTGCCCTTATTCATTGTCCAGCTTTCACATGCGATAGAGGCGATTGCAATACCATGACCTGTTTCAGGTCCTCAACATGACATCCTTGCTTTTCACCACCCTGAAGAGGTCTTGTGCAACAGGTTTACCTAAGGCGATCTGTCTTTTCATCTCTTTTTCTGCTTCCATGAGCATCGATTGCGGATACAAGTAAGATGAACCCCTTGCCACCTCCTTTTATCAGGATGTTCCCTAGGGGTCTTGTGAGGATCGTGTTCTTCTTTACAGTGGGTCATAGTGCATCCTGAACACTGACATCCTTGATCTTCATCGGCAAGTGGTTCAAGTGCTCCTCACTTTCAGCAAGCAAAGCCGTGCCATATGCACATCTCCGGTTGGTAATAAGCCTTCTTCCAGGCCGGATGTGGCCTTCTTTGCCATCTGCTGCTGCTTCTCTGATGAGCTGGTCAGCATGTGGGAGCTGACAACTTCCTCTTTCACCTGAGGAGTGGCTAGTAGTTTCCAGGCTGAGCTTTTGTGATTAATTGTCTAACACTGACCCGGCAGTGCTACCAGGGATGCTCAGTGTAAGGATACTCCATGCAAATCTGAGCTGTGTGTATACAAAACAAATGAGTCCTGGTGGCATAGTGCGTTAAACGTTTGGCTGCTAACAGCAAGTTCTGTAGTTTGCAACCCCAGCCCCTCCACAGGACAAAGATGAAGTTTTCTACTTTTATAAAATCTCAGAAACCCACAGGGGCAGTTGGAATTGGAATTGATCCAGTAGCAGTGAGTTTGGATTTTCTTTTCTTGGGGTTTATACTAAAATATGATTTGCATTTAATCTGAAAATCCACTTAAACTGGAGACCTTACATGGGAGCCCTAAACCACGGGGTTCGGCAGAGCCTGCATTTTGCAGAGTAAAATATTCAATGCTGATGAGCAGATTCCAATTCATACCAACGCTATAGGACGGATCTGCACTGCCTCGTAGGGTTGCCAAATCTGCCATCCCAATGAAAGCTGACTGCCCGACCTCTAGCCCAGGCCATAGCTGGTGAGTTTGAGCCTCTGACGCTTTGGTTTGCAATCAAGCACTTAACTGCTGCACCACCAAAGCTCTTTAAAATGTTTTGCAGGTTAAAATGCTTTAAAAAAGATAGAAAATGTATTTCTAGTCCAATATACTTTAAAAATCACATAACCAGATCAAACATTTTATGCAATTAGTCAAACATTTGTGTAAAAGACAAGATAGCAAATATTTCCTGTTTGGGGGTCCACAAAGTTTCTCTTAACAATTACATTTTGCATCTGAACTCTTCCATTACGGTGGAAAAGGAACCATAGAAAATACACAAGGGCCCCTGGGGAGCAGCACTGGGCTGTGTGCGTATGTGTGAGGAGGCCTCAGGGGATCAGAGGCATAGTGCATGATCCATTAGTGCCCTACTGCACCCTCATTGGTTCATCCCCTGCCTGCAACCCCTCTGTGTGTGTGTGGGTGTTCCATTGTCCTTTCCCACTCTGCACTAGATGGGAGCATGTACATAGGTATAGGCAAGAGATCAAACTCACAACACATGGGACCCAGGAACAGGAATGAGCATAGAGATACCAAAAGAGTAGGGGAAGGGGAGGATTGGTGAGGAGGGACGGGGGCATTGATCGCAATGAATGGCACATAACTACACACCCCCATCCAGGGGGATAAACAACAGAAACCAGAGGGGAAAGGAGACAGTGGTCGGTGTAAGATTGGAAAATAATTAATAATCTATAATCTATCAAAGGCCCATGAGGGTTGGTGGCAGGGGTGGAGTGGGGAGGAGGGAAGTGAAAAAAAAGAGGAGCTGATCTCAAAGGCTCAATGGAAAGTAAATGTCTAGGAAAAAATGATGGAATATATGTACTAATATGTCAGATACAATTGATGTATGGATTGTAACAAGAGCCTCCAATAAAATGATCTAAAAAAAAAAAAAGAAAGAAAGAAAATATGCAAGATAATGAGTGTGTCTAAATTCCAATAAAACTTTATAACAGTGGACAATCGGCACACTGCCAGAATTGGTTAACCACTGTTATGGAAGTTGGTTACAAAGCATCTTTTGCAAAAAGCTACTGGTGGACATTTGTGAGACTGATAATAACCTATTCTAAGGCAACCTGCCAGTCAAACATGATTCTACCTATTTATTTTTTAGATAGTAGCAATGACACAGATTATAGCTACATGTAAAATTCCAAGTAACTCATAAAATATGTGATGGAGCAAACTATAAAATGTTTCCCCAGTGCACTGACAAATTAGATGTCACTTCAGAGCTTTCTCTGCCAAATCTCCTGGGAAGAGAGACTCTGTCACCAGCATCGAGTAAAGCACTTGCACACAGCTTAGAGGAAAATCTGGTCATGCAGCTCCCGTCCTTGCAGCGAGATGACACAGTCCATGTCTGACCTAGGTCAAGAACATGGGAGGTCCTAAGGATCCAAACAGTCAAACCAATGGCCATAGAATCACTTCTGAGAACTGTGCCCATAGGGTTTTCAATGCCCGGCTTTCAAAGACTCTATCACCAGGCTGTTCTTACCAGACCTCTCTTCTTTTACCAGCAACATCTGGGACAAAGTAAAGCGTATTAACTGTTTGTACCACCCAAGGGCTCCAGACGCCAAGAACAGAGACGTTAACATTTCAGCCCTGTCCTTGCTCTCATACTAACAACATTTCAAATGAATACCTTTTAAAAAGAAAGGTAGCTGAAAGCACGTGTGAACACCCTACAGCTGTCTCGGACTTCACTTTGCCTCCCTCCCCCAGCGCCAGGTCCCCCTCTGTTCCCCGCCATTTTCAATACTTGGGCTTCTGTTGATGTAGTTCAACAACTTCCTTTTTCCACGGAGGTTCAAAGTGCTTGTAAGAAGAGAATATGAACATGGAAATGGAAAGCCAGAGTAAGTGATCAGAAAGACGCGGCAAGAGGTTCCATGGCCTTCTCCAGACCTGCCCCCTCCCCAAGGCTCCCATGCTCCCTAGCATCCTGTTGTTGGTCCCACCTCATAGGGACCCGAGGAGCCACAGAAAGAGATACTCCCTGACCTTGATGTCCTTGTAATTTTTGCCATGTTTGGATGGTGACTGTCACTATGTCCAGAGCTGCATTCCTCAAATCTTGGTCAGTTTCTTTTGATATGACAGTGATCAGAAAGCTTCCTTGATTTTTGGTCCAATTGGTTTTCCTAGGGGTTAAAATCATTCTGAATTGTTGATTTGGATAAAGCATTGTAGGTGGGACTTAGACGTATCTTTATGTGAAAATGAACTTTATTTAATGCACTAGCCAATGGAATGAGCTGTCTTTGAGATAGGCAGATGGTCGGGTCATAACATATTTTTATGTGCTCAGAGCAAGCCTATTTTGCGCTTATTCATGTATTTGGCTAGGGCACTTCCTCTTCTGTGATAATTGATCTATATCTATATCATTGATACAAGATAGTTGAAGAGAAAACACACATACACAAGGGCATGAGTCTTTTTCATGTACATGCACACTTGTATAATGGATACTTGTCAAATACTATACTTTTAATTTTACCATGATATTAAAAATAATTGTTTCCTTTCTTAAGGTACGATTTAATTTTTTTTCCAGCCATAGTAGCCACCTGACAAGCACCACCGTAGGAATCAGAGTTTCCCTGGACTTCCTTTAGTTCTTTCTCTTCCATCCTACTTCCTTTGCTTCTCTTAGTCCCCTTCTTCATCCTCATTGGTACTGTCCTCGTGCAGGCCACCAACCTGTCTCCTTGGATTCAGCATTAGTCTCCTTGCCCTGCAATCCCCCTCCAACAGGGCTGACAATCCAGGGACCACTCTAAATGCAAATCTACTGTTGTCCCCTTCTGCCAAAGCAATCTTCAGAGACTCCCTGAGGTTTTCACAATGAAGTCCCAGAGGTTGAGCTGGTTAGCATCTGATCTGAGCTGATAGCTTGCATCTTCGCTCCCACCTGCCCCTTTCTCTCCACACAGAACAATCACATCAAATTCCTGAATGTTGTATACGATTTTTTGTGCCATATCTTCACTCAGGTTTTATCTGCCTGGAGGGTTTTTCCTCTCTTTCTATCTGGTGAACTCCTGGGTGCAGAGTGTAGAGTCTAACAGTCAGAATTTGGATTTAGTTACATAATCTGAACTAGTGACCTTGTTACTAAATCTTAAGAGCCTTTGATGTTTTCATGTGCAAAATTGCTTCCAAAAATTTAACAGGCTTCTTACGGGGATTAACAAGATATTGTAGGAAAATAATATTGGGATCTTAGTAAATCGTTGCTTTGGTTTTTTTCATAATATTATCATTGTGACATTCTTTTTGATTATTTTGATCACAACTTTTCTTGAAATCATTTTTTGAGGTATTCTGTTTTCTTTTTTGTACAAAGTCTGTGACTTGCACATCTTCACCATTTCTCACCTTTCATGACTATCCCACTTTGTGGAAGTGCAGATTCCTTCCTCCCTCTAGCTCACTACACAGCAGATGCAATGCATAAGCAGACTTTGGCCTCTTTACCTCTGTCCAGGCAGAGGAGTGAGACACTGGAAGCTTTACTGGCTTCTTTCCTAGAATCATCTAGAAGTATCGGTTGAGAAATGTATAGAAGCCAATACCATAGCAGTTTAGATAAATGTCTTTCTCAAACCAGGGGATGGGCTTGTAATGATGAGGGAAATGGCAGGAGTGATTGAATGCTGACTCAAGCTGGAAACAGGAGAAGGAAATGGTGAGATCGTCATCCACCACTCTCAAGTCTTTCCTCCTCCCGGGCAGTCTCCACCCAGCTTCCAGGCAATTTTCATCAATGATAACCTAACATCATCAGTCCTGAGCTTTAAGCACACGAGGGAGTTCTTAATAGATGTAGAATAAAAGCTATTCCTCATGCCCCAGCCTTGTCACTTGTCATCTCCTCTGAGTAGTCCAGTCACATGGACCTTCTCCCAGCCCCTTGAGCACCTGGCCTTAGCACACAGTATTTTTAAAAATAGTTTTATTGACCTAGATCATGCATGCCATACGATTTAATAGCTTAACCATATGAAGAAGATTTGTGCAGTCTTCATCACAGTCAAGTTCAGAACATTTTCTTATCATACTCATGTTCTTAGCTCTCCATTTCACCCCTTCCTACCCATCCGGTTATTATCTCTATAGATCTACTTATCCTGTATTTCAAATACAGAAAATCATACCAAAACACAAATGGTAACCAAACAAAAAAAAAGAAACAAGCAAACTCAACAACAATGACTAGAAAAACATAGAAAACTCTAAATTAAAAAAAAACACAGAAAATAATAAAAAACTGAAAGAACTTTGAAACGGTGAAAGCCGAACCAAACTCACTGACACTGAATCGGTGGAGAATCACAGAGACCCTATGGGGCAGGGTAGAATAGCTCTTGTGAGTTACTGAGACTGTAAGTCTTAACAGGAGTAGAAAGCTCTTTCTCCTGTGAGACAGCCGATAGTATGGAACTGTTAACTTTATAGGTAGCAGCCCAGTACATAACCACTCGGCCACCAGAGCTCCTTATCATGGGTCAGAAGGGAGGTCAAAAGACAAGGCCTTACATTTTAACCTAAACACATGTTCCATAATCGCTTTCCAATGGTCTCTATCTGCTAGCAAGGCTATTCACATCCTGGGACTATGGTCAGAGGTGATTCTCCGGAGGCTTAATTCATGTGGGGACATTGTAAATGGATTTTAGGCTTTGACTCATTTCTGTAGCCCTCTACATCCCAGGTATCTGAAATTTAAACTCTGATACTATTCTCTCCTCTGGATTTGAATTTTATGATTTACAATCCTTGGATCCCGTAGGCTGGTGTGCTTCTTCCATGTAGACTTAGGTGGCACTGCTTGTTTGAAGACCAGCCTGTGAGTCCCCAGGTGCTATTCCTTCTGACAGCTAGGAACCATCTGGTTTCTTCACCACATTTTGCTATCGCACCCTTATCTACAGTGATCTGTTCATGAAGGTGAGTGTCAGCTGGGACCATTTCATAAGAACTAAATGCTGGATGTTCTCACACTATATCAGTGACCTCTTACTTATCCTCAGGCCTCCGCCTAAATA
>NW_022111378.1:4557452-4559942 GCF_000313985.2 Echinops telfairi | reverse complement strand
CTATCTTTTTATTTACTTTTTCTAGGCTTACATATGTTTGTGTGTATGTGTGTTGAGCATGAGTGCTTGTGAAAGGGGAGAACGAAATAAATAGAACTTTGCATGGCAAAGGCTTATTTGATTTATTAGATAGTTTATTTCTTTTTACTTGTCTTTATCCCAGAAGAGATTCGATATGGTTTTTATATTTACACTATTCTCCTTGCCTCATTACTACAGACATCTGAATAATATAGTGATTATATCTTCATGTGAACTTTTAGAAACATGGAGACAGTGTAGATGATGGGTTGGCTTGTATTTTTTCTTCCAAAATATATAGTTTTTCATTGTAAAGTTTGTGTCTACCATCTCAACTCCCTTTTTTTTCCATTTGCTAAAGACATCACAGTTTCCCCTAAAATCAAGGTTCATTCTTTTTGGCTGGCGCTGATCATCCCAGATCATTCTACTGATTAGAACCAGAATAATCTGCCTAATGCATAGGTTTGTAGATGTGGCTCAACAGATCAAATACCTATCAAACTGAGCTCACTGCCGTCAGGTTGATAAACAGTGACACTGCACAGGCTCCCAATTTCCTAGAGGGTGAAAGCCAAATCCCTTCAGCCTGGCAGTTGGATCTGCTAGCCAAATACTTGATATCTCTCTGATTTTGACCGTGTCATCCACATTGATCGAGCACCAGCTGTTTGCAAGACAGTGTGCTCAGCTGCCACACAGAATGCTGGGGCAGAGGTGAACCTGATTTCTTCTTTCAAGGAGCTTGGAGATCTAAAAGAAGAAATACACTTTGGAACAGATAAGCTTTATACAAAGACAAGGAAGAGGAGCTGATTTTCAAATGAATGCAATGAAAGGAAATGATTGAACCCAGTGCTGGACACACAGTAGGCACTTCCTCGACATTTGTTGGATGTGTGTACGAAACATGGAGCGATGAAAGTTGTTCTTTTAGGGGGTTAATATGACAGGAGCATGGGCTTAGATGAGAAAACAAAATATAATTGCTTAAAAGAGATAAAGCAAATGTTAAGCTCACAAGTGCCCCCAGAACTATAAGTGTGGATAGGGTGTAGACAACGGCAATGGTAGGCTCAATGGAGAGTCAACAGAGAGGCTTAAGAGGAAGAGGCGTTAAGGATGCCAATACAGTTTCCTATCTATAAGAAAGGTGCTCCCAATATCAGAAAAAGGAAAAGCAAAACGGGGCTTAGTCATTATTATAGCCTGGGATACCCTATGAAGTTTTGCTCTGTGAGTTAGAATAGACTCAACAATAATGGATTTTTTTCGGACCTTCGAAGTCATTCTTTTAGAAACTAAGTGAAAGATTAGTGTTCCCTGATGAAGACAGACCACTTTCAGGAATCACAGAGCAGGCCTTTTAAGTTAGAATCGGTTGCTTGCCCCCAATTCTGTCCAGGAACTGAGTAAAATCTCCATTGAAAATCTAGATGTGCTGGGCCAGAACCAGCTCTCCTGAAGGCCAGAACCTAAGCTTAAACGGAAGCCTATCCCACTGGGGGTGTTGCCACAGTAGCACATACAGCTTGAGAGAGACCCTTGAAGGAAGAAAGGTTGGCTCAAGATCTCTGTAGGCATCCGGTGGCTCTACCTGATGGATCTTCTCTACTGCTTCTCCCTCTCTGTCCCCCAAAACCCTCTGTAGTCTTCCCTGTCAGGCTGAAATCAGATTAATGCACGTACATCCCACTGAGGTCTTCTGTTATCCTCCAAAGTAGGGGTTGCTTGGCCTGAGCTTCTGCCTACCTCGTACTGTATTAAGCACTGGAATTTTAGCAGTAAACAAATATATGAAAACACCTGCCCTCAAGGAGCTTACATTCAAGTGGAGGTGTTACCAGGTGCCGTCAAGTCCATTCCAACCTATAGCAACCCTATGCAAAACAAAATGACACCCTGTCCAATCCTGCCCCATTCTCACAATCGCTCCTATGCTTGAGCCCGTCTTTGCAGCCACTGTGCCAATCCAGTGCACTGAGGGCCTTCCTCATAGTCAAAGTACGTAGACAAAGCCTCACCAAGGGAGGCTCAAGGGAGCACTGTGGTCACACTTCTTCCAAGGCGGATTTGTTTGTCCTTTTGCTAGGCCACAGTACTTTCAGTATTCTTTAACAGCACAACAATTCCAAGGCATAGACACTGCTTCCACCTCCCTTATTCAATATCCACCTTTCACATGCATATTTGGCAATTGAAAAGACCATGGCTTGGGGCAGGTGCACCTTAATCCTCAAAGTATCATCCTTGTCTCCAATAAGATAAAAGGTCTTCTGAAGCAGATTTGACTAATGCAACACATCTTCTCCTGACTGCTCTTCCGTGAGCATAGATTGTGGATCCAAGCAAGATGAAATCTTGAACTACTACAAATTTTTCTCCATCTATCATGATGGTACCTATTGGATCAGTTGTGAGGACTTGGATTTTCCTTCAATTGAGTTATAACCCATACTGAAGGTTATA
>NW_022111378.1:4555371-4556250 GCF_000313985.2 Echinops telfairi | reverse complement strand
TCAAGATAGATCTTGAAATGTTCTTTTTGATTATGAGTGGAGCATCATTCCTCTTGATGATGCTATTCCTGGCAGCGTGAATCGTATGATTTTCTGATTCCAAATGGCCAATACCAGTCCATTTCAACGCGCTAATGCCTAGGATATCGATCTTTAGTGGCGGTAGAGTGACAAAACATTCCAGAGTTGAAAATTACAGTGAAATATAATGAATAAAAATAAAGCAACTCAGTCATAAAGAGAAATGAAGTGTTGATACCATGTTCCAAACATAAATGAATCTTAAAAGCATTACACTGAGGGAACTAAGTAAGATACAAACAAAGCAAAACAAAACATGAAATGGATAAATAAATTAACATGTAGTTACCATAGGATCTCTTGTGGCACTTAGGTTTAAACATTGGCTATTAGCCAAAAGTTTGCTAGTTCAAATACACCAACTGGCCTGAGGGAGAAAGACGAGGCTTTATTTTTTTTGTTTCAGAAACCCTCTATTGGGTTGCTTTGAGTTGGAACTAACCATGAAAGTGAGCTAATGGTTACCACAGTGGAAGAGAGGGATTTGGAAGGGAGAATTCTTTACTTTGGGGACACTGAATCTGTTAATAGAATAACTTGGAAAGGGATAGTGGTAATGAACATAACCTATGCCACTGAATTGTGCATGTGAAAAATGTTGAACTGACAAATGTTCTATTACATACATTTTTGCTGCAATAACCCATCTAACGCCATCCATCTATTCCAAATTCCAGTGCCGCTATAGTCCAGAGCAGAACTCCGAATGGTTTCCAGACTGTAAATCTTTACAGAGCAGACAGCTAAGGAGTAAGTAGTTGGTGGGTTGGAACTACAGACTTGTGGTTATCAGACTAG
>NW_022111378.1:4552223-4554904 GCF_000313985.2 Echinops telfairi | reverse complement strand
AGACTTGAATAGGCACAAGAGCATACATAAATGAGTCCTGTATCCTCCAAGGAGGTATCTTTAAGATCTGTTCCAAGCCTCGGCCTACACGGATTTTTCCCTCCATATCTTGCCTCATCCAGCACAATGAGTCCTGCAATTTGAACTTACCTTGTTAGAACACAGGGATCCCTGGCTCCACGTAGACCATGTAGTTCTTCAGAATAGACAGTGCCGGCACAGTGTCCGAGTCTCTGGGATGCTCTGCACACACCCAGTAAGTACCCCATAGTTGTTGTGGAGCCACTGTGGTTCTGCTTTTATTCACTAGCATTTCTTCTGTTATTTGCTCTTGGTCATTATTGGCATCAATTCTTACCGACTAAGTTTGCAGTCAAATGACAAGAAAGTATGGATCTAAAGACGACTCGTTATGACATACAAATCCTCGAGAGCATGTTAATGGAGAGAGCCTTCTGCTCACTTTGCCACTCAAACGAACTGAAGGACTTTGTGCATCCTAAGTCTACAGAGAAGTTCTAAACACTACAGTGAAGAATGAAGTGATAAGTAATACTGCGGTCATTAATCAGCTCATGAAGGATTGTTTCGTGCAGTTCATGTTGGTTATTTTCTGTTTGTCACAGTGACAATACTTTTAGAAGAATCTGGATTAATGTAAAGATTGCTGTGGATTTGGAACAATGGAGTCATATGCTTCAGAGCTTGGAGGCAGAACTCTGGAGCTTGGACAGCAAGAAAAAGAAGGTTTTCGAAACGATGGGCTGACACAGTGGCTATACCCAGGGACTCCAGTATGGGGACTGTATTAGTCTGGGTACCTTGGAGAAACAAATCCACAGCGACTCATGTATAAGAGAGTTTTATGTAAAGAAAAGGTGCATCACAAAAACATCCCAACCCAATGCTGCCCAAGCCCACAAGTCCAACATTAACCCATTAACCCAACACCAGTCCACAAAGTCCTCCACCTCACAAAACAGAGGCGATGATGCCAACTGCAGGAGGAAAGCTGAGTCAGTGAATGAACAAGCATCTGGCTCAGGACCAGGCAGTTTCATTTGGCTATGGCTTGGAATGGACACAATGACATCTAATGACAGCAATCCGAAAGTAAGTATTTTCTACTCAAGGACCAACTATGACTGATAGGAGATTCCCAAGACTCTGTTTTGAAAATGAGTACATAGTAGAGTTCAAGATCAGTGGGAAAAGTATCTTGATAGAAAATGCCCTTTGAGATATCGGACAGTGTAATCTATGACAAAATAATAATTTACAAATTATCAAGGGTTCATGAGGGATGGGGGAGCAGGGAGGGAAGGGGGAAAATGAGGAGCTGATGCCAAGGGCTTAAGTGGAGAGCAAATGTTTTGACAATGATGAGGGCAATAAATGTACAAATGTGGTTGACACAATTGAGGTATGTATGTATTCTGATAAGAGTTGTGTGAGCCCCCAATAAAATGATGTAAAAATTAAAAAAGACAATGTCCTTCAAGGACTTCAAGAATAAAGCTGTGTCTTTGCTTTCTTTGGCAACATCCTCATGTGACAGATGAAGAAATGGAGTTTAGAAAGAAGGAGATTTTCAGTCAATGAACATTTGTTGAGAGCTATGCTAAATTATTCACCATACATTGTAAACTTTACTTGCACATAGACACCATACTGGGAAGAAGGAATACCAGTTCCAAGAGTCTGCAGCGTATCTGTGACAGATAACCACCTGTCCTCTAACTGACTCTGACTCATTGCAACCAGGTATGTCAAGTGAATCTGTGCTCTGCAGGGTTTCCAGGGCTAAAGTAGATCACCAGGGCTTTCTAATGGGGCACCTTTGAGTGGACGAGTCACCCATCTACCCTTGAGCAATTGAATGTTTATCTATTTGTGCCACCCAAAGAGTGGTAGTAAGTTTACATTTGTATATATTTTCTTCATGCACTAGAAAGAAGGAAAATATGCAGATGCATTCTCAACTTACCCACTCAGCAAACAAGTGAAATGTTGATTTCACAACTGAACAACCTAAATATCGTTACTCTTCACAAATATAGGTATTCTTTACACCTTTTGAATTTCACAAGTCTTGCATTGTCCCCTCAGAATAGCTATTCAGATTTTCAAACAAGCAAACAAAATGGTGTGGGTTACATTATCTGATCAAGATAGAAATCCCAAACCCAGATGCTGCAACTTTGGAATGTCTCAATGGAATTTCAGAAAAAGCAAAGGCTAACTTCTGAATTTATTCTTTCTTCTTCCTTTTTTGACTTTCTCAGCGGCAAGGCATTAGCAGACATTCTGTCTTCAGTTTTCATACATTCACATCCCTAGAGTGCTTTTAGTCTATAGATTAAATAGTCTGATACAGATGGTAGAAGAATGTTGGCTTGAAATTTAAATTGTAGCTGCTTTAATAGGCCTCGTCTAGGTATATAGCAGTGTGATTAATGGAGCATCTGGAATTCTCCCTCATGCCCATGAAGTTTAAGTGAGTCTGCTGTGTTGGATCAATGCTCAGCTAGCTACACCCGAGGGAAAAGAACTGGGCAGAAGACTGAAGCTCAGGTAAGGCTCTATCTCTTGCCTGCTGTGTGACTTTTGGTAGGTCACATTTAACTTCTTTTTCATCCCAATAAAATAGAAATCACCATGAAGTCTACCTCTTGCATGCA
>NW_022111378.1:4537296-4552123 GCF_000313985.2 Echinops telfairi | reverse complement strand
TCATCCCAATAAAATAGAAATCACCATGAAGTCTACCTCTTGCATGCATTGAATATTATAAAAGATATAAGATCTAAAGGTTTCTCACCTATTTTGGTTCTTTATTGTTGCATAGCAAGTGACCCCCAAGATTTCATAGATCAGCACAACACAATGTCATTCTCTGGGCTGACCAGACTTAAATGAGCGGTCCTTTTACTTCGTGTGACTAGACTTGAACATCCCATATGGTTCACACACATAGGTGGCAGTTAATATGGGCTGTTGGAAGCTTCCATGGATTTTTAACCAAACCTCTTCAATTCTCCACAGGACTCTGTGACATGGCAGCTGAATTCTGTGAGAGAGTGTTACCAGTCTCCAGAGAAAGAGAAAGCAGAAGGTGTGGATCTTCTTGGATGCTCAGAAAGGACTTAACCATGTCATATTAGCCAAGCTATCATGATAGGAGTAACCCAGAGTCAAGGGGAGGAGCAACTAGTTCCACCAATTACTGCAAGGAATCGAGTGACTATGTAAACGGATGGTTGGAATCACTCTTGGAAACTGGCTATCATCCTATCACATTTCAAATAAAAACTGAAATCTTTATTAGCAGAACTAGTCTGCCTGTCCTGCTACTTCACCAGCTCTTACTCGCCACTCCACCCACCCATTCCGCCAAGTACCCAAATCTCACTCCCACTTGAAGGTCGCAGCACTCGACGCTTTCCTTTCTTAGAGTTCTTTTTGACCTTAGACTTGATCACAGCTCTCTAACTTCGTCCATCTCTCTGTTCCACACATTTTCTCAGCAAAGTCTTTCCTGATCGTCTCATCAAGAGACAGCATGCACCTTTGTCTTGCTAGTATCACATTATTGGAATTTTTATCATAGTCATTCTTTATGCATTACGTGATAATCTCTTTCTTTTTGCTTATTCTCTGTCTTTCCAACTTCAATTCATAATAGTAGGCACTAGGCCAGGTGTGTTCATTCTAAGAAAGAGTCTTAACTGTGTCTAAAAACAATAGTGTGCACATTTGTGTGTATACATCTGTATATCCATATATAGGCATATAGGAATAAGTTAACTTCAAAGGGCTTTGTAAATTGGGTGGAAGGTTACTATTGTTGGGTAAAGATAAAGTTCATTATGTGTAATTTGTTCATTCTTATTATTAATATAGCAATTTACTGAGTACATGGTATATCTAAGCCTTGGGCAAATGATTAGAAGCTAATAATTAGAATGGTTTTAATATGAATCTATAGCACTTCACTTAGTACTTGTTTGTTGGAGCACATGACTAATGACAAAAAGACGTGGATTACATTCGTATGGACACTTGGTTTGGCTTAACTCTACAGATTGTTGGTGCGTTTACTGACCTGGATTTGAACCAAGGTTAATGGGCTACAAAGGACAAATTATTGCCTCTGAACCAGAGACAGTCATGGTGATCTTAGTAACATCAGCCATCAAGTCTAAAAATTAGCTCAGAGGAATAACCTTAGGGATGACTGTGGTACATTTTAAAAGTAGGATTAAGATAGGAAATAAGATCATTCTTCTTACTGACAGCATTTTATATTAGATGCTACAGTTGGTTCGATATGCAACATCTGTTTAACATCACATGCAAAATAAAACTTTTCCCTGACATTTTTCGCCTCTTGAGCCTCCTAGAAAATATTGGGTGATCTACACTCTGTGCATATTAATGAAGGAAATTAGCTCCAAAAATGCCCTACTGTGTCTCCACTCCAGGAACCAATATGACTCATTAGACTCCTGTTGATTAGAAATGTTAAAGTGAATTTTCTTTCTTTTCATTTTGATTAAATAAATTTGACAGGCTTTCTGGATTTTCAATTGGCCAAGACTTGTATGTGCAGAATGATAAGATTATGTCACCCTCTTCTAAACAGTCCTTGCTGGGTTGTGCAGCATTTCATTATCTTTTGAAGAATCCTATGAGATAATCAGCACATTTTAAGAAAGATAAAATGCAACTATTTTGTTCTTGGGCATAAAGGAAGCAAAAGGGAAAAATGTCCAATGATTATTGTGTTAGTCAGGGTATACTAGAGAAACAAATTCATAAACACGCATATGTATGTGGATTTAGATATAAGAGCTATTGAACATTGAGAAAACATCCCAGCCCAGTCCTGATCAAATAATATCATAAGTCCGATATTAGCTCATATGTCCAATACCAATCTATAAAGGCCTCTTCAGACTCACAAAACACATGCAATGAAGCCAAATGCAGGATGATCACAAGCCAGTGGGTATAAAGTCTTTGGGTCCAGTGGCATTGTAAGCATCTCAGCGCTGGCAGGGGTCTCTCTGTGGCTTCTTTGGCTTCAGAGGTCTGGTTGCATCTATGTGGCTTGTCTTCTGCAATGTCTCCCAGGGAGTAGCAGGGAGAGAGAGGAGTCTTCCACCTCCAAGGAGGAAGTACCAGATTTCCCAGAATTCTCAGGAGAAGGCCATGCCCACAGAAGTCTCATTGGCTAGCTCCAGATTGACAGCCTAGATTCCATCCCTATACTCTTAATCCTTAAATTAACACCAGATTAGGTGACTATCACAATTATATATATATTGTATATATAAATGAATAATGAGTATATTTGCTAGTTATATGCATTATATAACATATAATGCATATGTGTACTCATATATGTATGCATATATGTATAAGTACATAGGTATATACTCATATATATATATATGATTGTGAGTGCAATGGAGAGTATAAATTGGCTGATTTAGTGACTAGGAGAATACTATGTAAGTAATAAGATTTTTCTTAATTTTCTACCATCCATGAGAGTCAGACCAAGAGGCTGAACTTGGTTTTCTATCTCAGTGGATTCACTCACAAACATAGAGACCACTGCAAGATCGATCATAGCTGAGAATTTTATTATCAAAGCTGCACATAACCAAGGAAGACATATACCTTAATTTGTGTCTTTTATTTATCGCATCCTAACCATAAGTTATAATTGTCTCTGTTCAGTGCACAACCACATACGTGGTTTCTGAGAGGGCAATGAACAGGGTGGCTTTGAGATATAGAGAAAAAGGAAGAGAACTAGCCTTCCCTTTAACACTACCTTGCTTTTCAATACCATCTATTCTGGTAACAATAAGAATTGGGGAGCTCCAAGCTAAATCAAACTATGAAAGACAAGCTAATACAGACTTTTGCCTTCAGGGTATTATAATCCCCATTGCACATATAACTCAATTATCAGAAAGGGTAAAAGAGACTCCCTCTTAGTCAGAAAATCAAATTAACTTTAAGGCGATGAACACTGTACCTGGTACTGTGTGAAACACAATAGAAACAGAAAAAAAATAGACAATGATGCCGTTATTGCTCTAAGGAACTATTACCCCTCCCCACTGTGAGAGCTGCTGTACCCAGTTCATCAGTTCACACGTTTGTGCCGAACACTCTTCTGGCCCAAACCAGATTCCAGAACTCAGTTATTCACCATCTGAAACCTAGAAAGAGCAGTAGATAGGGACAAAAGAAATCCACAAACTCGGGGGACAGGGGAGTCTTCCCTTAAATAGCACGCATTGCTCACTGAGAACATAGCCAGTGCTCTAGATGGTTCTGTTGGAATGCAAGCATGGGTAAGCTAGGCTTTCTTTCCTCAGTCCGAAATATAATCCACATTGTCTATCCAAACGGAACCAAATGCTATGGTAAAGCCCTAAGTGGTGACGTCATGTGTGTCAGTAGAATTATGCACCATAAGATTTTCAATGGAGAATGACGTTTAAATAGTTCACCAGACCTTCTGAGTTGTCTCTACATAGTCTGAACCTGCTAATTTTTTGATTAGCAGTCAAGTGGGTTATTCTTGTATATTGCTGAAGGACTGGTTCTCAATGGTTTGTACCTGCTTTAATAATCAGTGTATCTCTTTTTATTTTTGAAACATCTATATCATTTCATGTATACACATTATCTTATTTACACTTTTCACCTTATTTGACTGATGAAATATTTACATGTATGTGAATTTGGAACCTGTTACTGTAATTCCAACCCCCCTGAGGAGTCCATAGTTCAGTACCTTGGAACCTGTAGTTCTGTTGCAATAAAAATTGAAAGTTAAAAGCAAAATAAACAAACAAAAAACCTTATAGAAAAAGCTTTCAGGGAAAGAAAATTTCTACCTTGAGAATCCCTTGGAGGCTTATGAGTGGTGCAAATATGTAATGTGTTTAGCTGCTAAACAAAAAAATGTTGGTTTGAGTCCATTTAGAGGTACCTCAGAAGACAGGCCTGTGATATGTGGATGACACAACCTTGCTAGCTAAAAGAGAGGGGTACTTGAAGCACTTGCTGATGAAAATCAAGGATTGCAGACTTCAGTATAGATAACAACTCAATACAATGAAGTTCAGATTCCTTACAACTAGACCAGTAGGTAACATCATGATAAATGGAGAAATGATTGAAGTTGTCAAGGATTTTATCTTGATTGGGTCCACAATCAATTCTCATGGAAGCAGCAGCCAGAAGATCAAATGATGCATTACACATAATCTTTTGAAATCATTGAAAAGCAAGGCGGTTACTTTGAGGACTAAGGTGTGCCAAACTTAAACCATGGTATGTATCTTCAGTTGCCTCATATGCATGTGAAAGAGCCCTGTTGGTCTAGTGGTTATGAGTTGGGCTTCTAAATGTAATGTCAGCAGTTTGAAACCACCAGTCGCTCCTCAGAACACAGATGTGGCTCCTTACAGTCTCTGAAACCCACAGGAGCTGTTCTACCCTGTCCTATAGGGTTGCTATGAGTCAGCATCCACTTGATGGCAGTGAGTTTTCATATGCATGTGAAAGTTGGACATTGAATAAGGAAGACCAAAGAAGGATCAATATGTATGGCATTGGTGAAGAGTATTGAAAGTACCGTGGAAAAGAACAAACAATTCTGTCTTAGAAGAAGAACAGTCAGACTGCTCCGTAGGGGCCTGGATGGGGAGACTTTGTCTCAATACTTTGGACATCTTATCAGGAGAGACCAATCTCTGGAGAAGGAGATCATGCTTGGTAAAGTAGGGCAGTGAAAAAGCGAAAGATGCTTAATGTGATGGAGTGACCCGATGGCTGCCACAATCAGCTCACACGTAAGAACAATTGTGAGGCTGGTGCAGGACCAAGTGCTGTTTCGTTCTGTTGTACACAGGGTCACTATGAACTGGAGCTGACTCAATGACACAACAACACAAGAAAAGCCTACTTTTCTTCTATAGAAATCCAGCTACTGAAAATCCTATGTAGCACAGCTCTACTCTGATACATATGGATTCATCGCCGTAGGGGTCAACACCATGGCAAATGATTTATTCTTGAATCTTAATAGACTAAAACGGGGCTCTGGAAGGAGAGCAATGGAATGGCGTGCTTCTAAAAGTACCAGTCATGGCAATTGCCTTCCCATTAGCCCTGTCTCTGAAGCAGTGGTATGCTGATAAAATGATTCTCAAGGGGAGTGGACCCTGGTTTGCTGTAATTGCCAATGTTTATGGTAAAAATACTCCGGTAATAGATCATTTTAAGCTACTAACTAGAGATCATGGAGCATATAGTTGGAAGGATATGAAGAGAATTATCTATCGTAAGGATATCTAATGAGAAAACTTCCAAGCTACTTTCTCTGTTCCTGTAACCTCCCCACTCCCTTAAATCAGGGCAGCCCCAATTTTAAACGGACTTATTCAAGGGATATCTTGATAACACATAATTTGAAAAAATCAATTTAGTGACTCTTTAGATCCATATTTGTCATTTCAGTGTTCACCAGAATGAAAGTTCCACAATACATTAATATTTATGAGTAAAATAGGTCAACTACCTTGGGTAAATTGAATATTGCATTTGTCCCTTTGGTCAAAATAGACAGTAGCATATTAAAATTTCTAAAGAATCCTACAAAAATAAAATCTTGTAACCAAGTTGTAAATAAATATTTTGCAAAATTTCTGGAAAACTAGTAAGTACTTTGGAATATTTTTCAGAGAACACCATGTGATACGGTTCTAGGACACATGCACTTAATATTTCCTGGGCCTGTTTTGAAAGGCTGTAGAAAATTCCAGCCTTATGAAAAGATTTCTGAATATACCTGGGGTTTATAATCTCATGACCCCCTCAAATCTGAATTCCTGATTTAATTGTTGTCTTTTGTTATCTTCTTTTCTTTGACTGTGATTCTATCCTCAGAAAAAATTTTACTTGTGAACGATTTTGTTATGATGCTATAAGACAAAAAGGAACTCCTTCACAGAATGTCCTAAGCTCCAATCTTTCTGGGAGTGATGGACAGGTCTTCTCTCCCATGGAGTGGCTCAGATCTTTGAGTTTGCTGCTGGGTGCTGAACAGCTATTCTATTAGAGCTGGTTGGTATAAAATTATACCTCTCCTTTCCTTGAATGTTTTTCAATAAACCACTTCAAATATATATGTATATGTATATATATATTTATATTTATATGTTAAAATATATAAATTTCTATACATTTTAAAAATCCAATGTCTTTCATAGCTCTTACTAACAATGTGCTTGTTCCCAGTATAAAAGAGCACCCTTCAGTAATGACTAGGTGGGATCCATTTCTGTCTAAATGTTGACAATGAATAAAAACATGTACATGGTATAGTCCAGAGCCAGGGCATGATGCAACTGTACAACAAGAGACACAATTTACACTAGGTTTAGAGATGGTTATTGCAATCAACAGTCCATACAAAAACATCAGTATTATTTTTAAATACAGAAAGAGAGAACTCAACATGCCATTTCATTTCTGTAGACAAGCTAAATGGTGTATCACCATTAGGAATCAGCTTGGAAACTAGTGTCAGCTGGTGAGGCCTGAACTCTGTGTGGAGTTTGTGTCATCAGAGAATGGAAGAAGGGAAAGAGAGGGATTAAAGCCAGACCTTTTTCCTGTTTCATCTCATTGAATCCACCTAACAGCCCCATTTTGTCATTGACAGGTCTTAGAAGCAACTAGCAGTCAGAGGCACTAATAGAAATGCCACAGATTCCACTCAAATGAGGGTTCTCTGCAGCTCAGGGCTCTCCGTGAATAGAAGCAAAGGCATCCTCGAAGGTTTATCTCCAGCTCCCTCAGACCTATTCTTCCATTTTGCGCAGTGGTCTCACTCATTTCCTCCAAAGCCCACTCCACGCACACTGCCATCCTCATATCATTATTTGGGCTTGAATGCCCTGTCTCATCCCCTTCTTAAGGTACCCTAGTGGTACACTGATTAAGTCATCAGATGTTAACCAAAAGGTTGAGAGTTCAAAACCACAGTGGGAAAAAGTACTTCATGATCTATTACCACAAATATTACAGCCTAAGAAACAGCATGGACACAGTTCTCCATCCTATAGGGTTTTAATGAATCAATATTAACTAGATGCCAGTGAGCGTCCCTCTTCTAATTTAAATTCAATTTATCTCTTCTGAATTCAAGTAAGGCAACTCCTAACCAGTCAGTATCCAATAACAAATACCTCAAGCTTTTGATTGGAAGGGAGTTTACTCAGAGAGAGAAGTGGGGAAAGATTTGAGCAGTGGAGGGGCTTCTACAATAAGATCTGCAAGCATCTCCAGGTCTTAGGGTAAAACTTTCCCTTTTCTAGAGACTGACAGTAAATAAGGCTAGCAATGTCCCCAGGTGTGGGAAAATGACCAAAAAGGGTGATGCCATCATATAGTGCATTTTGGTGTTTATCCTGAGGTTGACCTATTCTCCACTTTTGTTGCTTACTCTTGAGTTTCTGACTGATAAAGACGCTATAGAACAAGGTAGAACAGCTTTTACAGCATACTCTAGAATAGATTATGAATCTTACGAGAGCAGATTGTCTTTCAACTGACTGGTGGGTTTGAGTCTCCAATCTTTTGTTGGCTACCAAGTCCTTAACTAATCGTACCACATGGCTATTTATACTCTTCAAAACCAAACTCACTCACAGTGACCCTATAGGCCAGGATTGAGCTGCTGCTGTGAGTTACTGAGACTGTAACTCTTTTTTTTTTTGCTTCCTACTCCCACCCCTACCCCCTGAGACTGTAACTCTTTACACAAGTAGAAAACCCATCTTTCTCCTGCAGAGTGGCTTAGTGCTGGCTTTGCAGATTGCAGCCAAACATGTAAGTAGTCATGACCCCTCCAGAGCTCCTTGGGGACTTTTACACTAGAAGGCCCTTACAGAGGGGTTGCATGCTGGCTCTGGCTGAAGGGGGACCAAAGGTCAAGGACTTGGAAGGAAAGAAACTTAAACAAAGTTGAGTTGACAAGGATTTTATGTTCCTATTGGATTATTGGGGGCAAACAATTTCGTTACCTATAGATAAGGCAAGGGATCAAAATTTAGGAGTCTGTGCCTGCCTTTGTCATAGATAAACAAGGAAGCATCCATAAGTCTCCTCTAAATACTAAGAGTGAAATGGTTCTTCCTAGTAAGCTCTTTCCATGACCAGGAGTAGGGGATACATGACTATTTTCCATGATCACAATCAAGTAAACTTTAACATTAATAATAAGAAACGTTCTTTCAGAGGCAAAGCCCACTGTGGGATTCTGGTATTTGTAGTCAATTAGGGCTGTGGTGGCAGCTGTATAACAAGAACTCTGCTTCTTAAAAATGACACGTCTTCATTGGTGCTTCTCACCAGTGATGGCTGCCCACCTGCCCCAGCCTGAATGTCTTCCCCAAGTCCTGTTGCCCTCCCCCAATCCTCAGTCAGGAGGTGGCACAGTGAGATCCCTGTCCTGTGGAGTCAAAAGGAAAAAAAAGAAAGAAAGAAAAGTCCATTGTCCTTGGGAGGAGGCTCACTGGCAGAGCAGGGTGCCTCTGTGCAGTTGGTGGAGCTAGGGTTGCCAATCCACAGAACTAGACCTTAGTGTCTAAGACCAAGGCTTACTGGTCAAGTGTGGTGACTCTAGGCACTTACTGGGGGAGCTAAAAGAGCTTTGGAACACTAGCCCCAGCAGGAAAGAGGCCAGGTCAAGGAGTTCAGTGTCTCTTTGTTGTTTTATATTTTTTGTAAATATTATATATCGAAAGATTTTGATGAAATATAATAGTGATAATATCTATGTTATGAAATTATCAATTATTTTTCCTTCTTTAACACTGTGTGTTTTTCTACTTTTTCTGTGAAAATATATATATTGCTTTCATTGTTAATGTTTTAAAAAGCAATGAAGAACCTGAGATTGAATCCACCGAACAGATCTAAAGATCAGGAATATTTAAATAATTGTAAAAAATTGAGGCATAACTAGCTTTTGCCAGAGAGAAATTGATATCACTTGAAGCTATCGTGTTCAGAACAAAATGTGATTGTCTGTAGACCAGAATGATTTGCATTGCTTTCAGTTTTATAAAATTTAAAGCACTGTAACATAGCTTCCGTACAATCAGATACTCTGTAGGAGCATTTTCTAGAGGCTACTAATTGTCGTTGTGTTGATTTTTACTCATGGTGAACCCATGCATGTCAGAATAAGACTGTTCTCCACAGGGACTCTCTTGAATCTAGACAATGCATAGTATTGCACACAAGCACAGAACCCTAAAGAAATGCCCAGAACTGTCACACACACACACACACACACACACACACACAGAGGCAAAGGTGGCCTTATAACTCCAGATTGTGTGAGCATGTGCAGCACTTGCACCATTGCACACGAAGCACACCACTCTGACATCGAGGCCCTGGAGGAGCATGCTAGGGGGCTGTTACATGCACCCAAGTGTGGGGGTCATTCTTCAGCCCTCTGCCTCAGACTATATAGACCTGCTTGCCTCAGAGGGAGCTAAAAGAAAAGGTGAGATTGAGAGGATTTGGATAGTGCAAGGGACTGTATGCAGTTTACCAAGCCCCCAAATAAATATCCCTACTTTAAAGATAAGGAAACGGGCCCAGAGGGACTTGATTCTGCTGGCCAAGGTCACACAGCCAAGTAAGTAGCAGATTCAAATTTCAAACCGGCGTGGTCTGACTCCCCAATCCCTGCTTCTTACTCTCGCATTCCATTTGTTCGATTGCTTTTTATTCATGGACCAGATCTAAACTTGAGCCACTGCTTAGGGTAGAATGTAGGTGCCAAAACATGTTGATGGCCAGGGAAGAATAGCTCAGAATTTATCTGAAACAAAAACTAAAGTCCCCAAAGGCAAGCCTGTTATAATATCAATGACTCAGCTGGGGCAAGATATTATCGCTCGTTTGTTTAGCTTCATTAGTACTGCCTGCTTCTCAAAATACCTGCAGCCATCCCATCCTTTCCCACCCCACCCCCAACGTGGCCTTGGCTGAAACAGCTGGGTCTGCTCTTTTCTTCGAGGCTGTGTGTGTTGGAGAAGCTATGCCTGGCATCATTTGGAAAGGGGACAAATTGCTGTACACAAAATCCCTCTAGCGATTTTGTAAGCTTTGGTGAAAGGAAAACAAGACGGGACTTGGCCCCCACGGTCGGTCACCAGCTGTACAAATTATCCTCCCTAGCTGTGCATGCTGTCCAGCTGTGCTTGGAAGGAGGTGCTTGGAGCACCAGGAGATATTTGATGATGACGTCCAGATGCTTCCAGTCTAAGCCAGAGGATGCATGTAAGTCTGATCATTTATTTCTGTCATGTACCTATCAGGCAGATTATACAGACATATTTTCTTTTATTTGTGACATTTCCTCCTCGCTGGTCATATTTCTAAGCAGCAAAATCCTTGTAATGCCCTAAAGGAACAGCCTCATGTATTCACCTCTAACCAGGTTACTCTGACAGCAAGCAATCAGGCAACTGTTGCGGGTCTCTCAGTTCTTCTTGGGTGTCAGCACATCTTCGTGACTTTAGAATGGGAGAGAAGAAAAGTCCTACTCTGGGGTGTCATGGCAGAAAGACTTCGCAAACGTTTAACTTTTCTGTCTTTTCATGTATTTCCTCAACTGGTAGAGCAGGGTCTGTTACCAAGAGCTGGTTGTTCAGACGTAGGTATCCTCACGGATTGCAAACAGCACCCCGAGGTGGCGCTCCGAGCAACTGGACTGGAGGAGGGCCGAGTAGGGTACATACGTTGAAGGATATCTTACATGCAACAGAGGGCCCCACGGATGCCGACACTCTCTCTAGAACTTTCACTTAAAGAACGGCCGAGGGTGTGAATTTATATACAATGCAGAGGAGGAGGTCAATGTGATCCTCACTTGGGCTAGCTTTATTCAAGGCCAGTCCTGGAGGGAAGAAGCAAGAAGATGCCCTTTGATTGGTCTTCAGGACATAAAACTGAAAAAAGCTCAATCCCACCCAGTTGATTCTGACTCGTCACAGCCCGATCAGGCAGAGCAGAACTGCCCCATGGGGTTTGCAAGGCTGTCATCTTTAGAGAAAAGTGCATCCATTCTCCCACACAGTGCCACATCCATTTGGTTAATAGCTTAACCACTGAGGCACTCAGGCTTTGTCTGGAGGACGCAGCACATCAGAATCTAGTCATTGGACTATGTATCATATGCCAGGTCCTGGGTTAAGTGCTATGAGGCATTACTCAAGTACATCTCATAACAGTCCTATCAGGTAACTACACTCACTCAGCCTATTTCACTTACAGAGACATCAGATACAGCTAGCTGCCCCATAGTTGGACTCTGCCTCTAACACCCACACGCCTAACCACTGTGCAGTGCTGCCCAGTCATCACATAGCCTTTGCTGGGATGTGACAACAAAAAACACTATCCTATTCCTTGGGCTTTCCTCTCTTCAAGCCCTTGTCACCTTTCCTTGCTTGTCTGAGATTTTCCACCAGTGGACCGAAGCATAGATTGGGGCTCATTCACTGAAATACATGGAATGGAGGGATTGCCATCATAGGGAAAGATGAGACCATGAGTCTTAAATGTGAGGCCCACAGTGGTAGCTGTTCAGTCTGTTGGGATATAAAGATTAAATATTGCCACCTTCCATCTTGCCCCTGCTCCAGTTACTTCTACCAAACTGCTAAGGCTGCAGGCCCACACTATATGCAGTCAGGGAAGGGTGACAGCTCACCACACTTTGATAGCACTTGGGTCTTAACAAGGAGCCCTGAAAATGGGCTTAGCACTGAGCTTCTAATCGCAAGGTTGTGGGGGTAAACGCACCAGCTGATCCATGGGATGAGGATGAGGCTGTCTGCTCTGCTCCTATCAGGTTGTATAGTCTTGAAAACGCTCAGTAGCACATGTACTCTTAGGGCCGTATGGGTCAGAATTGACTCAGGGGCAGTGGATTTGGGTGGATCTGAACTGCCTGGGCTGGCCGGAGCTGGAGTGGGGGTTGGGCAGTGGGGCAGTGCAGAGTAGTCTATTCAGAAAGACTCACTTCCCTTAGAAACATCACATTGCTCCTTTGCTTTCTTGAGCAATCTAAACTGCAACTGCACTGTAGCAGGTACAAATATTTGTAAACCCACTGTTTTCAGAGCTTTGGATCACATACATATTTTAGTCCAACATATGGTTTCAAATTTTTTTTTTTTTTTAAGTCAGCCTCTGATAGTCATGATGGGGAGGGCAAATCTGGTCTGTG
Source organism: Echinops telfairi (assembly GCF_000313985.2). Classification (NCBI taxonomy): domain Eukaryota; kingdom Metazoa; phylum Chordata; class Mammalia; order Afrosoricida; family Tenrecidae; genus Echinops; species Echinops telfairi. The sequence continues at coordinate 4,539,507 of NW_022111378.1, read as the reverse complement.
TTTGATGGGTTTCACCTCTTCATGGTGAAAGACGGGATACTTAATGAGACAACTCCAAAGCAAGGGAACAACATGAGTACAGGAAATTTAGAAACACTTCATTCCCACCCCCAGCCCCTCACTCAAAAGAAGGCCATTGACCCAGTCACCTCCATTATCAAGAGCAATAATGAGAACTGTGGAAAAGCAGTAATTTAATAAGAACAAAGAGCCACAACTGGGAATTATTGAGGGCCTATCATCCCAGGCTAATTGCTTCTATTACCAACTCTTCCCCCACCCCACCCATTCCTGGATGAGGCCAAGGACAAAGGGGACAATGCTAGAAGTACTCAATCTTGCTACAAAAGGTGACCAAGTATCCCCTAATTCAGAATTCAATACAAAACCATTTCTACTTTCACGCAGAGAGTTTCTCCTCTCTGGTCTGCACCGTAGTCTCCTTCTCTTTTAACCTTCAACTTGTCTGCCTATTGCCCTTTCACTGAAGGATTCAAATCAGAGGGTAAAACTAGACCAGGAGCCCTCAATTTGAGGTTCACAGTTGTAGTTTCTGGCCTGCCGGGTAGAAAAATTATGGGTTTCTGTTCATGTTAGGTGCAGGCAAAGCTGGGGAGGGTAAATTAAAAAAATCAAGATCCTCAGTGGTTGAACCCAAGTGTAGTTCTCTTCTGTGTTGAATCTGAACTTGCTGTGGAACTACTTCCGGTCTAAGCACTCAGATAGCCAGTCATGGTATAAACCGTTCCAATGTCTGGCTGGAGAGAGAGGTCACAGAGGGAGATTGCAGGAGGTAAGACATCTGGTGAACGGACAGGGACATGAAGGAGCCCTGAGACATCCGACTATTTGAAGATGCCTCTTGGGTGTTTCAGCCTAATTGAAACACCTTTGAGTTTTCAATTGAGCCTGCAGCAGACTACAGCTCCAGCTTCTATCTGACTGCAACCTTCAATTTGACCCCAAGCTCCACAAGAGGAAAAAAACACGCAGATGAGCCCGTTAACTTGCAGAATTGAGAGCGATCATAGTAAATTGTTATTTTAAAAGTTATTTTTGTGGGTTGTTATACAACAATAGATAGAAACAGGTAGATTGCTCCCATCAAATTAGTTGTGATTCATGGTGACATCATTATTATTGCCGTATGTCATTGGGGCTATTATGCCAGTCCATCTCAACTGTCTTTCCACATCCTTGCTGGCCCTCTGCTTCACCAAACGATAGCATCATACAGTAATTGATTCCTCTTGATGATGTGTTCAAAGCAAGCGAGTCAGACAATGACCTATTCTTTCCATTGGTAAATTTTCAGAAGTCAATTACAGACCTTTTATATTATTCTGGAAGTTGGCCTGATAAAATCATATACAACAATCACTATATAACAGCTAACTGAAATGCTCCCCCTTCTACCTCAACTCCCTATATATCCCAGGTGGACAGTGATTTCACTACTGTATTTTTCACAGTTTTGTTAGAACATAATCCATATATCATACAATTCAGTAGTTCAATTATATCAAGAAGAGTTGTACAATCATTACCACAATCAATTTAAGAACATTATCTTCTTTCTTGTACTCATTGTTATTAACACCCAATTTCCCTACTGTCCCCTGCTATAATCTCAAGAAACCATTAATCCAGTTACTATCTCCAGAGATCCATCCATCCTAAATTTCATATATTGAAAAACAGAGAAAAACAAAGAAACAGAAAAGCTACCATCAATAACAAAAAATAGAGAAAACTCTCAATAGAAAAGAAAGCAGAAAATAGCAAAAGCTAAGACAACTTTAAAATGGGTCAAAAGGGAATTCAAATGATAAGGTATTAAATTTGAACCTCACTACATTTGCCATAATCCACTTTCCAATGTGATACTCAAGATAGCAAGGTTATTCACATCCCTGGTCAATAGTCAGAGGGTATTCCCCAGAGGCTTACTCCCCTTATTTTTTTAAAAAATGAAACAACTTTAAAATATGTCAAAAGGGAGACAACATAAAACATATGATATTACATTTTTATATAATTGTCTCTACAATCCTCTCTGTCTGATAACAAGGCTGTTCACATCCCTGGAATGTTCAGGGTCTCAACCTATTTATGGACCCTGCAAAGAGATTTTGGCTTCCAATGTCATCCATAGCCTTCTGCAAACCAGATGTTCACAATTTAAGCTCTAATACCATCCCCTCCTTTAGA
>NW_022111378.1:4530887-4536552 GCF_000313985.2 Echinops telfairi | reverse complement strand
GCCCTAAAGAGAAGAGATCTGAGCCAAAGTCCACAGATTGCCAGTTCTATATATACCCTTGTATAGCAGTCTTTTACTTCTCACACTGAAGTTTCACTCTTAAGCCCAAGGGCTACAAATGCATTTGAGGTAGACACCAGTTCACTTAATGAGGTTTTCACATTGAGTTCTTCTGGTGTGGCCTGTGAAGGCTATTGTGTGCCTCAAAAAAACAGGGACTGACACCCCAATAATCTATAGCATGTGCCTGGGTCACCAAGGACTAGATAGAAATTAGATCAAAAGAATCTAATTAGGAACATGGTAGCAGACATATACTCCCCTTGGATTCTATCTAACTATTGTTAAGCGTTCCACTTCCAGCCCTACCCCATTTTCCTACTCTATGCTCCCCTCCCACATATTGATTTGAATTTCCAGTAAGTTTCGCTTATCACTCTAGTAGGAGTGTGTGTGGATTTGGGGTGACCTTAGCGACATTTTGTCTGGCAGTAACTGCATGGCCATTTCCATCTCACCTGATCTAGAAAAGCTGACCCCCAAGCTGAAGTGAGGTCGCTTCTGTCAGTGTTTTTTAAGATGTGCGTAGAGAGGAGGTGGTAGGGTCTAGGCAAACCACCTTGCCTAACAAACCAGTGTAGAGATCGAATGACAGGACAGCAGAAGCCTGCCTTCATTTTGGAGTTTATCTGTACAGTAGTGGATTCACACAATATCTGTCTTTGTGACTAATTTTGCTCAGCATACTGGTTTCCAGGTCCCTCCATGTCATGAGGTCTTTCATGGTTTTATTGCTGTTTTTCGAGGATGCATAGTATTCCGTTGTTTGTATGGAACAGCACTTTTTATCCATCCTTCTACTGATAGGAATTTGGGACGTTCCCATCCTCTTGCTATTGAGAACTCTGATGTAATGAATGTGGGAGAGCATATGTCTGTTTGTATTCCATCTTTTATTTGGGGGAGGTATATTCCAGCAAAAGTATTGCTTGGTCCTGCGATATTTCTATTGCCATTTGTTTTAGATATCGCCCGATGGTTTTCCACAGTGGTTGTACATATTCACAAGCCCACTAAGAGTTCGAATCTCACCTGCTGTTCTTTGTTCTTTCTTCCTCTTCCTCTTCCTCGTTTTAATTAGGCTATGGCTGTGGCTGTATGATATTGTCATGTTTATTTGATTTGCATTTCCATTTCCAGGGTGACTAAGAAATGTGAGCATTTCCTTGAGTGTTTGTTGCCCATTTAAATGCTGTCCTCTGTGAATTGTCTACTTATATCCTTTGCCCACCTTTCAAGTGAGCGATTTTTTTCTTATGAAGGTGTTGCAGAATTCTGTAGATTTCAGTCATTAGTCATTTGTCCATTATGCCATTGCTAAAGATTTTTCCCAAATCTGTAGACTCTTGTCTTGCTATTTTGATAGTCTTTTAATGTGCCTAGTGTTTTATTGGGAATAGTCCCAGTCATCTATTTTATCTTCTGTTATGTGTGTATCCTTTATTATATCAAGTAGTCTGTGTATGCCTTGCAACAGGGACCTTGAATTTGTCCCAATTTTCTCATTGATGATCGTGAGAGCTGAGGGCTTTATATTAAGGTTTCTGATTCATCTTGAATTAATTTATGTGTGTGGGCGATGTCTGGATCCTGTTCCATTCTTCTGCATATGCGCATCCAAGTTTTACAGCACCATCCATTTAAGAGAGTGCCCCTTTCCCATTTAATGCTTTTAGGCTTTAATTGAATATTCGTTCTCTGCAGGTGGAAACTTTTATTTCTAGATAAACTTTTATCCTTTTCCATTTGTCTATGTATCTATCATGATACCAGTACCAGACTTTTTTTCTTTTTTTTTAAACTACTGTGCCTGTTTGATTGGTTTTGAGTTTGGGAAGTGAAAGACCTACTTTGTTCTTTTTGAGAAGTGCTTTGCTTATACTGGGCCTCTTCCCTCTCCATATGAAGTTGGTAATTAGTTTTTCCATTTCTTTACATTATTCTTTTGGGATTTGGATTGGGATTGTGTTGTTTTTGTAGGATGTTTTAGGTAGTATTGATGTTTTCACAATATTAAGCATTCCTATCTATGAACAGGGGTATTCTTCCATTTGTGTAGATCTCTTTGGTTTCTTGTGATAATATTCTGTGGTTTAATTTTTTTAGGTTGATTCCTATGCATGTCATCTTTCGTGGGGCTATCTTCAATGACATTGCTTTCTTACTGTCTTTTTTGGTGCTCTTTCCAGTGGTCTATAGGGATAGATTGATTTGTGTTTGTTAATCTTATATCCTGCTACTTTGTTAAATCCCTCAATTGTTTCCAACAGACTTTTTGTGGAGCCCTTTGGGTTCTCTCTCTGTAAAATCATATCAACTGGGAAATATGAACACTTCACTTCTTATTTTCCTGATTGTATTTCCTAATTCTTTTTTGTTGTCTAGTGATCCTGGCTATGTTTTCAGTTTCAATTTCAGTATAAAATTGGCTGCTGCTTTTTGTATATAGCCTTTATTATGTTAAGGAATTTCCCTTCTATTCCTATCTTATTGACTGTTTTTATTAGGAATGGGTTTTAGGTAAGTCACATGCCTTTTCCACATCCATTGATATGATCATGTGGTTCTTATTCTATACCTTGTTAATATGGTGAATGAATTGACTGTTTTATTAATGTTGAACCATTCTTATGTCCTTGGTATGAATTCCACTTGTTCATGATGAATTATTTTTTTTATATATTCTTGATTTCCATTGGCCAGAATTTTGTTGGAAATGTTTGCATCTGTTCTTGAGGGATATTGGTCTGTACTTTTCTGCCTTAAGTTTTTTAATTGTTTTTTTGTTTTTTGTTTTTTGGGCCTGGCTTTTCAATCAGGGCTATGCAGACTTCATAGAAGGAGTTTGGGGGTTGCTGTCCCTTTCTATATTCTGGAATAGTCTAGTATAACCCATGACAGCTCATTGCTAAATATTTGGTGGAATTCTTCTGTGAAGCGATCTGCTGCTAGACTATTCTATTCCAGACTATTCTAGATTGGAAAAATTTTCAATAACGTCTCTATTTCTTCTTTTGTTGTCGGTTTGGTCATTTTCTATATTCTCCTGCATTGATTTCGGTATATCGGGTATTTCAAGACAATTCCTTCTTCTAGATTACCAAAGTTTTGGAGTACAGTCATTGCTTTGATGTCATCATTTTCATTTCTAATTCTAGGTATTTGCATCTTCTCTTTTTTCATTTGTTAAGTTTGTTAATGATTTGTCAATTTTGTTATTCCTTTCAAAACACCAACTTCATGTCTTACTGATTTTTTTCACTATTTTCCAGTTCACTTATTTCCACTCTAATCTTTAAGGTTTCTTTTCTTCTGTTGTTGGAGCATTCGCATTGTTGTCCTTCTTCTAGTTGTTCAAAGTACTGCGTTAAGAAGTTGCCTTTAGATTTCCCCCTTTTAAAAAATATGTGTATTGATTGCTATAAATATCCCTTTGATAACTGCTTTTGCTGTGGCTCAAAGGTTCTGTTATGATGTGTTATTGTTTGTTTCAAGGAATTTCTTAATTTCATTCCTTATACAATCTATTACAGTCATTTTTAAGTAGTATATTGTTCAGTCTACAAGTATTTCTCTTTATGTTCCTGTTCTTTTTTATTGTTCACTTCTAGTTTTATAGCATTGTGATCTGAGAAAATGGATAGTAGTTTATCAATGGTTTGTAATTCGACTAGGTCACTTGGTGGCCTAGCATGTGATCTGTTCTAGAGTTTGTATGACGTGCACTGTAGAAGCATGTACATTGTCTTGTTGATTGGAGTACTCTGAATAGGTCTAAGACATGTAGTTGGTTGATTGTGTAGTTTGGCTCTTTTGTTTCTTTATTGAGTTTCTTTCCTGATGATCTGTCGCTCCTTAGAGTGCTGTGTTTTAGTCTCCTCTTAGTATTGCCAAGCTGCTCATTTCTGTTTTCAACTCTGAGAATGTGATTGGTGTACTTTGAGAGTCTTTCATTGTATGCGTATTTGTTTATTAAGGTTATATCCTCTAGGTGTATTGTTCCTTTAATCCTTATAGAATATCCATTCTTGTCTCTCCTTCTGTTATTTGCCTTGAAATATATTGTAATAGAGATTAATATTGCTACTTCTGCCTTTTGATTGCTTTCGTTGACTTGGTAGATTTTCCATCATCCTTTGGTTTTAGTCTATTTTTTCCTTTGAGTTTAAGGTGTAGCTCTTGTAGGGAGCATATAGCTGGACCTTGTCTAGTCTACTGCTTGTTGTCTTTTGATTGGTGCAGTTCATCCATTTATATATTCAAGTTTATTGCTGTCATTTTGCTGTGTTTATGTTTGGTTTCATTTTCCTTATTTTATTATCTGTGCATGTGTGTGTGATGTGTGGTTTTATTGGCGTCTTTGTTATTCCTTTATTTCTGTGTTGTTTTGAGTTCTGCTTTAATCATAATGGTTTCTGGGTGTTGTTGTCCTGTCTAATGCTCTCAGGTTTTGTCTGATAATGTTGATTCTCTGGCCAAAGTAATCCAGTTAATATTTTCTGTAATGCTGGTCTCGTTTTGTGAATTCCTTTAGTTTTTCCTTATCTGCTAATACCTTTATTTCTGCCATCCATTTGAAGGATAATTTTGCTGGATATATATTTCAATTTTTTCTTTCAGAGTTTTATCTGTCACTCCATTGTCTTCTTGCCTGCATAGTTTCTGCTGAGGAGTCTGAGCTTCTCCTATTGGTTTATCTTTGTAACTAACTGTTCTGTTTTCTCAAAGGATTCTCGTTTTCCTTAGAAATGGATAGCTCGACTACAGTGTATCTTGATGTTTTTCTTTGGGGATCTAGCCAACTCAAGATTCTCTCAGCTTCTTGAATAGTTCTTTTCTCCTCCTCTGTGATGTTCAGGAAATTTCATTCTATGATTTCTCATAATATTTTCTCTGCATATTTTTTGTTTCTCCTTTTCTGGGATACTAATGAGATGTAAATGATTTCTCTTTATAGCGTTCTTCATCATTCTCAGGCTTTCTTCTGATTTTTGTTGATATTGTTTTTTCTCTTGTCCACTGTTGTCAGAGTGATCATTTTCAAAATCACTGATTCAATTTCTATCTTCTTCCAGTCTAGTCCTAAAGTCTTTTACTATGTTGTCTAAGTCGGTTCTATCTTTCTTCTGGTACACCTTTTTGTTAAAGGATTTTAGTTTTTCAATTTCTTCCATTGTTCTCTTGAGTGCTCCTTATCTCTTGATAACACTTGAACATCATTTTTTAAAATTCTGTATCTTTCAGTTTCGTGCCCTGTTTTTCATAGCAATCCATTGGGATTGGTTGATACTTTATTGGTTTTTGTTGAATTTTGGGTTTATTGTGGTGGACTGTTCTTTCCTCAGCATATTGGCAAAGCTCTTTGTGTTATGTAAGGTCTGTGTCCTGTAGAGGTAGTTGGCTCTGTTAAGGTAAGTGTTAGCGATCTGATAAAATCTGGAAAATAAGGTGTTGAAAAGAAGAAAGGGGGAAAGAAATAAGTGGGGGAAGGTTGGGAGAATAAGCGTGAGAATGAAATAAAAGTAATGAGGGAGCCATGGAAAACCTCATGAACAGCTTAGAAACATTGTCAGATATGGAAAGCCTAATGAATGGAAATAGAAAA
>NW_022111378.1:4526101-4529820 GCF_000313985.2 Echinops telfairi | reverse complement strand
AAGTTAGAACTCTTGAAAGGTGAGAGAAACTTTTGCTACTATAAACAGACTTCTGTTTATGTGATAAGTGTGATATTAATGCCACTACACCACTTTTTATTATCTGACACTTTAGAGACTGCAAATATATGCTAAATGGCATAATAATAATAATAATAATAATAATGATAAAAGTGCAATCCACCAACTAATCAAAAATTTGGAGGTTCAAGTCCACATTGAGGTGCTTCGGAAGAAAGACCTGGTGACCTATTTCTGAAAGGTCACAGCCATTGAAAATCCTCTGGGGCACAATTCTACTGTGACAAACACAGGGTTTCCATGAGTCACAATTAACATGATGGCAAGGGGGTTTAATACTAGTTATAGGCTCGTATCCACACACAAAAAGGTTACCTTTTCACAAAGCCACGTACTGCCACAATCATATATTATTTGTAGGGCTCATACCACTTTAGCAAGGCAAATATTCTAATTGGTCCCATTTGGCAGATCAGAAAACCATGTGATTAGTGACTGCCAGAGTGGACATTGCCATCCCGATGTGTTGATCTCTCCAAACTGGTACCTCTTGCTCTCGACCATCCTGCCTCCCAAACATCACCGATGAGCTGCTGACACAAATGTCACAAGGGCCTTGTGCTACAGGAGGTGCTTTAGAATTTCATCTGCTTTGGATTGCCTATGAACACTTGACTTATGTTTTATCTGCCTGTCAACATAAGTAAAGGGAAAGATGGGGCACTGAGAAAGAGGACTCCTTGTTCTGTTGGGAAGAAGGGCAGCACAGCACTTATCATTTATTCAGCTAACATTTGTGGAGTCCCTACTATGTGCCAGGTAGCATGCTGGGTGCACATGTATCTTCTTATTGATTATTGTGACGGAGGCCTGACCACATACAGCAATGCAAAGAGAAGCAGCTGTGAGGCTAAATGGTAGGGAAACTCTGGATCTAGCATATGCTTACTACACTAGGCTAGGGATCCCTGACCTTAGTTTTGCAATTCAAATCCCTTGGAGCTGCTTAAAGATTAAGCCTTGGAGGGGGCTAAAGACTGCTAAATGGATGCTCAACTTTCCATCTGTCCCTTTAATCACAGCTCCTCTGCTCCTCTGAGTCACAGTTAGCCTCCCACATGGAGGGTTTGGGAACAGAAAGGACCTGCCTCTGCCAGGAGTGGCCTGAGCCAGCGCTTGTTTAAATGTGACTTTCTAAAGGCACTTCTCCAGCCTAAGAAGGAACATGGAGCTGCTGGCGTAGGCCCAAGCTTCCTACAGAAGTAACTCAAAGATGTCATGTGGTCTGCACTAATTAGACCCGCCAAACCTATTACCAAGGAGAGCCAGAGTGCGTAGGCAATTAATGACAATTTGGCCAACACCCATCATCACCAGATGGCCTCTGCAAGTCTCCTATGGTTTCAAAGAAATGACACATGGAGGCCAAATCAATGTTCCAAAAAGGCACAGGCAGATGAAAGTTGTAGACATGCAGTAGAAAAGAAAGATAATACTAATAATCTTAACCTTAACCTAGGCCCCATTTATTGACAGGAAACTAAGTGCCAGGCAAGGGCTACACCTGTTATCAGTCTAATCCCAACACCAACTCTATGGAGAAGGTGCTTGTGTTATCCTCATTTATACCTCTCACCTCATCATAGTCTTAATGTTTTGTTCCTTGGTGTGAAAACCATTTTTATTTTTTCCTTTATAATAACCATATCATAAAATGTTTTTAATGAGATTGAATAATTTTGCTGAGCATAATGTCCTTCAATTGTGTCCATGTCGTAAGATGTTTGGCAGATTCATTATTTTTTTAAGAATGCATAATATTCCATTGTGTGTATGTACCAGAATCTGTTTATCTATTCTTCAACAGATGGATTTTTGGTTGATTCCATTCCTCACTTGTCTGTTCATGTTTTGCTCTTTATTTCTTTAGGATATGTGTTGAGTAGAGAGATGACAGGATCAAAGGTATTTGCATTTGCATTTGTTTAAAGAGGCAAGGAGATAGCGATCGGTGTAAGATACGAAAAGAGTAATAATTCATATTGATCAAGAGGTCACAAGGGCGGGAGGGGGGAGGGAATAAAAAAAGAGAAGCTTATACCTAGGGCTCAAATATAAAATGATGATGACAACATATGTACAAATATGCTTGATGCAATTGATGTGTGGAATGCTATAAGAGTTGTAAGAGTCCCCAATAAAATGATTAAAAAATAAAATAAAGGAGCACTGTACTATTATCCATATTGGTTGTACTATTATCCAAGTCCACCAATAATAAACAAGTATTCCAACCTCTCCACTTCCTTGTTTATTATTACTATTATTAAATTAGTTTATTGATTATTTGTTATTATTTACGTATTATTATTAAACTTGTCTAAGGGTGTTGGTGTAAGGCGGTATCTCTTTGTTTTTTAATTTGTATTTCTCTTATGGTTAATGTACTTGAACATTTCTTCATACGATTTTTGGCTACCTGCATGCCATCATTAGTGAATTGTCTACTCATGCCTTGTGCCCATTTTTTGATTGGGTCATTTGTAACTTTCTCATTAAGTTGTTGTAGTTTTCTATATATTTTTTTAAATTAGCCATTTATCTGATATATCATTGCCAAATATATTTTCCCAATCTGTGGATCTTTTAAAAATCATTTTTGTGATATACATAAATGTCATATTTTCTAAAAAGTCCCAGTCCTCTAGTGTGTCCTCTGTACTCTGGGTATTTTTCATTATGTTTGCTAGTGTGTATTATTCTGGGTACTTCAGAGAAACAAATCCACAGAAACTCATGTAGAAGACAGTTTTATATAAAGGTTAAGGGACCATCAAGAAAACATCCCAACCCAGTGTTGCCCAAGCCCACAAGTCCAACATTACCCCATTAACCCATATGTCCGACACCAATCCACAAAGTCCTCCTCCATCTCACAGAACAGACACAATGAAGCCGACTTCAGGAGGAAAGCCGAGAGTGAATGTGTAAGCATCTCAGCACTAGCAGGGGTCTCCACACAGCTGCTCCAGTATTCAGGGCTGCACCAGAGTAGGTCCATGTGGCTTCTCCTCAGGGATGTCTCGCAGGAAGTGAGTCTTGCCAGCAGAAGCAGGAACTAGCTAAGGCAGCTGCACCATGGTCTGACCATCAGAAACAAGAGACCCGAGAACTTGAAAGGTGAGGTTCACTTAGCCATTTATCCCTCCACCCTTCAATTAACCCCACATGTGTTTATTGGCCAGGTTGGCACAATAAACAAGCTACCTCATAGTGTATGCCTTCTTTTAGGGGCCTTAAGTTTGCCCCTATGTTTTAAAGTGATGATCTTTATAAGTCTAGGGTTTATATTTATGTCTTTAATACATCTTGAGTTTGTTTTTATACGTGGTGTGAAGGATAAGCCCTGTTTCATTCATTTTCAGGTGGAGAGCCAATTCGAAAGCATGATTTATTGTAAATGCTATTTTTCTCCACTAAATATGTTTTAGTCCTTTATCAAGAATCAGGTGTATATTGATGCTTCCTTGTATTTGGGGGTTCTCTCTTCCAATCCATTGACCTATAAGGCTTTTAACTAGTTTTTGTGTAAAACGAATTTTTTTAATTTAAGTTTTATTGACTTATAATTCACACAACATACAAATCAGTGGTTTAAAGATTTGTAGCCACAGATGTCATTTTTTAAATCTATCTAC
>NW_022111378.1:4516653-4525998 GCF_000313985.2 Echinops telfairi | reverse complement strand
ACAGTGTGCTTTATATTTAAACAGGTATAGCAATGATGTGCTGGGAAACTAGTTTTCAGGGTGGGGGAAATCACTGATTTGTAGTGTTTTCCAGCTTCCATGCTATACTCTCACGATGGTTAATTCTAAGTTACAAATAGGGTTAATAGGAGATTCACAAAACAGACTCTTCCAGCTCCAGCACCATTGCCTTCAGTTTACTTGGAAACTAGCCCAGCCATTCCTCTCTTTTGTGTTTACTATCCCCATCTGTAGACTCAAGGGTTTGTACCAGAGGCGCCCATTGTCTCTCAATCAACTCTGACACTCATGAAGCCTTCACTATTTCATCTTCCCATTAGGTTGGGGTGATGAAAGTGTTGGGCTAACTGTAAAGAAGATATGGTGGAAGGCTCTGGACAATTTTCTCAGAAATATCTCCAAGTGCTTTCAAAATGCACTAAATTTTACATCCTTATGAAGGAGTCAACTCATTTGCTTCTCAAGAAACTTCAACTACATTTCACAAATTTCAAAGTCAAGCCTCAGTAGATTTGGGAAAGCTTATACTTAGCATTAGAAAGTACCTTTTCTTGATTTTGTTTATGTGGTGAATTGTTTATTAAATGTCTAAAGTTAAACCATTTGATCATGATGTTTCTTTGATTTGTATTTATTATGCTGCTGAATTCTCTTAGTGAAAACTTTGTTGAAAATGTTGAGTTGGTGTTCATGAAGGAGATTGGTCTGTAACTTCCCTTTGGCTGGTTTTTGTATCAGAGTTATACGTGCTTTTTAGAATTAAAGAATACTTAATCCATCTCTGTTTAGGAAGTTTGAGTAGAATTACTATCATCTCTTCTTTTCATCATCATTTTCATCTTTTCATATTTGCTAAAATTCTCCAGGGAAGTCCTGTGGGAGGTGTTTTTTCTGGCTTGTAGATTTTTTTTATAACCACTTCTCTTTCTCCTTCGGTTATAGATTTCTTTAAATTCTCCACATATTTTTTAGTTATTTTAGGTGGATGTCTTAGGCTGGATTCTTTAGAGAAGCTAAATCGGTGACTCTTTTATGGGTAGGAAGCTCAGACACAGTTGTAGACGTGGGTAAATCCAGTCCAATTCAAGTGTGTGGGTCAAATGTAAGCTAGAGGCTTCTCTGTCTTGTGTAGCTACAGGGACTGAGGAACAGGAAGTAGGAAGACCACAGGCTGCTGGATGCTGAGGCGAATGCATCTGAGGTCAGCCCAATGAGTCCAAGTTCCAGACCCGGAAGTGAGCTAGCTTCTTTACAGTGTCAATATATACTAAGAGTGGGCCACACCCCTAAAGAAACTTCCCTCAATTGTTTCAGAGCTCTGACCACAATGACTTGGCTGCCTCAACGAAAATCATGGAATTGACCACATGATGTTAGATTATATCATGGGAGAATCCTGGCATACCCAAGGTGGTATAAAACCCATCATAGTAGGTGATATGGTCTTAGAGATTTATCCATTTCTTTATAATACTCTGTTTTGAACAGTTTTAGTTCAATTGCTTCTATTGTAGTGTCACTCATCACATTTCTATTATTATTTACATCTTTTCATTTTTTTCTCTTGTCAATTTGGCCACTAGCTTATGAGTTTTATTGATCCTCTGAAAGAATCAACTTATCTTATTTTCTTTCTATTGATTTTGTTGTCTATTTTTTTCTTGCTCTAATCTTTATTTCTCTTTTTCTGCTGACCATGTACTTCTTTTTCTCTCTCTTTTCTAATTGTTTAACAGTGGGCTTGAACTATTGATTTTGGTCTTGTCTTCTTGGTGATGTATGGTTTTTTTGCTACATTTTATCCTCTCAGAACACCTTTTTCTGTGTCTCAAAAGGGTTTAGTAAGGAGTTTTTAAATTCTCATTTGAGTCTAAGAATTTTAAAATTTCATTAATTTCTTCAATAATTATTTAAATAAAATTAATTTTAATATTGAAACTTCCCTGCAGTATTTCTAGATGGTGATGAACTTTTAAGCACAAAATATGTTCTAAGATCAAACAATTCCACCAATTGTCAAAGAAAGGTATTCTCTCTTCCGTATAGATTAGTAGGTAGTTGCAGTGTAATTAAATAATTCACTCAATGCCTTAGTTTTCTAGTGCTGGTATAACAGAATTATTTCATCATTGAGGAGGTTGGGAGTCAGAATTTAGGGTGCTAGTTCCAGGGAAAGCCTTTTTCTCTTTATTTGATTTACTGGAGTGTTATTTATCTTCATCATCTGTATTCCTTGGAGATCTTCCTGTGCCTTGGAATCAATCTTCCCTTTGGTCTAGGATGTTCCCAGCACAGGGACCTGGGTGCAAACAACTTACTTTGCTTGTGGTGTGTCTTTCTTGGTGGTAGTCAGTCCCTCTAGTTCAATCAATCTCTTTTATATCTTAAAAAAAAATTGACTCCAGGAACAACCTAATCTTGTCTATTGAATCCTGCCTTATTAGCATAACCGCCACTAATTATGCCTCATTAGCTCCAGAGAGGTTAGGTTTTACAACATACAGGATAAATATATCACAAAATGGAGGATAATTACATAATACCAAAAATCACAGCTTAGTCGATTGACATATAGTTTGGGAGACACAATTTAATCCATAATAGCCAAAGCCTTACAAGTGGTTAAGGTGGAGTTTGAACTCCAATCAATATAATACACATTTGGGCTCTGAGCAACTAAGCTTTATTTCTATTGCCATTTTTAGAAATATTATCAGATTTAGGGTATTAATTCAAATGGCTAATAACTCTATTAAAATATATAATAATCTTCCAAGTATTTAAAAGTCTGTGATTAGCTCTCCCATATCTCCACCTAATTTTGGTGCCTTTGAAGTGGCCCCATTACTGGATTGAATTATTCAGGGTGTTTCCTGAGGCAAGATGTTTTCCCATCTGATTTAAATCCCATCTCTCAATGCACCTCCCCTGGTTAGTGTTGAGATGTAAATCATCACTGGGAAAGATATATTCCAGTAGGCATTTCAACTGCACAGAAGATGTGGAATTCTGAGAAAGTCGAATCCTTACCACTGATAAACCTCATCCAAATGGCATTTCATCCACTGTTTTTTATTCCTCCCACAAGATCTCTAAATCCTGAGACCAGTTTTAACCTCCACCCATTAAAAGTTAATATAATTTGGATTTGTGCTATTAGTTTTGGTTCTGGCTAACAGTCATTTTGGGATGCACTTCTATGCACCAAGTGTATATGAAATGTGGCTGTTTCCACCTTACCTATGTTCAAGATGCAGATGAAGCTGGGAATAATCAGTAGTTGATTGTTGATAGATGGCAATTACTACAGAGAATACAGATTCAAATGTCACCCACGAAATGGATGCCAGTTATTTGCTGTTGGGTAATTCAGGTATGTCAGTAGGGAACAAAGAGAGATGATTATGTTGAAGTCATTACCCAGCCCAGGGGAGGAGTGTTAAACATTAATACTTGAGCTGTGGAAGTATCAGAAACTTGTCGAACACGCAGGCTTTGTGAAGGCAGAGGAGGGGAAGTTAATAAGCCCAAATTTCTCTAATGTGTGCAGCACAACACCACTACTGCAAATAATTCTGTTAGCTTTCTGGATTGGGTTACCTGGGTTCTTGCTTCGCGGCACTGAAAAAATTCACGTAGCAGAAGCACGTTTGGTAATCCAAGCGACTATTAGGAAGAGAAGGAAATTTTAGGTATTACCGTCTCAAAAATGCACAAGATCTGTTTCTGGAAAGCCTGCAAGGCTGCAGGAACCCCGTGGGAGTTCACGCGGCTGAACTCAGAAAAAAAACAAACCACGGGGAAAGATGACAGGAAATGGAGCCCAAACCCACATTGTGGAACCATGAAATCCTAAGGGGCTGAGGAAAAGAAGTCTGGGTGGGAGTCCTGGACCCAGGGCCCCTGGCGGCGTGTGTGTGCCTGCACAGGGGAGAGATTCCCACCCTCACCTGCCAACACACCTGACAAAAAGAGAGAGATGGCCTTCCTGCAGATAAGCTTTTTACCTCTCTTCCCCCACCCCCACCCCTGGCTGGGGAGGCATGCTTGAGGGTATTGGCTGATCTTACTGGCTGAGTTAGGCGAGACTGTATGAAGTCAGGGGGTGAGATTGTGGCTTTAGGTCTAGGTTCACCTGCACTTAGGGGGCCTAGTTTGCACATGCCCACTTCTGGATTTTCATACGTGTCCACTGGATGCCTGATTTCCCTGCAATGCCTCTGCTGTGGCCCTATGCAGGCACTGGGGAGACAGTACCGCCTTAGAGCCTATCCTGGCTACCTAAGAATTCCATCTTAAGAGTTTGAGTCACGCTTTCTGAGTTTTGTAACATTGATTCCAATAGAAATATAATCTGGAAAATCATTATAACCTAACTTACTGTAATTACCCTAACACACCATGTTTTACCTGACTGCAGGCAGCCTAACTTAGGCCACGTTTTCCGTGACACTCACTTCAGTATTTTGGGGGGAATTTTTATGGCTTTCTTTATTACTCAGAGACAAATATGTTGGTTGCTGAGATCTCCAGGAAGAACTAGGGGAGAATTTTTAAGACATTGGAGAAGATTGCTTTGATATTATAAATTCTTCTCTTCCTGGTCTCACTTCTTTGTTAGTGTTCACAAAACTATTTCCTGGTCTTAGACAACAAAGACACTCTGAGAGTGCCTTACTTGAGGAGAGGATTGTTCCCTCCGCTTGCTAACAACTACATCCTGTGATTATCCTGAGGTCATGTGAAACATCTGTATGTGATTCCTCCATGGTGTGAATGCCAAGACAAAAAGTATATAGTCTGTAAGTATACTGGTCACAACTGGAACATCATCAAGATGGCTGCATTGCTGTGGGACACCCCTTGTCTATTGCCTTATAATAAATTTCTCCTTTTCTCCTAACTTGGAGTTAGTGAATAGGCCCTACTGCTAAAGAGCATGAACCCTTATTAAGGGTAATATTACAACTAGATGGAAGGATGAGGTGCATTTGGATGGAAGGAAAGGAAAAGGAGTTAGAAAAGTCGAATTTTTAGATTGCGAGTAATATTTATTCATACAAAAGACAGCTTCTTCAGCAGTTTACCAGTTTCTGGGAAACAAATACATTTAAATCATTCATATTCCCATTAATTTATTCATTCACCTGAAATCATCCATTAAGCTCAAACCATCTGAAGATGCTGATACAAAGTCTGGTGTGGTTAAGTGCTACAGAATTGAGTGTAGCTCATAGTGACCCAATGTATGAGTGGGCTCCAGAAAGTCCATCAGAAAAATGAAGGACAAAATTATGAAACTTTTCTATGAACTTTTTAAAGCCCCATCATATAGAAGATAGAAACATTGCCAGTTCTGCACCACCCTCCTGAGCCCATTGTGGCAGTCAATGTATAAATCCATTCATTGAGGATCTTGGCCCTCTATTTCACCAAGCTTGATGTCCTTCTCCAGGAATCGATCTCTTCTACTGTCCATCATACAGACACTTGCTCTGATATCAATGCAAAAACATAAACAATATTTTAAAAGACAAACAGATAAAATGCTTATCTTTATGAAGGTAAATATATTTGAAAATGCAATCATTATTAAAATACAAAGTAATGACATCTATGGTGGGAGCACCTGAAATTACCAGAACATAAATATATGTTAGAACATGAAGATATATTAGGTAAATTATATGGGGATTGGAGAAAGTAGCATATTAAGAGATATTATCATTGATCTTGAATGATGAACCCTTCATATTTTATTTGATGAATGCGTTTGATAAGACATTTTAGGAAGAAAGAGAGATTATAAAGGTATTTGGGAAGATTAATTTTCTTTCAAAATCATACTGTACAAGTAGGGAGTGAAATTTGAACATCAGTAAAATTGAGATAATAATGATAAGGAGTGTTCTGTTTTTGTTCTTGTGCTCAATGACCTCAGCAGGTTTGAAGAAAGGGAATAATTCATATAGTTCTACTTTTTACTAAGAACATTCATTGGAAGTATATTTAAAAACATTTGAAATATAAACTATTAGTAACTGAAGTTGTAAAAGCTTGTATAGTCATATAAGGTATAACTATTGATCTCTTCCCATCTGGCGCAAAGAAGAGGGCAGGAAATCAGGGACATAAGGAAACAATTAGTCCGAAAGATGGTGCCCGACTCCCATTGTTCATCATTCCTTGAAAGGAATCACAAAAGAAGTTCCTGCGTAGAGCGGGAGAAAATGTGAAATAAAAGTCAAAATAAAAATGTCTAAGTGTACTTGTCTGTTAGGAACCAACCATTGAGACTATGACCCATAGACAACCTTCAGGCTGAAAACTAAACTCATATTTCTGGCTCAATGTTCAGTCAAATGATAGGTCTATAAGATGAAAAGTAATACCAAGGAGGTATGTGCTGCTTAGAATATTCCATTATAAAGATGGAAAAGGCACCATTTGGCCAGAATTAAGATCAGAATGCAGGGAGAGAGGAAAGAATGGTGAACAGAAACAGGAGTCAAGAAGCCGCTGAGAGGAGTGCTGTTATATTATGAGGCTTGCAGCCAGTGACACAAATCAAAATATGTATGAATGGTCGAATGGAAAACACATTCGCTTTGCAAGGTTTACCTAGGTCCCAATGAAAAGTTGAAAAAAATACAGGGGAAAAAAAGAAAAGAATTAGAAAGGTAGGACTTTTATTTTAGTTAAGAAAAGAGATCTTGTGGAATGGAGAGGCAGAGCCAATGCTGGTGTTATTCATTGAGACAGAGTACACTGAAAGAAAAGCCAGGGTAAGGATGGGAATTAAATTTGGAAAAGAAATTGTTGCATTTGAGAGTAACGGGTGACTTTGAAGTTGGTAGAAACATTAGGAAGGAAGACAGGAGGTTTGACGTAACTATTTCTTGGGTATCCTGAAATATAGTTTTTAAATATAGTTTGTAGTCAGAGTCAACTCTGAGCAAAGCCCAAAGGAAATGATTTTGTCCTGCCGCTGCAATAGTAAACGTCTCAAGGAAGAAGCTAGGTTCCTCCTTATGAAGATGATATTTTATTAACTGTTCAGTTTTGTAAATTCCTAGTCATACTCTGCAGTTAATTTTAGTTGAACATCTATCTTATATTAAAGGGAGTTCACAAAACCTAATTATGGCAATGCTAATAATTATTTCAGGAAAACGTAGAGGCATGTTAATAGGCCAGAATGGAAAAAACGTACATTGTTAATATTTGAGTTTCTCAGAAGGAGAAGACCTGATTATCATACTTATTAATATGGTATATATTTTAATAACTGAACATTCTTAATTAATGGCCCATACAGTCAAATTTAAACTAAGTGTGGGCTAAAGCCGGAGAGAAAATTTTTCTCTTATAATTAGGAATCAGTCAGTTTGACAGGGATTCTATTGGCAATAAGTCAGATGTATTTATTGAGTTGCATTTATTGGATAGGCATGCTAGATAAGTAGTTTCATCTTCAGAATATTCTTCATTCAGCAAACATGGCTACAAGCCCTAGAAACTTTGCTAGACCATGGAAAGAAGCAGTGATGAGTGCTCGCCTTCTTACCACACTTGATTTTCCTTATGAAGGTGAGCGAGTGTCCTCTGCAGATGTTGTTCCTTGTTGCCCTGAGCCGCTAAAGCTCCTGGTGAGAATGAAATGAAATAGACTCACCTTATGGATTTCCCTTAATACATTTCTCCTGAAATACTTGTTTGTGAAGTACCAGATTTGGAAAGCTATTATGCTTTTCTACAAATCAAAGACAACTATAAAATAACTGACATTCAATGTTGCCTGCCAAGTCTCTTAGTTTGAAGCCTACCATTTCTTTGTAGAAAGAAAGAAAGACAGAGAGGGGCTAGATTTCTCCCTGAGGCATTCAGGAAAATAGAGAATTAAAAAAAAAAAGATAGAGAGAAAGGATAAATAAAACAATATTTTTCTCACTAAGAGTTTACTACATATTCCCCCTTCAAGGATTTACCTGATCAATAAGGAGTGTGGTCATCAGACAGCCTCCCACTGCCAGTTCCTTCTGGGTCCACCTTGGAGGCAAAAAGAAACTTTGCCTTATTTAGGTCATGTCATTTATAGATCAGCTCACACTCAGTGACTGGGCAAGTCAGGAATAATAAGATCTGGACATTTGGCCCAGTGAGAGATCACTCTGATGGGAAATATTTGCACCAGAGTTTACTGCCAGACTTGGCTAGGGCTGCATCTCAGGTTGATTGCTTCTTCTGATCAATCTTGATTCCACCCCTTCCCTTCTACAGATAGTCATAATAAGCATACTGATCAAGCTTGATTCCACCCCTTCCCTTCTACAAATAGTGATAATAAGCATACTGCAACCCCAACTCATCTTAGGATTTGTTTCCAGGGAACCTCATCTGAGCCAAGGATTTACCATTATTTTACTGGGGTCCCTGGTGGCGCCAAAGGTTAAGCACTTCCCTTCTAACTGAAATGTTGATGGTTCGAAACTGCCCATATGCACCTCAGAAAGCAGGTCTTGCAGTCTGCTTCCAAAAGATCAAAGCCCTGGAAACCCTTTGGAGAACAATCCTACTCTGACACATGGGGTAAGGCAGAACGGAAATGATCGCAACAATATTGGCCCAGTTTGCCATCGAATGAAGCCTTATGCAGCAAAGACAACTTGAATACAGAGCCAGAAAAATCTAAAATTCTTAGCTCTCATAGATTTTTGCAAATTTTAAGCCGTCAGCAATTCCAAGTTAAATAAAATCTAAATAAAGGCTCATGATTCCTCAGTGGATGAATTTATCTACTCAATGAAGAACATGTAGAAAGGATTTGGGACAAGACCTGTCTTAGAGATAATGTTCTAGATCAGTGCTCTCTAATACCAATACAAGCCACACATTTGACTAACCATTCTAATTTTGAAAGAAGCCTGGCGGTGTAATGTTTAAGGGCTCAGCTGATAACCCAAAGGTTGGAAGTTTGAACCCGCCCAGCAATCCTCTATCATAAGTAGTATAGTCACGGAAGCCCTAAGGGAGAGTTCTAGCCTGTCCTTCAGGATTGCTATGAGCTGGCAGGGACGTGATGGTACACAGCACGCAACTTTAAGTGTTTAGTAGCCACACTTAAAATGGTAAAAAGAAACAATTGAAATTAATTTTAATTCAGCATCTAATTAAACTGAGCATCAAACTATTATCATTTCAATAAGTAATTAATAAAAGTTATCAATGGTTTATTTTGCTATTTTAAATTTGTTTGCTTGCTTTGTACCAATTCATTGATAGCCAGTGTATAGTCTGCACTAGAGCTTTTTTCAAGTAGGATGA
>NW_022111378.1:4514657-4516358 GCF_000313985.2 Echinops telfairi | reverse complement strand
TCCTAGGCTGCCACCCTTATGGAAAGATTCCTGGTGGTTCTGTGGATTAAGCACTGGACTGATAACCAAAGTTGGCCGTGTAAACTCCCCAGCTGCTCCGAGGGACAGGAGAGGCTGTCTGCACCTGTAAAGACTGACAGTCTCACTCTGGGTCAGAATCACCTGGGTGGCAGTGTGTTTGGGTGTTTCAGCCTTTACAGAAGCACATCTCCAGGCCCTTCTTCTCTGATGTGATGGCTAGGTTCAAGCCACCAGCAATTAGGTTGGTACTTGCTAGGGACCTGCGGAATGAGGGTAATTGGAGGGAACACCTGGCCAGTCTTTATGCGCTCTTCTCTCCTAATTGCTTTTGGGCTGAAAATGGAAGAAATACTCCAGCTACAATACTCAACAGATGGTTGGTGGGATCCTGCATATCATTAACTCAGGGTACATACCTTCCCAAACTTCAGCTGAAATATGTTTCAAGGTTATAAATATAAAGTTTCACCCTTCATCAAAGATCTGATGATCTTTGAACAAGTCTCAGTCTTATTATTATATTGGAAGGGAAAGAATTAAAGTGAAGGCTGTATATTAGAAAGTACACTAAAATGTCATGGTGTTATTTTGTAATTGTCATGATTAAAACAGTAATATATAGATTTAAATGTTTTCATGAAAATGAAGGAATATTAGCCTCTTAGGTTCACCCAGACATTTGCTGAATCAATAAATATTTACTGGGTACTTATGAGGTGTATGAAATTATTAACCTTTATTGGCAGTTGACCATATGCCATACAGTGTTCTAAGCATAGTGCATGTATTGAACAATTGAACTGTACTTTGAATATACCCAGATTGTAGACATGAGGAGATGGCAGCATCATGTTCAGAAATATGCATAAAATGCACAGCTAGTCAAGGTTGAAAACAAGGTACCATCTAAGGAAGTCTGCTTCCAGAACCATACTTTTAGCCACCATTCCATGGAATGTGGAAAGCAAAGTCAGAGCTGAGGCTTGCTTCTTTGTGTACTTGAGCTATTCAGGAGGGATAAGACAGTGACATTAATGAATTTGATAAACTATTAAAAAGGTTAAAAAGTGCACAAGGAAGGGATGAGTTAACTAGGTTGCAGATGAAATATACAATATGCCTCTGGCTCTTTGAAGCTTCCTCACCCCCCACTATTTTGACTCCAGTCATGCCTTTCAGTTCTGCCGAGACCAGAGCAGGTACACTGGTACAGATAAGAGCTCAGGACACATGGAATCCAGGTCAGATAACCCCCGCAGAGATACTAATGGGAGTAGCGATGCCAGGAGGATGGTGATGGCAATGATTTAGGCATTGCACATTCCACCCCAGACCCAGTCCCAACAACGGGGCAAACAACAGAAATAAGGTTGAAGGGAGACAGCAGGCAGTGTAAGATATGAAAATAATCATAATTTATAATTTATCAAGGGTTTGCAAGGGTGGGAGAGTGGAGGAAAGAGGGGAAAAAGAGCTGATGCCAAAGGCTCACATTGAAAGTAAATGTTTAGAAAATGATTATGGCAATATATGAACAAATATCCTTGATACAATTGATGTATGGTTATAAGAAATGTGGTGAAGAAAGTTGATGGTGCCCGGCTATCAAAAGATATAGCGTCTGGGGTCTTAAAGGCTTGTAGGCAAACAAGCAGCCATCTAGCTCAGAAACAACAAAGT
>NW_022111378.1:4492381-4513518 GCF_000313985.2 Echinops telfairi | reverse complement strand
TATGAAGGCAGAAAAAATTTCCTATGGAATTCAGTACGTAGAGCACTTTGAAATATTTCCTTATCTTTCGAGTGAGCAGAAACCATGTCCAAGTCACTAAGTGGTAAAATCTTTTCTAGAACTAGGTCTGACCTTTTCTTGGGATAGCTCTGAACCAACATTTGAATATTCTCTGAAAGTCAAGGCTACCGTTTAATAATACAAAAATTTAATTTATTTCCCTTTGTCTGTGTTTCATATACAAACATTCTAGCTTGTCAGTGTTCTCATTTAGTTGAGCACTGTTTGATTAAGATTTTACTGATCCAAAGCATATCAGTGTTATCCAAAGGTAATAATTCCAGCAGTAAAGGTAGTTAATAGGAAAAGAAACTGTTGCATTTTATTCACCTGAGAATATGTGTGGATGAGAATTGAGAGACATTTCCTTCGAAAAAGGGAGGATTTACTGTTCTCACGTTGCCATCTCATATATCTGTGAAGATAGATTTTTATATTGCTCAAGATATCTTACTCATGTAAATAGCACATTTGTAATCCAAACATTGCTGCTCTGATTATCTTGGGAAATGTATTTACAGCTGTTGTACTGAAACAACTGGAGGCCCCGAGGCCCTGCTTTTCAATGTGCAGCACTCCATTATCCCCGGATGATATTATGTCATCTACAGCTGTTCTTAGTAATTTATTTAGATGCCATCAGGCAGCATATCGTATCATATCTCGGAGATGTCCTATGAGGTGAAAGGGTCACCAGATATAGGAAACGTAAAGTAACAAAAGCCATGAACTGCGGAACTTCTCAGAACCATAAATGTGCTGATCTAATTGTTAATTCACCAAAATTTTTCCAAAAGCTCCATCTCACCATTGTTAAAAATAAATAAACAATTACGGAACATCTACCATATGCTAACCAATCTCTCTACCACTAGGTCAATGCAAACTCATAGTAACCTCATCGAGGGTTTCTGAGACTAGATCTTTGTGGGAGCACATATACCCAACTTTCTCCAATGGAGCGTCTGGTGGGTTTGAATAGCCAACTTTGTGATTGGTAGTCCAACACATATATACCATCATTAGCCTTATATGCCTACCTGAAATGTATATATATACCAACATCAATGCATATATACCACCAGCGCTTCTTGATAACCCTGTGGAGGCATGCCAAGAGTGGAAATACTTCAAAGCTCTACTTCCAAAAGAATTAACATTATTTATCCTGTCTGGAAGCTTTTGTCAGAAACAATTCACAGCAAATGTTTAATATTGCTGCTGTCTGAGGCAGCCCTGGTGGCATAATAATTAAACATTCATCTACTAACCTAAGGTGGTTGACCTTAACCAGCACCTCATCAGGAGAAAGACTTGGTGATCTATTTCTATGTGGAGGAGTGTTTAGAAAATTTTAGAGGCCAGTTCTACTCTGTCATGTGAGGTCCCCATGAGTCTAAATTGACTTGATTCCCCCCAACAATGACAATAGTTAGATAGCTAATGGTTAGGATAAATAATAAACTAACAAAAAATAAGGTTTTAAAAATCTGGGGCTTGAGATGTCCATAGGAGCTGTTAAGAATGTTTAGTATATTCGTGAGACTCTGAAAGAGCACACATACTCAAGGTCACGTGTATGTTCAGAAAAGCCTTGAGAAAGACCAACTCTTTCACCCTGGGCTGCCTTTGAGTCTCTAGGCAAGAAGAACGGGAAGGATAAGGCCGAGGTTTCAATCATCTACGCGGGTGGTAAAATGTGTCCACTTACGTACACAGAGCCCCTTGACAAAGACTGAGATGTATTGTCTCTGGTTATCTCAGTAAATCTCTGCGCAATTGCGAGGTGATCACAAGGATAATCAAGAATAGACTTCCTGATGTATCCCAACAAAGAATGCTGATATTTAAAAATTAGCTAAAAGTCACTAAGAAAAAAAGAAAGAAAAGAAAAAGCAACAAGTAGCCACAACAACATACCAGGGAAGGAATAGAATCCAAATTCTAGAGTTATCACCTTATATGATTTAAAATGTCCACTTTTCAACAACAAAATGGGAGACATGAAAATAAAAATGGAGGAATGCAAAGAAAACAGTAATTCAATCAGTGGTTGAATAAAGAAGTTGGTTCAATAAAACCGTCCAAAAATAGCCTGTCCCTGAAAAAGCCCCCAAATTGTACTTACTATACGGTACATGAGTTATTTTTATAATGTTGAAAGAACTAAGAGAAACCCTGACTTAGGATTAAAGGGAAGTGTGAAGGTAATGCTTTACCAACGAGAGAACATCGTGAGAGAGAGATCATCAGTAAAATGAATCCAGTAGAAATGCTAGCTCTGAAAAGTGCAATAACAAATAAAATCTTTGCTGGAATTTTTCAACAGCAGGCAGAAGGAAAAACCAGTAAACTCGAACATAGATAAAGATTACCCAGTCTAAAATACAGGAGGAAAAAGAATGAAGAAAAATAAACAGGATTTCCATGACGTGTGGGACAGCATAAAGGATACTAATATATGCAATAACAGGGATCTCAAGAGGACTGGAGACAGAGACAGGGACAAAGAATACTGAAGACAGAATGCATGAAATTGTTGCAAATTTTATTACCATATTAATCCTTACAAATAATATAAGGAATGTAATGAAATCAGTAAACACCATACAGAAATGAAAAAAATCTCTAGCAAAATCCATCTTTCTTTAAAAAAAAATTTTAAATGACAAGCTAATGTAAAAACCCATGGAAATATAAGGGAATCCGAAAAGGTGAATCAAGTTAGAGAAGTCAATTTCTTTATTTAAAATCTTACAACATCTAGTGTAATCATGACTCTAGTACTGAGTTAAGGAGAGAAACATAGATTGATGGAATAAAATTAAGGGATCAAAATGATCTCCAACATGAACAGAAAATGATCTAAGGATTAGAAAACAAAACAAAACAAAAGAAACCATCCAAATCCGAAAGAGGGAATGGTATCAGAGCTTAAATTGCGAAAACCTGGTTTGCAGAGGACTTTGGATGGCAGTGGAAACCCAGACTCCATTTGCAGGTTTCCTACATGGATTAAGCCTCTGGTTAATCACCTCTTTTTTCATATCTTACACCAACTGCTGTCTCCCTTCACCCACATTTCTGTTGTTCTTCCCCCTGGGGAGGGGGGATTATGCATCTATCACTGCGATTGGTTCCCCCTACCTCCCCATCTCCCCTCACCTTCCCTCTATCCTCCTGGCATTTGTACTTCCATTTCTGTTCCTGAGGGAATTATCTGACCTGGATTCCGCGTGTACCAGCTCTGATCTGTACCAGGGTGCATGCTTCAGTCTAGTCAGAACTAAAAGGCAATGACTGGAGTCATGATAGTGGAGAATGAGGAAGCCTCAAAGAACCCGAGGAATATTGTGTATTTTGTAGGTGCTATACTGCACGCTGGTTGACTCATCCCTTCCCTGTCACTCTTCTGTGAGTGGATGTTCTATTGTCTACAGATGGGTTTTGGGTCTCTGCTCTGATCCCTCTTGTTCTCAACTATACCTTTTTTGTTGTTGTTTTCCTTTGGTTTTTCTGGTGCCTGTGACCTGATTGTGTCAACACCTCATGATCGCACAGGCTGGTGTGCTTCTTCCATGTGTGCTTGTTTTTTCTTTGCTAGATGGCCACTTGTTTAACTTCAAGCCTTTAGGATCTCAGATGCTATATCTTTTGATAGCTGGGCACCATCAGCTTTCTTCACAACATTTGCTTATGTCTTTAGTGACCATGTCAGTGGGGTGAGCATCACAGAATGGCAGGTTGTTAGGACGAAGTGTTCTTGGGTTGAGGGAGGGCTGGAGAAGAGGCCCAAAGTCTGCCCACTTCCTCAATGTATTGCCATATAAATATATGGACATAGGCCAATACCTCTATTTTTATGACTTAATATATTTACATATGTATACACCTATGTGTATACCTCTATCCATAGCTTTGCTTCCTAGATCTATCCTCTGTTTCCTTTTACCTTCCTTCTGCCCCAGCACCATGCTCACCCTTCTTCTACCTCTTAGTAATTCCTCTCAGCTCGATTGCTGCTGCCCCAACAGCACCAGGATCTCTATGTCCTCCTCATTCTGTTTAGAATTAGATCACCAGGTCTTTCTTCCTCATTGGTTTTAGTTTGGAAGTGTCACCAACACCTGTCCACCATAAGTGGCCTGGCTGTTCTCTTAGTACTGGTGATATAGCTTTCAGTTTCATATGACTACATAACCCATCACAGTGTGAAAACCTTCTAGATGAGTGTTGGGAGCTAGGATGAGATAAAATGACCAAAAGTTAAGTAGCAAAAGAATATATGGACATTATTAAAATTAATATGTTGTGACTAAAAGGACTATGAAAGTGAAAATACAACTCATAGACTCAGAAAAATATATTTTCAAAACATACAAAGAATATTTAGATCAATTTCCTTCCAATTCTACTAAGATAATAAAGACCTACTTAAAATGGACAGAGATGTGAATATATATTTTAAGAGAGATATAGAGATGGCCCATGTAAAGATCCTTAACATGACGAGTCATTAGGGAAACGCAAATG
The DNA here is from genome assembly GCF_000313985.2 of Echinops telfairi. NCBI lineage: Eukaryota > Metazoa > Chordata > Mammalia > Afrosoricida > Tenrecidae > Echinops > Echinops telfairi. Next base: position 4,508,925 of record NW_022111378.1, on the reverse strand, counting down.
AAAATAAATTGTGACTTCACACCCTTTTAGATGGCTTTAACAAAAAGAACAGACAAAAATATTGATAATAAAACGATGAGAAAGCGAACAAAAAGGGAAGCCATGGGACAAGATGCACGGACACAGTGGCTGCCATGGTGGGCTCGCACATAAGGGTTGTGAGGCTGGCACTGGCCTGGGCGGCACTTTGTTCTGTTGTGCATTCGGACGCTATGGGTCAGAACTGACTTGGTGGCACCTCATACCAACAGCAAGGTGGAGAAGTCTTGTACATTATAAAATGGCACTGTCACTTTGTAAAACAGTGTTTTGGTTTCTCAAAAAGTTAAATGTAGGATTGCAGAAAACCCAACATTTCCACTCCTAGGTCGATACCCAAGATAATTGCAAACGTGTCCAAACATTAAATTGTATACATGCAAGGGGGGGCTCAAAAATTCATGGAAAATGGAATTGAAATATAATAGAATTTTTCACAAACTTTTTGAAAACTTTTTGCATGTTCATAGCAGTAATATTCATACAACTCAAAAGGTAGAGATGACTCAAGTATCCATCAATAGGTGAATCATAAATGCCAGAACATGTATGGATGGGATATGCTTCAGTCATAAGTACTGATGTATTGACAGACATTACTCTGAGTGAACCTTGAAACTATTATGCTAAGTGAAGTAAGTCAGACCAAATGCCTATATTTTTTTCATTTATATAAAATATTCAGCTTAGGCCATCCCACAGAGACAGAAAGATTAATAGTGATCAGGAACTGCATCATGGGTGTGTGGTTTCTTTTTAGAATGATGAAAAGATTCTGAAATTTGACCATGATAATATTTGCACAGTTTTATGGATATACTAAAACCCATGTATTTTACACTTTAAAAGTGGGTATGTTCAGGTATGCAAATTATACCATGAGCGTGTTGCTACTAGAGTTCCAGTTCGTGCATGTAACAAGACATGTTTAAACATGCCTCTGCAGTCAGTGGGTGGCTGCAGACAAATTCTCTCCATAGCAGACTTGTCTTAGTCTTAGTCGGGTGGACTTCCACAAAGTACCAAGCAAAGCTGCGACTTCCCATGGTGTGCTAGTCCGGGTGGACTAGAGAGAAAAATCCAGAGACACTCATATATGTATAAGAAGGAGCTTTATATCAAAAAGTAATTGTACATTAAGAAAACATCCCAGCTCAGTCCAGAATAAGTCCATAAGTCCAATATTAGCCCATAAGTCTGATACTAGTTCATAAATCTCTCTTCAGTCTCACGCAGCAAATGCAACGATGCAAAAATGCAGGAAGATCACAGACCAGTAGGTGCAAAGTCTTGTGGATCCAGTGGTGGTGGAAGCATTTCCAAGGGTCTTTGAGTTCTCAATGTGGAGACGTCAAAGAGGGAGGGGATCTTATGAGTCTCAGCAAGTCTCTGCATGGCTTGGCTACAGGACAACGAAGGCAGAGAGAGAGAGAGAGGGAGAGAGAGAGAATGTTCCCAAAATCCTCACGAGAAAGCCTTGCCCACAAGGAGGCATCATCAGGCTGTGACCTGATTGACAGGCTAGACTCCATCCCTACACTGATTTATCAAGTTGACATGAACTTATGTAATTACCACACAGGGGATCTGCTGGGCCAGTTAAATCCAAGACATATAGTTCAGCTCAGAAAGCTATGGTTGTCATGTTTTGCTTTGTTTTGTTTTTTAATTTCCAAGTGATCATTTTAATAGATTTTCTATAAGGACACAACGTGAAAAGGGAGGGCTTGGTATGAAGAAGGTTTAAGAAAATGGACAACTCAATGGATGCAAAAAAGCCAGACAATTTGCCCTGAGGAATTCTTCCCCATCAGAACAATGCTTCTGCAATGCTGTGTGAATTTCTAGGTGGAGAAACCAGACAAGACATGCCCCAACTCTGACCCTCAGAAACCAAGATAACACGTTGTTTTAAGCCTGCACGTTTGTGACAGCTTGTTGCACAGCAATAGGGAACTAATATACTTCTGCCTTCAGAACAGGACCTGCAAGCCTTGCAAACACAGGAATGTCTAACATAGCAGCTACAAGCCACATGTGGCTATTTAAAATGAAATAAATTCAAGTGAAATGAAATGAAATGTCTAGTTTTGCTAGGCACATTTCAGTTTCATGTGAAAGATATTGTTCATGCAGAATGGGCTATTTCCATGACCACAGAGAGTTCCATGAACACGAAGCAGCGTTTCTAGCTTCAGGTATTTAGACTTTTACAAGACAGCAGCCAGTCAAAGGCCTTGGGAAAGAATGGAGTGGATATGCCATGCATGACAATGTGTGCTGTTCACAAACCAAACCCATTCTACGGATGTTATCATGGCAGAATTACTTTCACTTCCTGTGTCATGAACTGGTTTGTATTCGGTAACCAATATTGTTTCCAAATCACAGAGGATGCTTCAGCATTCAGAGAACTTTGGTAGGCATAAGCATCCTTTCGTCTTGTCCTGGTATGGTACAAAGAGTGGCATTGTGGTTTTAAAGCACTAGGTTTATAACTGAAAGGTCGGTGGTTCAAACTCACCAGTTGCTCCATAGGGAGAGATGAGGCTGTCTGCCCCCTCAAGATTGACAGTCTCAGGAACCCAGTGAGTCAGACTCAAATCGATGACGGGGAGTTTGGGGGATACAAACAGTCAAGCATTCAGCTACTATCCAAAAGTTTGGTTGTTCAAATCACCCAGACACCTAAGCAGCTAGTCCCAGAAAGATAATCTTTTAAAAAATCACTGAAAACCCTATGGAGGACAGTGCTGTCATCGGCTGGACAACAACTGGATTGCTTTTGTTTGATTTGTTTCCTATAATTGTAGCTATAGTTTCTTGAGCAGTTTTGTCCAGGAAAACATATCTTAATAGCAGAAGGTGATATTACCCAAGTGCAGCAGTTCCATATGTTTCAACTTTAGGCAAGTAATTCTCAAACTCATGGGCTTATATGAATTTCCTGGGGAGTAAAAGGCAGATCCCAGTTGCTCTGTTCTAGACAATAGTGGAGTTGAGTAACAGTATTGGGATCTCTCTGCAAGCAAACTTTCCAAATAAGGCTGATGTGGGGGCCCGGGACCACAGTCTGAGCACGCCACATCCCGTGGGCAGACTGGCCTCCAGAAGAAGGGTCGAGGCTGCTCACTCTCTAAGCTCAGGGCACGTCATTTAGCAAAGCGCTGGGGACTGATTGAATGGGTTCAGGAAAGAAAGTCCCACTGGATTTCCAAATGTTGGCATTTGGAGCCTGTTTTCCAAGTCTTTGGATAACAGCACAAAATACACAAAGTTCGGCACTGCTCCAGGAAACCTAGCCAGCCTGCTCTCAGAGTCTCCTCCTGTGGCTCTGTGCATTCATTTAAGAAGGTGCCCCCTCAGGCTCTGAGCAGGCTCTGAGCCCCCCTACCTTGGGGGCTCTGAGCAGGCTCTGAGCAGGCTCTCATGTGCCCCCTCAGGCTCTGAGCAGAAGCCCCCCTATCTTGGGGCTCTCTGATAATCTGGATCTTTCTTCTTCACCAGCCACAGACTCCTCTGTAGGGCCTTGTCCTTCAGCTGGTACAGCAGAAGCGCTTATTAAAAATGTGTTGAATTGGATCAAATTTTCCTTTCCCTCTTCACCTTCCTGCGGTTATGCCATTAAGCAGTAAATTAGTCAGAACAACCCAAATTGGTGAGGAGAAAACAGAAATAAATTTCCCAGATAAACGGAGTGAGGTGTATGGGGTGCCTGCATTTCCAACATGACTTCTGTAATCACCATTTCATGTGCTTGTGTTCAAGAAGCCTTAATTGAACAAACTTCCAGTAGCATTTACTCTAAGAAACTCTCTTCTCTCTTGCCCTCTGTTTCCAAGTGCAGATAGTGCAGGGGTCTGATCTTTCTCTGAGAGCTCTATGTAAAGAACATTCAGAGATTGGTGTCAGGTGCCTGTAGCAATGGATCAATTTCTCCCCACCTTGATTACAAACTCCAGGATGCCCTGAATAGATTTGCCTTAGAAATTCCTCTGATAAGATTAGTAAATCAATTTCACTCATAGAATTCAGGCTTTTGTTTGGAAAGGTGTTTTCTTTCTCTTTTGTTGCTCATTTTATTCCATGCTGGCACCAAGCCAAACTGCATCCCTGAGAACAATGCTACACCTAATTTGTTCCTGAAAATGAGAGCAATTAAAATAACTCAACAAAAAGGATGAAGGCTCTCAAGTGATTTAAAGGTAAAGAGCAAGATATAATGACTCTTGTTTATTCCGCTAGCGTCTGATTGCAAGTGGCCCTGGAAGATCAGGTGCGATGGTTTCCTAGCCCCCTTTTGACTTGCACACAGACTTGGCTCCTTCCCAAGACCTGTAGCTGTGGGGCTGACCTCTGGGGCCTGAGGACCACAGCCCAGCTGATGCCCAGTCATGAGGTTTATCAAAAAGGTACAGGCAGTGCATCTGCAGGGATCTACTCCAGAAACTCAAGTCCTGGTTAGGGCAAGGTGTTGTGGTGGTGGTTGTGGTTGTTGTTGATGAGGGTGGTGGTGGTGGGGGCTGTGTGTGCAAAGAGGGGAAACTTGTATAGTAGAAAGTACGAAGAGGGGCAACTTGTGCATTTCCTCTTAGTACAAAGAGGGGAAACTTGTATAGAAGAAAGATTATGACCTGTGCATTGTGTGATGATCCCAGATACAAATTTAATCCTGACAATAATGCTAATCCCCTGGGGTTTCTGGACCAGTAAGTTGGCACCCCTGGTTTTCTTCTCTTAGACTTGACAGTGGTCTGCATGAGGGTTTGGCTTGGGTGTTACCTCTGCCATGACTACCCCACTCATGCTCCCTGCCGTGGCCTCACTTAGTGTTGCAACAGGTCAAAACATTTGCCTGTTTGTTCCTCCTATCCTCTAGACTGCCCAACATTCCCCCTGGTACGTCCTGATTTAACCATCCTTCCAGGCTCATCGAAATGCTTTATCCAGATTTTGTTTGGCTGTTCCCCACCCCAGCCAAAATGAATACTCCTCTCACTATTTACTACTGTGTATTACTATTTATTATTATTATCATTTGGGTTGGGTCAGTCTCAACTCATGGTAATGTCTTATATAACTGAACAAGATGCTACCAAGTCCTATGCCAGCCTAGGGCTGGTTGAGGGTCAGACATTGTGATCCATAGGATTTTTATCAATTCGTTTTCTGAAGTAGATTCTCAGCCCTTTCTACCTAATTCTTATTCCAGAAGCTGCAACGGAACCTGTTCATCTCCATAACTACACACAGCAGCACTGACAGACGGGAGACGGCTCTGCATGAGGTAACTGGCTAAGATTCAAAGATAGGTTTCTCGCATTGAAGATGAAACTTGCTCCATAGAACCAATACAGCTTCATCCAATTATAGTGTGCAAAGAGCCCTGGCCATGTAGGGGGTTATGCATCGGGCTGTGAGGCAAGCAGTTCAAGCCACTAGCCACTCCTGTGGAGAAAGGAGACTGTCTACTTCCATAAAGAGTTACACTTTAGGTGGGGAGATGAGTTACTTAGGGTACAGTATAGCAATAATGAAACTCACAACCTTCCTCTAGTTCTTGAACGCTTGCTTCCTCCCCCCAACTACCAGGACCCCAGTTTCGCCTTGCAGACCTGGTTAGACCAGATGATGCACAGCGGTGCGGTTGGGAGTTGGAAGCGCAGGGAATCTAGGACAAAGGAGCCTCTCAGGACCGGGGGTGACGGTGGCGATACCAGGAGGGAAAGGGGAGGTAGTAAGGGGGAATGGATCACAGGGAGCCGCGTATGGCCTCCTCTCTGGGGGACGGGCGCAGCGGGGTGGGTGAGGGGAGGCGCCGGACAGTGTAATGTAAGATACAAAAATAATTTATAAATTATTAAGGGTGCATGGGGGAAAGGGGAGAAGGAAGGGAAGTGGGGGGGGAAGGAAAATGAGCGGATTCCGGGAACCCAAGAGGCAAGAGAATTTTGGGAATGATGAGGGCAACAAATGTATAGATGTGCTTTACACAATCGATCTATGTATTGTGATGAATTGTATGAGCCCCAATAAATTGATTAATTTAAAAAAAAAAAAAAAAAGAAAGACTGGCATGTAAACTACATAAAGGAGGTTCAAGAAGTTGGTGTAAAAAATCAATCATCTTTGAATTCCATTTTTTCCAAGAATTTTTCAAAGGCCCCTCATGTTATCTCAACATTCTCTCTATCCCCTCGGGTACCTTTTAAAACATAAAATAAATACATCTTACTGAAAAAAAAAAAAAGAAAAAAAAAAGAGTTATACTTTAGAACACCCACAGGGCGGTGCTACCCTGCCCAAAAATGTCACTATGAATTGCAATGGACTTCATGCCAGTGAGTTTGTTTTTTATACTCTACTTAGATTAGTTATAATTTTGAAACAAATAGATGTATATAACAAGCTCCCATCATTCTTTCTCTCATCTCCTTACTTTTCTACCTTCATTCATTTCAGAGTGTTCATTAATTTCTTATATTTATGGTTGACTTAAACCTCAGAGGCTTGGTCTATTGCAACTGCATCCCCAACACTTTCCATAACAGTCCTGGCATGAAATAAAAACCAAACCCACTGCCATCGAGTCAAATCTGGCCTCGTTCAGTTCAGGCTGTGTCCGGCTCAATTGGTTCACGGCCTAAGAACAGAACACCACCTTTCTGAAGAATGTGGTAGAAAAATCAAAACACACAAATCATGCAATAGTCAAAATACCAAAGAACTGAGACCTAAAGGCAGTGGAACTTCTCAGTAAGCAGTATAAAAAATACCAACCTCTCAAGCAAATGGAAAGTCGGCCTAAATAAAAGAATTAGAAAGACCTATTTGAGAAGTGCAGCATTCAACTAACAGAAGTGAGAGAGAGAGAGAGAGACATCAACCTGGAGGGAAAACAGTTATCAAAGAATGCAAGAGTAGTGTCTATAACCCAAGACCACGAGTTCCTGCTGCACAGAGAAAAACAACAGCAGCCACAGCACCACACACCGGTGATGACGTTTCTAACGACATTGAAAGGGTCAAGAGGGAGCATTCGAGCTATTGGTAAGGCAACTGGTTCCACATTAGGCAAGCTGAGGTGAATCTGGTAGAATGAAATCACTTTCTTAAATGAGCTTCAACTTCCAGCTCTTACCCACTTATCATGATGTCTTCTATGAGTCTAGTTGTGAGGATTTTGGTCTTCCTTCCCTTGAGTTACAAGTCACACTGAAGGCCACCATTCCTGATCTTCAGCAGCAAGTGCTTCAAGTCTAGCTCACTTTCAGCAAGCAAGGCTGTGTCATCTACATACTTCAGGCTGTCACTCAGTCTTCCTCCCATCCTGATGCTGCGCTCGTCATGCAGCTTCTCTGCTGATTTGCTCAGCATATAATTTGAACAAGGATGATGAGGAGATACAACCCTGACACACACCTTTCCCGTTATTAAGCTATTCAGTATTCTCTTGTTCTGTTCTCACACCTGCCTCTTGATCCATGTACACATTTCTCATGCGCACAATGAACTATTCAGGAATTCCCATATTTCTAAAGGGATGTTTCCATAATCCATAGCTTATTATGGTTCACACAGTCGATTGTCTTTGCGTAGTTAATGAAGCACTAGAAAACGTCTTTCTGGTATTCTCTGCTTTGAGCTGACATCCATCTGACATCAGTAATGATATCCCTTGGGCCAAGTCCTCTTCTGAATCCAGTCTGAACCTCTGGCAGGTCCCTGTCGACGTGCTGTTGCAACCATTGTTGGATGATCTTAAGTAAAATTTTACTTGTGTACCGTATCAAGGATAACATTCCATAGTTGGAGCATTCTGCTGGGTCACCTTCATGTAGAAGGGACACAGATATGGATCTCTGTCAGTCAGTTGGCCAAGTAGCTGCTTTCCATATTTTCTGGCATAGATGAGCGAGTGCTTCTTGTGCCCCGTCAGCTTTCTGAAACATTTCGGTCGGTATTCCATCAGTTCCTGGAATCTTGTTTTGGGCCAATGCACTAAGTCAGCTTGAAAATCTTCCTTCAGCACATTGGTCCTTGCTCAGACGCTACCTCCTGAAAGGGTGGACTGAGACAAATTCTTTCTGGCGCAGTGACTGTACATTCTTTCCATCTGCTCTTGATGCGTCCTGCATCATTCACTATTTTTCCTCCAGAATCTTTCAAAATTGCAAGTCGAGGTTTGGATTTTTTTCTTGATTTCCTTCATTTTCTGATATGCTGAAGGTGTTATTCTCTTTTGGTTTTCTGAGTCTAGGTCTTTGCATATTTCATTATAATATTTGGCTTTGTCTTCTTTTAAATTTTTATTTATTTATTCAAATTATTTTATTGGGGGCTCCTACAACTCTTATCACAATCCATATCCATATCCATTGTGTCAAGCACATTTGTACATTTGTTGCCCTCATAATTCTCAAAACATTTGCTTTCTACTTGAGCCCTTGGTATCAGCTCCTCATTTTTCCCTCCCTCTCCATTCCCCCATCCCTCATGAACCCTTGAAAATCTGTAAATTATTATTATATTGTCATATCTTACACGGTCCGACGTCTCCCTTCACCCACTTTTCTGTTGTCCATCCCCCAGGGAGGAGGTTATATGTAGATCCTTGTAATCGGTTCCCCCTTTCTGCCCCACCTTCCCTCCATCCTCCGGCATCGCCACTCTCGCCACTGGTCCTGAAGGGGTTTGGCTTTGTCTTCTCAAACTTCCCTTTGAAAATTTCTATTCCATTTCATGACTTCATCCTTTCTTTCACTTGCTTTAGCTACTCTACCATTAGTAGCAAGTTTCAGAGTCTCTTCTGACATATACTATATCAACTTCCCTGTCTTTTTAATGACATTTTACTTCCTTCATGAATGATGGTCTTGATGTCCTCCCACAGCTCATCAGGTCTCTGTCATTAGTGTCCTATGTGTCAAATCTGTTCTTGAAATCTGAAAAATCAGGTGGGAAAGACTCAAGGTTGTAATTGCCATCAGCAGATTCTGACTTTATGAGTAGAACTGACCTTTGAGTACCTGAGACTCTAAATCTTTTCGTGAGTAGAAAAATCTCATATTTTTTTTACACGGTGACTACTGGGTTTGAATTGCTGCCCTAAAAGTTAACAGCCCAACACCTAACCCACTACACTACTAGGGCTCCTTCCATAGGATCTGGTGCCTCCAAATCTTGGCTTTTTCCGAATTCAACCAAAGCAAATCCCTTCACAAATGGACAAATAATTATTCTTCAAACTCTTGAGATTCAATTTTCCTCATGAGTCTCATAATTGATAGCATTGAAGGTGCCGACAGTTGGAGGGTGTACCATTCATTATCTTACATATAATTTGGAGGGGAAATACATCTTCCTAACTGTAACTGTAAAATACCACCGACCATGAGAGTCATCCTGACGTCAGGTATGTGAAAATGTAAAAAGGGCACCTGTTTTAGATAGGAGGATATAGGACAAACCCCCCAGTGTCTTTCACCTGTCCTCAAAATACGTAACACTGCTCCGTGTCTGTTCTCTCTCCTTCCATTCTCTTTGCCCTTATATTTTCATATCTCCTGAACAAACAAACATCCAAATACGTTTTCACTTTACAGGGATTTCAGACGCGGCAGAGATTTAGGCTTGGCTGTCTTTGTCCTTGTCTCTCTCCTATTTTCAACTGGATGGCAATTTCGGATGAAGCCGTTGTTCATCTGGCATGAGGAAGCAAAGCCCTGGCAGGCGGCTCTTCCTTTAGCACTCAAATATGGTGGTGTGATGGAGTGGATAACAAACCAGAATCTCTGCTCCCAGACATGCTCCAGCCTGCATCCCGTTTTTCCCAAGTTCCTGCCAGACAATTAGGCTGCCGCCGCCAAGGGAGTGGTTCTCTTTTGTTCTGCAGTGGTGCTCTGTGAGCCAGAATTGACTTGATGGCCGTGGGCCTGGTTTGGTGCAGAGCTATGGTAACGATCTCAAGCAGAGTAGAACATTTGAGATGGAAGTAGCTTACTGTAAGGGCAGGAGGCCGGGCAGCACGCCCTGTAGCTTACTGTAAGGGCAGGAGGCCGGGCAGCACGCCCTCGTGCCTAGTGAAGCTCTGTTCTTCATGTACATCCCTCGAAAGCTCCTCTGCTCTCTGGGTCTCTCACCTTCAGGCACTCCCTTCCTCTTGCTCTGCCTTTGCGATGGATCTTTTCCACCCGGCTCTGTGGTTCTTTTTTCTTTCCCCCTTTCTTTCATTCCATGGTGTGCCAGGAACTGCCTGTTCCGGGCACTATGAACACAACAGGAGCTAAAAAGCTGAAACAGGTAACACTCCCCAGTCTCTTGTCAGGAACACAGAAGATAAAATAAAAGAATAACATAGGAGGTGCTTCAAAAAGTTCATAGACTACAGAAGTAACACATCATGGAGATTTTCCAGGTCCTTTGTGTTGCTCCCCATCTCTGGTGAGGTGTTGGAAAGGGATGAGAGTCCCTGGGAGGGGGGTGGGGAGAACATGGAAGAAAGGTGAGAGGGCAGAGAAGCAGGAGATTTGCAGTTTCACATAGAAAACTCTGACAAATTCGTGCCACCAGGTGACTGCTCTGGATTGAATTATGTCCTCCAAAAAGCCTGTATCATGGACCAGGCTTGGCAAGTTCCTTAAACAGCAAGGGAGTGACTGTGGCTGGGGAGAGCAAGCAAGAGGGACAAGAAGAGGTTGGGTGTGAGGGGGGACATCCTGACCAGGTAGGGCTTGTCACTCATCATTGTAACATCTTCAGGGTTTCCTCATGAAGTAAGGAGCCTCCTTCTTCCAGACGGAGAACTTTGGGAGGAGAGGTGATGAGATTTGGCCTGTATTTTTCAGGACATTAGAAGGTACCCCATCCCTTTCCTTTGGATTGCCTGGGAGATGCAAGCAACACATTTAGATGCTAGCTATTTAAATCTAGGGCAGGTGCATTGGAAGAAAAGCCTGACAACCTACTTCTGAAAAGTCAGCCATGGAAACCCCTATGTGGGGTTCATATCACATAGCCTCTGGTTGTTGGCACTGTTTTTCAGTTTCTAAAATCCCACTTCACTTCTCAAACTCTTTTGAAACACCAGTCTGCTGCCAGAGACCTTCCTTTCAGGTCAAGTCCACTCTCTTCTTAACTGTGACTCCACCTCTAGACTCTCGGTGTACACCTGCCAAGCCCTGGTGGTCAGTGGGTAATGCACTGGGTTGCTAACCTCAAGGTTTTCTGTTCAAAATCACCAGCAGCACCTTGGGAGAAAGATGAGGCTTTCTACTCCCATAAAATTTCACATTCTTAGAAACACATAAGGACCATTTTATGAACTCAATAGCATTGAGTTTGGTTTTTAAATAGCTGCAAGGATTGAGGATCATTAAAAAAAAGAAAAACAACCCTAATCCAGTTATCTCACAGTTTCATTTTTTAGCCCTGGGATTTTTGCTGACAAATGATCCTCTACCTCCTTTATGGTGACTGAGATGCACCGACTTTCCCTCGAACGAAAGGGTAAGGTAAATTACGACCGTGGGGGGGAATAAGAACTTAAATTAGTTCCCAGGTGCAATTATGAACTGCAAGTCTAATGTAATCACTTGACAAGGGGCTAATAGAACCCTAGCCTTGCAGCAATAGTTTATCAATAAATGGTGTATATGCTCCCAATCAGCACTGCCGGTGCCATCAGAGGAAATATGAGGGTCTTCCAAAGATCTCTGAAGAGAGCTCCGAGAAGCTCTCTTAAGAACATTCATTTGAGAGCTGGAATCATGAGACACGAACCTGATAAAAACAAAGCACCCAGCGATCATTTGTTCTTAAGACACAGTGTCAAAGGGCCTAATTAAACCATTTAGTGCTATTAAGTAGAAATTAGGTTGCCATGGAGGCAGTGACTTTAGCCTTGGCAGGAGTCTGCTCCTCATTTGCTAGGCTTTGTAGTCTCTGTAGAAAACAGACTGAGAGTAATAATAGTTCTTTTCTCATTTCCAAAGCCACAGAACCAGAGCTGCAAAGAACAGTATGGAACGGGCAAACAGAGGTAACGAGGAATGGTGTGCAGGGCCAGGTGTTTCTACAAGAGATTGTCCTCTGGCTGCAAAACTATGGGCAAAATAAAATTAGTGGATTGCTCAGCTTCATCATTGACACTGGTGCAGAATGAACACCGAGTTCCGAGTATGGGCTGTATGCTTGATAAACCTGCTCACAGATAGTGGGAAAATTCTTTCCTCCTCAGAGTCTTGAGTTTTCACATCTGTCATGTAGGAATTGTAGTCATGCTGCAAGGATGAAATAAGACAATTCATCCATTTTCCTACAGAATGTGCAAGCTCAGGAGTTACTCAATAAACACCAGTGCCATTTCGGCTCTTTCTACACTAAAATACCTGCCTGAGCTGCCTGGGAGGAAGCACCCAGTGAGAAAATGTATCCAGGAGCACATAGAAAAGAAGCAGCATCATTGACTGTTGTTATGTGTAAAATCCTACCTAATGCATGAATATGTCACCATTATCCCTCAGAGGACAAAAAGAATGGGCTTTTCTCCTTTTGCTTTATTGATTTTGGCTGCAGCATAGTCCCTTTTCAAAGCCAGCTGGAGGTAGACCAGGATCCCACCTACACCCACCCCCTAAATATCCCCAACCTGAGCTGTAAATTGTGCTTTTTTGGGTTTTTGTAATAACAACTAGGAGTTTCAAATCACCCTGCAATTGCAGGAGAAATGATGACTACGCTTAGGGCCTGGACATATGTCATCTTGCAGGACCTGGGCAGGAGTTGTCAGGCTCACAGCAGTGCACGGGGGTCAGGGCTCCGAACAATCTGCCTCCCCACCCACACCATGGGTGTTGTGTGATGTGACTTCTACTTGGGCTAGGCTGGCTACTTGATCTAGAAAGCTGATCATTTAGCACTAGAGAGAGGTCTGGGAAAGAGAACTAAGGAACCTCCTGTTTCATTTGGTAATTCAGGGGCAGAATTCCCACTTTCCATTGGGAAGCCGCAGCGACAAATCCTAGCCAGTGCAGCTCAGGTCCAACCACCATCCACCCACCACCCATCTGCGTCTCTCTCTGGTGTGGAAGGAAGAGTTTTCAGTGCAGCTTTCAGACTAAGATGAATTAGGAAGAAAGTTCTGGCAATCTACTTCCAAATAGCAGTCAATGTAAGCCCTGTGGACTACCATGGTTTGAGCTTGCTGTGCACAGGATTATCATCAAGGCAGCTAAAACTGCAACAGAATGTCAAATGGTGACTCAGGAACACAGACTATTAATATTTCCCTTTACCTTATTTTATGGATTGAATGGTTACACTTGATACATGAGCTTCTTTGTTTCCTGCCTTTCTGTTTTCCCCTCTTCACTCCTCAATAATTCCTAATGATCACCTGCTACGTGTCTGCAAATGTAAGTACTAGACACGGAAAGCAGCATTAATATCGCAGAAACCTTGCTGGTCTGAGAGCATTTCTAATACTTAGATGTTTCTGAAAATGCAACAAACTTTTTTTTAAATCATTTTATTAGGGGCTCCTACAACTCTTACCACAATCCATACATACATCAATTGTGTAAAGCGCATTTGTACATTCATTGCCCTCATCATTTTCAAAACATTTCCTCTCCACTTAAGCCCCCAGCATTAGGTCCTCATTTCCCCTCCCTCCCCGTTCCCCCCTCCCTCATGAGCCCTTGATAATTTATAAATTGTTATTTTGTCATATCTTGCCCTGTCCAACATCTCCCTTCACCCACTTTTCTGTTGTCTGTCCCCCAGGGAGGAGGTCACATATAGTTCCTTGTAATCGGTTCCCTCTTTCCAACCCATTCTCCCTCTACCCTCCCAGTATCACCACTCACACCACTGATCCTGTAGGGATCATCCGTCCTGGATTCCCTGTATTTCCAGTTCCTATCTGTACCAGTGTACATCCTCTGGTCTAGTCAGACTTGCAAGGTAGAATTCATATCATGATAATGGGAACGGGGAGGAAACATTTAGGAACTAGAGAAAAGTTGTATTTTTCATCGTTGCTACATCCCCCCCTGTCTGGCTCGTCTCCTCCCCGAGACCCCTCTGCAAGGGGGTCTCCAGTGGCCTACTAAAGGGCTTTGGGGCTCCACTCTGCACTCCCCCCATCACTCACTATGGTAAGATTTTTTGTTCTGATGATGCCTTGTACTGATCCCGACACCTCGTGATCACATAGGCTGGGGTGCTTCTTCCACGTGGGCTTTGTTGCTTCTGAGCTTGATGGCCACTTGATTACCTTCAAGCCTTTAAGACCCCAGATGCTATACTTTTTGATAGCTGGGCACCATCAGCTTTCTTCGCCACATTTGCTTATGCACCAATTTGTCTTCAGTGATCCCTTCGACACCTCGTGATCACACAGGCTGAGATGTTCTTCCATGTGGGCTTTGTTGCTTCTGAGCTAGATGGCCGCTTGTTTACCTTCAAGCTTTTAAGACCCCAGACGCTATATCTTTTGATAGCTGGGCACCATCAGCTTTCTTCACCACATTTGCTTATTCACCAGATTTGTCTTCAGCGGTTGTAGGGAAGGTGAGCATCATAGAATGCCAATTTAATAGAAGAAAGTATTCTTGTGTTGAGGGAGTACTTGAGTGGAGGCCCAATGTCCTTCTGCTACCTTAATACTAAACCTATAAATATAGGCACATAGATCTATTCCCCCATCCTCATATAAATATATTTGCATATGTACATGTCTTTATCTAGAACTCTATAAATGCCCTTCCCAGGGATAAGGGAACAACAAGCGATCCAAATTGGTGGTGAGGTGGGGGTGGGAGACCTGGTAGGGCATGATCAAGGGGAATGTTACAAAGAGGAAGTCCTGAAATCCTGGTGGGGGCAGAGCATGATAGTGGGACAGGAGGAAAATCATGGGAAATAGAGCAACAAGCTTTTTAAAGAAGAAGGACGTCTGGCATTGGACTAAGAAACTAATGTCTAGCTTATAGGTATATAGTTGTAGTCTGTCAGTCTTAGGAATCTCATCCAGCTCCCTGCTTGGTCCTTGTGTAGTCTCTCAAATGGTCTGCCCATCATTTTTTGTCCACCTCAGTGGAAGAAATACATCTTCAACAGCTTGCTTCATTTGCACAGATCTATAATCACGAGGAAACATCTCCTTTGGTTGAGCTGAGTCCAAGTCCATCTCATAGCATTTATTTCTCACTTCTTGGCCCACATGGGGCAATCTATTACAAAGTAGCATGATTTTCTTCTGTTTTTTTTTTTATTTTTTATTTGCATCAAGGTCTCTTGCCCATAAGTAAGCTTCTCATTTGACTAGGCAACTCTGTTTCCTTTGATCCCACTAATCCTTGATACTTTGGCTACTCTTCAAATTCTTATAGCATTCTGGTCATTCTTGAATCTCTTCCTTTTAGTTATTTCTCTGCAAATTAGCAGCTAGAAAAAGAGATCTGTTGGAATTTAAATCAATCTTTCATCCTCCTTGTTAATACTTCTGGAAATTGCTTGAACAATAATGCTACAAATATGGCAAGAAACAACATTTGAGGGCTAGCACTAGATTTTTTTTCTTAATTATGCCATCCCATTCAGCAGAAATTGGGAGTCATACAAAACCCGACAATGCTCAGTCTCTTTTTGCATGAGGGATGTTGAAAGAGAACCCGAGAGAGGAAGTGTCTTTCTGGAGACTATAGGTACAACCCACAGATCCAAACTCACTGCCACCAAGTCAATTCCAACTCACAGTGATGCTATAGGACAGTGTGGAACTACTCTCCTTGTGGGTTTCTGAGAAGATAAGTCGTCTGTTTGGGAACAGAAAACTTTTTCCTAAAGAGGAGCAGCTGGTGGGTTTGAACTGCTGACTTTATGGTCAGCAACCCAGCACCACCAGGCCTCTTTCACAGGGAAAATCTTGGCAAAATTGAGGATCAAAACTGACTGTTAGTTTCATACGTATTCATTCCATGGTAACACACTGCCCCGACTTGGCCCTCTGTGCCAGGCTTTAGAAGAGAGGATGGTCTCCTACGAAAGATGAACTGAAGAGTGGATCCTACAAGTGAAGGTTTCTCTCCAGCTATAAACCCCACAACATCAGGGAAAATACACATGAATCATCAGAGAAAGACGGCCCCTGAGAACAGCTCAGCCAACCACCAGGTTCCACAAGGAGAGCTAAGACAGCTAAGCCACTTGACCTTCTTCACTGCCATAGACCAGTGATGGGCAAATCAATGCTTGCTTACATTTGCTTTTCTCATCCGGAATCCCAGAGTCTTGCCAGGTAGGTCCGATACAGTTCGGAAATCTATCTAGAAAAAGAATGAAGACTTTCTGAAAATTCATCAATAGCTATGAACCAACCAACATTTTATGCTGTGTATTCTATCAATAGCAGACTTTTATAAAATTAGCCATGAATGATAAACTAGTAGTCTTAAATAACAATTGTCACTTTATCAATTATTGGTTTGTTGTTTTTTTTT